>NC_043707.1:84850848-84888090 GCF_006229205.1 Suricata suricatta
GAACCTGCTTCAGATTCTGTCTCCTTCTCTCTCTGCCCCTCCCCCACATGTACCCTTTCTCTCTCTGTCAAAAATAAATAAACATTAAAAAAGAATTTTAAATATTGGGGGTCAGGCTTTTGAAATTTCAGGAATTCTGCAACAAGTCATATGGTCATGTCCTAATTAAGTTCTGGGTAAAGAGGCCACCATATGTTTGTGTTAGCTGGGAGTGGTTAGTCAGGATTCCTAGGAGCTTCTGTTTTCAAGTTCAATTCAGTTCTGGCTCCTTAAAAACTGTAATCACTCCTCATAAAGTCTCAAAAACATCTTTACAATGAGACTTATTACCTCTTCATGCTTTCTGAGGCTAGTGGACCTGATCTGATCAGGCTTGGCCTATAAAGAAGTGAATCATTACAGTGGCTTCATAGTAAATACACTTCTAATGAATGAAAAAAAAAGTGGGGGTATATAAAATGAAAGAAAGTGGAATCCATCAAAAGACAAACCATTTCAATTCATGACATTTTTGGAGACAAATTTGTCAATATTGAGATGGATAGAAAGTTATAATTCAAGGATGTTCTGCCTCAATCAAGCGAGTTTATATAAAGAACACAGTATTTACAGTATAACTTATGATTTGTTAGCTATTTGAGGTGCTACAAAGAACTATTAGTTTCCCCATTTTCCTTTTGAAGGGCACATTGTGTGGTTGGCTATATAGAACTTACCTCTGAGAAAAGCTCAGTTTTGAAACTTATTTGATTTTTTTTTCTATTACTGTAAAGCTATGCATTGTAAGACTCAGCATATTTTAAGAATTTTCCTACCTCCCTCTCTTATGTCATTTAAAAATATATTATTTTATGGTACGTTTGCCATACTCTGAAAAGATTTTAACACTGCAAAGTTGGCCAGGCAGAAAAGCAATTCAGGTATGAACTACAGAAATGATATTGGCACACAGGGTAGACTTCTGCCAACTAAGAAAGAAAAACGGGGTCAGTAGCCGACTGACAGCAGAGCAGGGAGATGGCAATGCACCTCTGGTGGGCCTGGGAGTCAGGAGACTCGGGCTGCATCTCAGCCAGGCTATTGGTTCACAGAGTGATCTTGAGCAAGTCAATTAGCCTCTGTGCCAAGTTCCCCACCTGTAGAGTTGAGATAAGAATATTCTTAATTCATAGGAATGTGTCAGAATTAATGGTTTGTTATTATGGGAACTGGTGAAATAAGGATCTGGCCAGGTAGAATCTGGCAATGAACATCCCCCACCCCCACCAGAAGTCTTTTCTACCTGACTTAATATTTCAGGAGAATCCAGTGTCTTAAGAATTACAATGGAGTCTAATTAACACACTTGCCTCAGAAATTTGAATAGTACAAGGGGCTCAAGACCATCAGAATAACTTGTAGATCAAGAGATATTGAGTTAATGAAACCTTACTGGAACGAGGAACAAAGTAACCTTAAGAATCTTAGCAGGGCTCAGAAGGGAGCAGTCAGAGTAGAATGCAAATATAGTTACAGATATATGGGGCACCTGGGTGATTCAGTAAGTTAAGCGTCCGACTTCAGTTCAGGTCCTGATCTCAAGGTTCATGAGTTCAAGCCCTGCATTGGGCTCTGTGCTGACAGCTGAGAGCCTGGACCTTGTTTCAGATTCTCTGTCTCCCTCTTTCTCTGCCCCTCCCCCACTTGCACTGTTTCTCTTGCTCTCTCTCAAAAATAAACTTTTAAAAATTAAGTGTAATTATAGATATAGAGGATATATATGATTTGGAGGTCTAGATTTAAATCAGCAAAGGCTTTCAAGGTAAGGAACTGATTAGGTTTGGGTAAATTAGCTAATAATAGTCCATGATTGACGGACATATCACAACAAGAGTTCTAAAGCAAGTCTTCATAAGTAAGCTTTTGTTATATAAGTGAGCTCTTTGCCTAGGTAGGACATCAGTTTTCTAGTTAGGAATTTCCTGAAACAGTGAAGTTACTTACTAGTTTATAAGCAATATCTTCCTAGGTAAGCATTTCCTGCTACAAATAGGTAAATCATATTAAGACAGGCATTCTCAAATCTTGGTCCTGATAGTTAAGCTTTGTGGCTAGAGAGGATCTTAATTGTCGTAGACATTGATAATAAAAAGCAGAGGTGCTGCTGTAAAAAAAATAAATAAGTAAAAAATATCTCCAAATGTGGAAGTGGCATTGGAACTGGGTAACGGGCAGAGGCTGGAAGGGTTTTGAGGTGCATGCTAGAAAAAACTTACATTGTCATAAATGGATCATTAATGGTGATTCTGAGGTAAGCTTAGAAAGAAAAGAGGAGAGCTATATAGAAAACCTCCATCTTAGAGAGTAACTAAATTACTATGAACAGAATAATCTTGGTAGAATTAGGAACAAGTAAAGGCCATTCTGAGGTCTCAGAAGTGAGGAACATTGTATTGGACAATGGAGGTCCTTGTTACAAAGTGGCAAAGAACTTCATTGAATTGTGTTCACATTCTAGTGTATTGTGGAAGTTACAACCTAGGAGCAATGAAATGGGATATTTACCTAAGGAAATTCCTAAGCAAAGGTACAACCTGGTCTAACTGCTTATATTAAAGTGTGAGAAGAAAGAAAAGATTTGAGGATGGTATTACCGACCAAAAGAAACTAGAAATGAAAGATTTGGAAGATTCTCAACCTATCCATTTTGGGGAAAATAGGAAAGTGTATTGGAAAGAGAACTAAGGGTGTAATGAAGTAACAATGAGCATTTAATTGATTAGGATAGCTGTGAACAACAAACTTAATCAGCCACCCTGGCAGCAAGACTGCTAGTTTGAACTGAAGGGGAAAAGACAAGAAAGAGCGAAAGAAGGTGTTGAGTGGCTTTTATTGGATGGAATAGTAGAACTATTCTGCTGTGAACACATACTAGTAAAGACCCTCAAGACAATCAATCCCAAGATCATCAGGACTGCCTCCTTGGATTCATAAGGGAGGACCATCACCTTGCTTTTAACTGGACAGATAACCTCTGTCCAAAGCTGTAAGAATAGGGCCACCCAAAGCTTTGGGGGGTTGGGGAGTGCCAACCCCTTCCTGGCAAAGCTGCAGGGGCAGGTCTTCCCACCACAGGTGGGCCCTCTGCCTCAAAGGGTTTAGAAGATAGGCCAGAAGCCCAGAGCATTGAGCCAAGGAGGATTATTCTAGAACCATAAGATCTCATGGAGTTTGCCTTGGAGTTTGGACTACTTGGAACCTGCTACCCCTTTCTTCCATATTTCTCTCCTTTGGAATGGAAATATCTGCTCTATGTCTGTTCCACTGACATATTTTGGAAGCATGTTACAGGTTGAATGCTAGAGAGGAATTTCCCTCAGGATGAATTGTACCTTGAGTCTCATCTATATCTAATGAAGTTGATATTTAGAAGAGACTTTGGATTTGAGATTTCAGAGCAATGCTGGAGTGAGTTAAGACTTTCTGGGGCTGTTGGGAGGTAAGTGTATGAAGGGAAAGAAAAATTCTTCTCTCACCCCCTCAAGGTCCTCCAGCTGGACTAAGAATTAAATTTACATGAGACAGATTAGCAGGAGAAAAAAACCACAAAGTTTTATTATATGAACACAAAGACCCAATAATAAAATTGAGACCTAAAAAAATGACCAAGGCAGGCAGTTATATTTTAGACAAAGAGACAATTTGTGAGGAATTTATGGGATAAGGAAAACTGCTGTTTGGAAGCTTTAATTAGTAAGGAATTTTAAGCAGAATTTGGACTGAGGTAGTAGATTAGCAAAAAATAACAAGGTTTATTTCTGCAGCTTTTTGGACTTTAAAGTCACTATCTTGGTGATAAAAATGTCTTTTTACTTCTTACTATGGGGAGGATATTTTTCATATAGAGTATTTGCTTCCAGCTTTTAGGGGCACAGAGGAGAATCTGAGTGTCCTTGCACTGGCTGTTTCTTAAGTGACTTTAAAAAAAAATCAGTATACCAAAGAAGCACATTTTGGGAGCCTGTCCTTTGCCCCTTTATGTATTCTGCATGCGAGAAGGACATGAGTTGGGGAGGGGGGCAGGAACAGAATGCTATAGACTGAATGTATTCCCCATAATTCATATGTTGAATCCTAATCCCCAATTTGGTGGTATTTGGAGGTGGGGGGATTGGGAGTTCATGAGAACAGTGTCTTCATGAATGGGATTAGTGCCCTTTGATGAAGAGAGACCTTATAAAAGAGACCCCAGAGAGCTCCCTAGCCTCTTCCGCCATGTGAGGACTGAGTGAAAGTAGTCCATCTATGAACCAGGAAGGAGGATCTTACCAGACAAATCTGCCGGCATCTGATCTTGGAATTCCTAGCCTCCAGAAATGTGAGAAATAAATGCCTTTGTTTATAAGCCACCCGGACTATGGAATTCTGTTATAGAAGCCTGAATAGACTAAAATAGTCATATTAAGTGGAATATTCTCAAATCTTGGTTCTGACAGTTAAGCTAGGGGTCACACAGAATCTTAGTTTTCACAATAGAAAATATTCTAGTAACCTTAATAGGAGTCTCTGAGAAAACAATAAAGATGTAAAACTATGCTGAAAAAGGAGAGATACTGAGAAAGGAAAGCAAAGGAAAAAGTAGTGTATAGTTTTCCAATAACAACACTGAATGGGTGAAGGAACCAAATACAACTGTCCTTGTCAGAGAAGTCTTTAATTATTCCCAGGAGTGTTGTAACAAGGTGGAGATCACATGATTTCCATCCAAGCTGAGAAACCTAAATTTTGAAAGGGGGTGGTCAGATAGGCTTTAACCTATGTACAACTGGTATACCAGCATTCCAGACAAAACTATGGTCACCCAAGTTAGAGCCTAACAAGCAAGCTCTAGTATAAAAATTAGCGCAATTGATGACATTACTGTGTGTGGACTTCGGTTTCAGCTCTGACACATAAGGAGCTTGAAAGTCACTCCCATTCTTACCACAAGAAAAAAGGTGAACAAATAAAAAATCAACGACTTCTCTTGGATTGAGATCTCAGGGCAAACCACCACTGAAAAATCTGGAGAGACAGTTGAATAGAGGGAATCACAGCTCTGTGGGTCTTTCCCTGTGCTGAGCAGTTCTCCAGCATTAACTGGAGTTAGAACCAAATCTCTCTCTTTTTTTTAATCTATTTTTAAAAATTTGTAAATGTTTGTTTTTGAGAGGGGGGGAAAGGGAGAGAGAAGGAGCATGCACACACAGGTGTGAGGGAGAGGAAGAAAGAAGGAGACAGAGGATATGAAGCAGGCTCCATGCTGACATCAGAGAGCCAGCCTGATGTGGGATTTGAGCTCATAGAGGCATGAGACTCTTGCCGAAGTCAGTCAGATGCTTAACTGACTGAGCCACCCAGGTGCTCCGGGATCTCTTAAGGGCTCAGTTCCATAAGAGGGGTCCTACCTCATTCATAAAACCAGGCCTCCCATACTTCTGACCAAGGCTATAAATCATAGGTTCCCAGGACCACTCTTCAGATTCAGTATTTGCTAGAATGACTTACAGGACTCAGGAATACACTTAGCTACTGTTACCAGTTTATTACATAATAAAAGATGTGATAAAGGATACAAACAGCCAGATAAAGAGGTACATAGAACAAGGTCTGAAGAAGTCCTGAGTGCAGAAACTTCTGTCCCCTTGGCATTGAAGTACACCATCCTTCCAGCATACTATTTGTTCACTACTGTGGAAGCTCTCCAAACCCCCTTCCGCTAGGGTTTTTTATTAACATTTTATCACATGGGTATGATAGATTATTAAATCAGTCTCTGGCCCTTCTCTCTTTTCTGGAGGATGGAGGTGGAACTGAAAACTCTAACCCTCTAACCAAGCAGTGGTCTTTCCGGCAACCAGACCCCATCCTGAAGCTACTATGGGCCCCCAGCTACCAGTCATCTTGTCAGTATACAGAAAGACACCCTTGTTGCTCCTGAGATTCCAAGGGTCTTAGAAGGTCAGTGTCAAGACCAGGGACAGAGACCAAATGTAAATTTGTTATTATGTCATAGTCCACCCCCCATCACTGGTCATGGGCCCTTTATGGCAGAAAGATCATAAAAGTCAAAAGATAATGTCTCATTACTAGAATTCCAATCAGTCATTAATAATTAGTCAGGTCCATCACCATATTGTATGAAAATGTCTCCCAAAGAAAGGCCTCTCAGGTTTTCAGGTTTCTATTCAATCTTGTCAGGTTCCAAAAGCAGGCGTGGTCTCAGCAATAGATGAGTTCACCATTTCTGGCAACCGGTATAATTGAGCTAAAAGACAATATCATCTCCTGCTCTGGGCCTCTTCTAAAGTATTAAGATATCTGACTTCCCTCATTAAATAACTCATTTATTCATTTCTTTACCCTCAGCGGTTATACCTCCTTCTCTTCATTTTGTACTCAAATATTTCCACCCTTGGGAGGCACATGAGATTCAGCCACTATGCTGGTCTGAATGCACGCAGCAATACTAGCCTAGCAAGTACCTCCCCCTCAGTTTACTCTAATCCATACAGATAAGGTTACAGAGGTGCAAGACTAGGAGGCTATTTTTACCAGGAGGCAATTCAGCTACCTCCATTGTTAACCCTAATTTTGCCAGATGTGGTAAAGGCACAACCCATCCCATCAGTCTCTTAGGAATTCTGACATAAAGGTTTAAAAATATAGTTATAATCTCTCACTTAGGAACCAGCCCTGCTCTCAACATTTATAACTGAAGCCTTGGTCCCGTGACTACTGCATTAAGGAAAAAACAAAATTGAGATGATGTGGGGAAGAAAGAAACATATAGTCGTTATACGAGCATCCTCAGAGTTTGGCAAGAATTGTATAGTCATACAAGCATCCTCTTCCACCCACTCTTCCGCAGATCGACCAGAAACACAGAGGGATCTATCCAGTGAGAACACTCCTACAGATCCCCTCCTGTTGATTGTGAGCACTCCTCTCAATTGTGAGCACACTCACGAAGGTATGTAAGCCAGCCCTTCATGCCTACATCTTCCCCCCACTTCATCTTAGACAACTGAGGTTTTAACTGCCCATCCCAATTCTCTATTAAACTATTATTTGGAAGAAAATATCTCTCTTCTGATTGTTAGAGATTTTAAGCTGTAAAGCATGTTCCTTGGCCTGAAGAAATATGACTCAGAGGTCCAAATCAGTGCAGTATCTTCTGTTCCAGTTCTTTTATAGCACTCTGAGCATTTGCATCCACCACCCGGTAAGCAAAGCCCAATCCAAAGTCAATGTCTATTCTTGTCAAAACCCATTTGTAGCCCCCAGGACTACTAGCATCAGTCTGACTCGCCAGGAATGTTCAAGGCCTTCCTACCAGGGAATCTGCCACATGGCCATCTGCAGTCTCTGCCTTCTCTGCTGGCAGACAGAACGTTTCTTATTGGCATTTCATCCCGCATAGGGTACAAAAGGACTATGTCTAGATTCAGCCAATCTTTGCATTGCTGAAATACTCTCACATCCACTCATTCCATGGACCTCGGTAGCCTTCTTAAGCATGCACATGAGAATACTGCTTAATGATTCCAATCACTTTCCAAACCTGGAAGGGAGTTCTGATGGGCATCAATGTGTCCCATATTAATGCACCACTCCAATTCCCATAGTGATTTCCATAGGGATGGGACTTGTGGGAATTCCTTGAATAAGCTAGGTTTCCATTGCCCTCCTGTCTGTTCATATGGCCAGGCCACTGGCCACTGGCTATGAGTCATTAAAAAATCAACCATAGAGACTTTTACCACTGTTCAATCCTTCCTTCACTGCTAGGAAAACAGCATGGAATTCAGTCCACCAAGCTAATTCATTCCACCTAAATCTCTGATCAGCGTGGCAAATGTGCCAAGCAAGAAGTTGTCTGTTCACCTTAGAACTGCCATCCATAAACCAAGCAGCTCTTTGTTGGTCAGTCAAGAACTGTTTATAGGACACTAAATAAGTGACAATAGAATTCAGCAACTCTTCACAGTCAGTCCTAGGGGAAAAGAGGCTCTCGGTTGTATCTCCTCTTTACATTCCTTGGTTAACATGATCTTGCATCTACCACTTCCATCTCATCGTGGAAATTTTCTGGGTGCTGCAATCCCCTTTAGAGTATCTCTCTGACATCACCTGAGAAATCATGGATATCTCAGGTTTCAAGGTTATTTTGTCCTTGAGTTACGGTGGCAGTTTCAGTTAATGCCCAACAGCAAGCTAGTAATTGCTCTCAAATGGAAATTCTCTATTCCAAAACCCTAGTAGTCACCACAGGGAGGCACTCAAAGTCTCTTGCCATAGCCCCCATCTATCATCTACATCAGGGTATGACACAGAGCATTTGTCTGTACCAGTACTCCAGCTTCTAGTCCACACTGTGTGGGCTCATGCAATCTTACTGATTCCCATTTAGCATGTCCAACTAATACTGCTTGAAGGGCAAATTTGCATAGCTTCTGTTTTATAATACTAGTCAGGGGGAAAGTTTCCCAGTCAGATAGTGTCCGTCTCCATAATACAAGCAGGTCAAATAGATGCAATCACTTCACACAAAGCCTGTTTAAACATAGCAATTCTTTCATAAGCTTTTACCTTGACTCCATCAACCTCTGCATTCCAAACTATAGTCTCCATTAGGAGCCCTTCAATAGATTGTGGTTTTACAATACTAGGTAGGGGAAGTATTCCACAGCTAGATGTAATATCCATCCCCATAAAACATTCTGGTAAAGGAAACACAGCTTTACATAAAGTCTGTTTAAAGGTTCTAACTTTCAAAGCCCTGTCAACCTTTACATTTTTATGTTCACTGATTCTGGTTGCAGCCTGAGTCATGGCTTCACTGGTGGGTTTTGGTGTCACAATGGGAATCTTTTCTATCAAGGAGGCCCAGGAGTTTCCCTTCTTTACCCCCGACCATTTTGTCCACTTGTGTATGTGAAAAAGGCTGAGATCCCCAGCAGGGGGTCTAGTCAAAGACCCCCTAGACCCTCTTGTTAGTCTTTAACTTGATTAAATTGTCACCCTGTTGTCCCCAGGGATTTCAGTTCAGGTTTCTCATTGCAATCTTCGCCTTCTGTATTTTTAACTTTTTCCAAAATGCGAAAAATTGAGGGACTTGTTTGGAACCTTTTAATATTGTGGGGCTAGCTGGGCATTCCCTTGGCCCACCCAATTTTAAGGATGTTGTATTTAGACCTTTATTTTAATAGCATTTTACAATTAATTTAGCAAAGAGGCCATTAGACTGAAGTGGACTTAATGCCTTGGTGGTAAGCAAACCAAAACCGCATCCTATAATGCCTCAAAGGTTAAGAAATTAAAACTTGAGGACAATCAATTATCAACAGTCCACCAGGTTTTCCCAAATAAGGCAATCACTTAAGCTGTAGTCAATCAAATAACTTCCTTGCTTTGCTTCTGCACCTTCTCTATAAAAGTTTTTCCCCTGAAGAAAAGTCTCTCCCCTAGCTCCTGTCAGTGGAGCAGTAGAGTGCTCCTAACATTTCTGGTTTGGGGCTGGTCAATTCAGATCAGGTTTTGCTCATATAAACTCCAAATGTTTGATATGCCTCAGTTTATCTTTTAACACCATCAATGTCCATTTTATTCAACCCCTTCTTTTTTTTAAAGTTTATTTATTCATTTTGAGAGAAAGGTGGGGGAGGGGCAGAGAGCGACAGAGAGAGAATCCCAAGCAGACTCCACACTGTCCAAATGGAGCCTGATGCAGGGCTGGATCTCACCAACCCTGAGATCATGGCCTGAGCTGAAATCAAGAGTCAGCCACTTAACCGACTAAGCCACCCAAGCTCCCCTCAACCCATTCTTTATAGCCATCCACCTGCTGGGACAAGTCTTATGACTCTCACTGCCATTTTTACCCTCTTTATTTCCCTTTTATCAACATTTGCTCTATTTACCCCATTTCTTAATAACAGTTTAAAATTTTTCACTTTCCTGGGAGGAGTCCCTGATTCTCCCTCTTGTTTCCATGCATACTCTTGTTAATTAACCTAATTTTTTATCAGTTCCTGTAAGACCCATAAGGAGAAACTGAGAGAGTAATTCTATAAGGCTATTGCTTGACTTTGAAGCAGTAAAGTTATATTGGGTGCCCATCCAAAAGAGCCCCCTTTATCACAGCATTAACCATGACCTGGGTAAGAGGGATATTCAGTAGGTAAATGTCCTATCAAAAAGCCAATTGTCCATGACTTGTATATGAAGCATATCAAGTACTCCATCTGCAGCATTCCACTCTGCATTTAGGGGCAATTGGGCAGACCCTCCTCAATGTAAATAGACTTTACAGTGGCTTTTACCCAGGTCACCAATCTAGCTGTTCCCTCAGGAATAACTTCCTGTGTATCTGAATTATGAACAGTCATCTGTTATTGTTGAACTGTGAGCTATGGGTCTTTTACCAATACAAACATACTCTCCAGCCCTGAAGCATTCAAATCCAAAGACAAGGTCCCTAAACTAGTTACTCACATCCATTTTAGTAAAAGTTCTTCAGGGAACTAATGATAACAATCTACAAAATGAAACACCCTCTTCACACTATAGCCTTCAGTAGTTTTTTTGGTTTTGCTCTCCTCCCATGGTAACTACCCTCTTGGTGTCCAGAAGTCTTAGACGTGCTTTCTGTTGTCCCAGCATAATGATTACCTTTGTGGGCAGCTTCGAAGCTAGTGGCAGAAACTCAGGTAGATTCAAATCTAAGCTTCATCCAGCATCAAGGTCCAACCTGGCATTTTCTTTCATTGTATCTATTACAGGTAACAATAATCAATATTTCATTTTTTCTTGTTAATTTGCACTTCCTTATGCATTCAGTGAACCAACACCTCACTGACTGGTTCTCTACCATTGGTAACTTTTATCTTTAGTAACTGATGACAGCACAGCTCTTGATCCATATCATAGATGATTATGTAGCTACCCAGAAATCAAAGGTTCTTCATGCCCTACTCTTTAATACTTTCTCTTCCCAAACCACATATTTCCGTTAAAAAAAACATAGAATAAGTTTAATGAGTAGAAAATAGTTTAAAAGCATAGTGGATACTGATTCAACTACATCATAATCTTTACATGTGAATGATTCACTTCAAATGTGAATGATGTATTTACCTCATTAATGTATTTACATCATGAATATACAATTCAAAAGATGGATTATCAGAATACATTAAAAAAACAAGATCCAACTCTATATTGTCTACAAGAAATCCACTCTAAGTATAAACAGACAGGTTAAAAGTAAAAGTACAGAGAAAGCTGCTAACAGTAAATAAAAGAAAGCTGAAATAGCTATAGGAAAACAGTCTTCGTACAAGGAAAATTATCATGAATAAAGAGGAATATTACATAATGAGCAAGTGGTCAATTCTCCAAGAAGACATAATAATCCTTATAAGTATCTAACAACAGAGCACCAAAATACAAGAAGACCAATAGAACTACAAGATAAATAGATCCACTATTATAACTGGAGACTTCAACACCCCTCTCTCATCATATAGTAGACTGAGAAGGCAGAAAATGTTTAGGATATACTTGACCTAAATGGCACCATTAATTATATCTAATTAATGTTTATATAATCCTTGATCCAATAGCAGTAGAATACACATTCTTTTCAAGTTCACATGACACATTCAACAAGATAGACCATATTCTTAGCCATAAAAATTTTTAAAGTAGAAGTCATACAAAATGTGTTTTCAGACCATAACTCCAAATTAATAACAGAAAAATATCTGGAGAATCACAATATATTTGAAGATTAAAAACACACTAGCAAATAGCATATGGATCAAAGAATAAATCTCAAGAGAAATTTAAGGAACTAAATTTAACTAAATGAAAATGAACATACAATTAATAAAAATTTGTGGGTGCAGCAAAAGCAAGGCTTAAAGGGAAATTTATAGCATTAAATTAATATATGAGAAAAATATCTAAATAAATAATCTAAACTTCCATTTTAGAAAACTAGAAAAAGGAGCTCAACTTAATCTTATATCAAGCAAAAAAAAAAAAAAAAAAGAATAAAAATTAAAGTGGAAATCAGTGAAATCCAAAAGAGGAAGATAATAGGGAAAAATCAACAAAGACAAAAGATGGTTCTTTGAAAAGAGCAATAAAATTGATAAACCTCTAGCCATACTAGGATAAAAAGAGAGAACACATATCACTAATATCAGAAGTGAAAGGGAGATCATCACAACAGATACCATGGGCATCAAAAGGATAATAATTGAATACCTTGAACAACGCTATGTCCATAGATTTGATAACTTAGATGAAAAAGATTAATTCCTTGAAGGATACAAGCTATCAAAACTCAGATGAGAAGAGATAGATAACCTGAATAGCCCTATCTATACCTATTAAAGAAACTGAATCAATAATTATCCTTCCAAAAGTGAAAGCACATAGGCCAGATGGTTTCACTAGTGAATCTACCATGCATTTCACAAAAGAATGATATCAATTCTCTACAATCTCTTCCAAAAAACAGAAGCAGATGGAACACTTCCTCACTTATTCTATGAAGCCAGGCTTTCCCAATACCAAAATCAAATAAAGACATTTTAATAAAGGAAAATTACACTCCCATATCTCCCACAGATGCAAAAATCTCAACAAAATATTAACAAATCCAATCCAACAATGAATAAAAAAAATTAAAACCATAATCAAGACATTTATTCCAGGTATGCAAGGTTGATTCAATATTTGAAAATCAGTTAAGGTAACCCATCACATAAACAGACTACAGAAGAAAATTATATGATCATACCAACTGATGCAGAAAAAGTATTTGACATAATCCAACACCAATTCATTATAAAGCCCTCAACACAGTAGGGTTAGAAGAGAACTTCCTCAACTTGATAAAGAACATATGCAAAAAATCGATAGCTGACATCTAACAATGGGAAGAAACTGGATGTTTTCCATGCTAAGACTGGAATAAAGGCAGTCAAGTTCCCTCTCCCCATTCTTACCAATATCATACTTGAAGACCCAACTAGTACAACCAGACAAGAAAAGAGATTTTTTGTATAAGACTGAGAAGAAAAAAAGAAAATTGCCTTTATTCAGGGATGACATAATTGTCTATGAAGACAATCTCAAAGGATCAGCAACAACAACAACAGCCTCCTAGAACTAATAAGTGGTGGTTACATACAGCAAGGTTACAGGTTAATACACACAATCAATTGCTTTCCTACATACCAGCAACAGAACAATTGGAATTTGAAGTTAAAAACACATTGCACTTAGAATAACACCCCCTAAAGTGATGTACCCCCTAAAGTGATGTACTTAAGGATCAATCTAACAAACCTGTATGCAGAGAACTTTAACACTCTAATAAAAGAAATTAAAGGTCCAATTACTATATTTGAGTTATTCTCCTCCATTAGGGAAGATGAATACAATGCTGGAACTAATCGGTTAAACATCTATCATATGCCAAATATTATGTAAAGCACTACTTCGTTCATTACTTTTACCTTTATAAAAACCCCTCTACCTATATGTGACTATTACTGTTGGATAGTTAAAAAAACTGAAGTTCAGACAATAGGTATGGGAGACAGTAACAACCTTACAATAAAATATTATGCAGCCATTAACCATAATCTTTCAGGAAAACATTTAATAACATGGTTATGTTATAAGGTTAAGTAGAAAGAAATTCAAAGAGCAACTTTCAAATCTCTGAAAAACATATGAGACAAATTTGATAATCATAAAATGTTAAAAATAAACCGGAAGATATTGCTGCATAATTCTGTGAACAATACATCAAAACATTAGTATGGGAATCAACAGGAATGCTCATACACTGCTGGTGAGAATGTAATTGGTAGAGGCGCACTGGGAAACTATTTGAAAATATCTATAATTTTAAGCCTGGCAATCCCATTCCTAGGTACATACCTGACAGGTATATATATTCTGTTCGTCAAAAAACATATATAGGAATGTTTATAGCAATCCTATTTTCAATAACCCAATGCTAGAAATAACTCAATAATGATGAACAAACTAGAACTGCATGCAACATGGATGAAACTTGCAAAGGTATTTTTGAGCTAAAGGAATTAGATGTAAACTAAATAGCTCCATATATGAATTTTAAAAACAGAAAAAACTAAGCACTGGTTTAACTGACTAGAGGGCTTACTGTTTATTAAGGGGCAGAAGACATGCTTCTGGAGGGCTAACTAATGTTCTGGTTCATTACCTTGGTCATAGTTGTATGGGTATATTCACTTTGTGAAAATTCATCATCTTGTACAACTATGATTTTGCATTTTCTGCAGTATTCAATTCTTCAAGTAAAAGTTTACTAAAAATATTTATAGTAGTTACACTACATGATAAGAAATGAATTTTTCATCTTTATAGCTTTCTGTATTTTCCAAATTATTTATGATAAATAAGTATTCCCTTTTTTTAACAACTTTATTAAAGCATAACTTACATAGATAAAATTTAACTTGTTTTAAGAGTACATCTCAGTGAAGTTTGGCAAATGTATATAAAGCTGTATAACTACTTCCATACTCAAGATAGGGAACGTTTTCCATTTCCCCAGAAGTTCCCTGATACCCTTTTGAAATAAATGCCCATCCCAGTCTGATCTCTGATCTGCTTTCTGTTACTGTAGTTTTGCCTTTTCTGAACATATTATATAAATGAGCTCATAGAAAATGAAGTTTATTATGTCTCTCTTTTTTCAACTGGAGTAATGTTTTTAAGAGGGAGCCTCATTATTCTATCAGTGGTACCTCCCTTTCTATGCTGAGTAGGATTCCATTGTATGGATATAGCATGATTTTTTAAAATTTATTCAGCAGCTAATGGCCATTTGGGTCTTTTCTTTTCTCTTCTTTTCTTTTCTTTGGATATTCTGAATAAAGTGGCTAAGAGCATTTGCATACACCTCTCATTCTCTTGGGTAAACAACTAGGAGTAGAATTTCTCAGCTTTATGGTAAGTAAATGTTTAATTTTATAAGAAATTGCCAACTTCCCAAAATGGCTGTGCTATTTCATATTCCCAGCAGCAATGGATGAGAGCTCCAGTTGCCCCACCTCCTCACCAACATTTAGTATTATTGGTCATTTTCATTTTTTGTAGTAGTATCTCATTGTGATTTTCATTTGCATTACCCTGATGACTAGTAACACCATTTGCATGTCTTTCCAGTGCAAATATCTTGCTCAATATTTGGATTGTTTGTCTTTGTATTGCTGAGATGTAATGACTCTACATATTTTGGATACAAGTCCTTTGTCAGATACATGTGACCTGCCTTTTCAGCTTCTTAATGATATCTTTCAATGAGCAAATGTGTTTTCATTGATGAAGTTCATCACTTTTTAAATGATCTGTGCTATTTGTACAATATTCTCCTATAGGAAAAAACACATATGAAAAGAAGCCAACAATAACTGAAAGGTTATTGAGATAGAATCAATCAGTGTAACTGAAAGCAATTCAAATCTAGAGATTTAAACCATCTATTTCTATGGCTGAAATGGGCTGGAGAATAATTATTGTGAATACAAAAAAAGGTTGTACAACCTTGCTCATCATGCATGACTGAAATAGTATTTGGCTTAAGGTATAGGGGAGAAGAAAAAGATCAATTCTATACAAAAGTTACTATTTTAAGATAGTTTAGTCTCAGTTTAGAAAAATGAAGCCAAACATATTTATCTTTGGTAAAAATCCTCCTCAAAATAAAGTCCAAAGCTATAGGGAATCAGCTTTTGATGAATTGAGTATTAACACGACAAAAATTATTATTTTTAAAGAAAAAAGTAGGGGTAACAATAGGAAGTGGAAGTTGGAAAATGGCTTAGCTGAAACATTAAGGCATATTCTGGATAAGACAAGTAGAAGAGGATCTGTTTTTAAATTAAAACACAAATTTAATTCCAGCACAAAATCAAGTTTGGACTATCTGTAAAATAAGCAAAAATACCTAACTACTGTTAGAGGGAGGCAACTTTCAGGAATGGGGCTTTTTAACTATTTTTCTAACTATGTTATATTTTGAATACCATGTATAAGTCAATAAACCAACATTCCACATCCCCCAAACATGTGTGGGCAAAGTAACTATCACTGATTGATTCTATCTCATTGCTATTAGCTCATGTTGTAAAATCCAAGGAATAATAATTTTGAAAACTATAGAACATTAGTAGGCTTTACAAACAAATTAAAAGCAAAAAAGAGGTTGATTGTTTTTCTAGTGTTCCTATTGTGTTAAAAAAAATACTGTATTTAATCACAAGCACAAAACCAATTGCCCAAATTTAAAGATAGATAAGATTTAAAATAAGCCCCCGCATAAACAAACAAGCAAACAAACAAACAAATTCCCCCTTGAAATTGTAACTTCAACAAAAAATTGAGTGTCTCCCCCCTCCTCCTGCTAGGCAACTACATAAGAATAATGTATTCATCTCTAAGAGAAAAATTAATTAATAGGCTTAATGCATGTTGTAATGTTATTTTATAGAAAAAGTAGATGCTAAAAGAAAATGCCTACAAACTCAATATTTGATATTTTCAATATAGTTGTGATTCAGATAGAGAATGCATTTTTAATGTTGCCTTTTCAACATATTGAGTTGTTGTTTTTTGGTTTTTTTAGACAGAAAAGCTTTCCTAAATTAGATTTTCTTTTAATTCTCCAGGATACTAAGAAAACAAGGAAACAGCTTGCCTTCGATAAGAATCTTTCTTTTAAATGTGACAGAGAGAGATCCAATTTTCCTAGCTAACTGGATTAGAGTAATCCTAAATAATTTAGCCTCCATTTACGGTTTGGGCAAGTTCATTACATGTGAACTCCCAGCATCTCTTCTCTTTAAACTCTTTTTGATGAATTAATGCACACTTTTAAGTAGGAAATGTACAAAATCTCCAAAGACTATTGCTCTAAGTATTTTTCCTTATGATTTTATTCACGTCTTTATGTTAAGAAAGAGAAATAAGATTTACTGAGCGCTGGAATATTAGCTCCTCAGGAGTAAGTCAGTGTCTTACTAGACATAAATTCCTCACTAGAATGGAACCTTCCTGAGGGTAAGAATTTTGTGAATTTTGTCTTGTTCATCATTATAGCCCTAGTTTAAGAACAGAACCTGGGATACAGTAGACGTGTTCAATAAAAGTGTGTCTGTCTGCCTGCCACACACCACAGGACTGTCAAGCACTTCCACACATCATTTACTACACTAATAGCCACAAAAGAGTGGAGACATTAGTATTACTCTTTTTCCTGGATGAAAAGAAATAGGTAACTTACCCAAAATTTTTCAACTGTTGAGTAATGGTAACTTATCCTAATCTAGGCCTGATGAACTCCCAAGCATGATGCTGACATCTGAGGTATATAAACCAAATGCAGATTTAGCTAGATCTCAGAGACAGATTTTGTCAATCCTTCTCTCCATGCCCGCCATATTTTTGGCTCCATACTCGTTGATTGCCTCTTCAAATAACAATTTGTCTAATGCCATTTTATAGAAAGAGAATAGAATGCTAATTCAGATTTGCCTCAAGCATAGTTGACTTAATTTTTTATTATTGATAGCTTAATGATCTTTCATAGTCACAACTTAGTATGGTTATGTTAATATTTAAAATTTTTGTCAAATTGGGAAATCTTACATGGTGACTACAAAAAGTGACCATAAATTCTTTGCAGCAATCCTCACCTCAAGGTGATGTCTATCTCCCCACTTCTTTTTTTTAATGTTTATTTTTGAGAGAGAGAGAGACAGAGGGACAGAGTAGGGGGTGGGGTGCAGAGAGAGAGGGAGACACAAAATCCCAAGCAGGCTCTGGGGTCTGAGCTGTCAGCATAGAGCCCAATGTGGAGCTGGAACCCACAAACCACAAGATCATGACCTGGGCCAAAGTTGGATGCTTAACAAACTAAGCCACCCAGGTGCCCCGTCTCCCCACTTCTTGACTCTGGGCTGGCCTTGTTCTTTCCTTGATTAATAGAAATGAATTGTCTGAGTTATGAGCCTAAGCCTCAAGACACCTTGTTTATGCTCTCACTCTGAAAGCAAACAAACCTTTGCCTTGCCTTGCGGAGGGTGCAATACTGTGAGGGGAGAAGAAAAAGCACCAGTCTCCACAGCTGAGATCCCAGGCTTAAGTGCATGCTCAGCAAAAACCATGTGGAGTAAGATAAGCCATGTTAGAAGAGCCCAGGCCAAACTGTCAACAACAGAGCAATTTTTGTTTTAGGCCAATTAAGTTTGGGGAAATTTGATATGTAGTAGTAAATAGCTGACATGCCCTCTCTAAAGTTTCCTTTGTAAATGGTTATTATAACCATCAATCATCAATGGTTATTATAATCATCAAATACTACACATGTGCCCTACAAGTACAGAGTTCTGACAAACTCTTTTTCACACAATTTCCAAAAAGATAAAAAACGTGATTAATTTACATGCTATATCATTAAGTATATTCCTGACTGGTGATTTGATAGAAACCAAATCTTCCAATTACAAAAATTTTCCACAGACTAGCTTCTGGGTCCATGTATTACAAGCCTTGATTTGGTTCCACTACACATATTCATATTGCTTGGCCATATACCCATGAGTCATAACATCAGTCAGGTTGGTAGAATGGACAATAGGAAGATTCCTGAAAGCTATTCCTAGCCTAGAACAAGGAAGTGCTAACTTAAATATATGGGAAGTGATGATATGAATTACATAAATATATTTCACTAAACTAAAACAAAATGCATTCTACATTCAAATTTTTTTAGCTAGATCTCCAACAACGTCTGGGGTCTCTCCAAAACCACCAAAAGTAGGAAGAATTTAATGGAAGAGAAGTCAGAGTAGGAAAAGACAGCTGACTTCATTGATTGCAGTTAAATATCATGCACAAATTTTACAAAAGCATATGGCTGTGTGAACATACTGCGAGGGTCCCTACCAAGGCCTTGGAATGATCTCCATTATGTTAGGGACACTGAAGCTTCAGGTGGATCTACATCCTATCTACCCCATTCTGCCTGGCTTCCTTCTCTCTCTCAGTCTTAGATGTAGCAGCTGATTCTCCTCCCCCCCACCCCAATTCAAGCCCCTTTGGAATCTTACATTTCTAAACTTAGCACATTCCCAATTTATGGTTACATCCATATTGTTTTCTCTTTCTCTTTGCTTCCCCACTCCAAAACCTGAATTTCATGGCAGTGCAAGCCACCAGAAAAGATAATTGCTTGAGTGTGATAATGGTGACTGACAATTTCATCTCCAAACTATTTATCAGCTCACACTCCATGTATCAGGAATCAAGAGAACATGACACTTCTTGTCAGTAAAACAAAAGAACCTTGTGACAGCATTTCAATTGAATTTTTCACCTGGTACTCACCACATTAGCACTCAGTTAAAATAACTCCATTCATTATTCCAAAACAAGAAAAAAGCAAAACACAAAAATGGATGTTCTGGACAAGGTAAATGAAATTACATGTATATATAAAAAAAGCTAATACTTCACCTGATCCCAGATTTTTGCTGCCTTCAAATAACCTGTCTTGGTTTATTATAACTTTTTTTGTTTCTGACAATAAGCCAATCCTAGGTCATTAATTTATACAAGTGATTTATTCTTTTCAGCAGAGAATGACTATCATGCAGAACAGTAAGCAAAACATGTCAATCTCAAAGTTCAATCTAGAATGTCTCTTAGTTACTTCTAAACCTCAGTAAAGATGTCAGTCCAAAACTGTGGGTAAACCCTCAATTGGCCCGATTGCCACTTTCATAAAATCTTAAGCTCAATTTCAGATCATTCGGATAACCTCCCAAAAGTTGTCTAAAACATGGGCCATCCCTGGTCTCCAGGGTCCCTCCTTTTTTATTCCCAAGAACATTTTTTAGGCTTAAGGAGACAATGGAGAGTACTGGTCAAGGTCATAGACTAGACTAGGGAATGTTCTCATTTCAACTCTGCCATAACTGGTGGCAGGACTTAGGCAAATTGGTGAAATCCTCTGAGCTTGTTTTCTAGTTTATAAATTGCAGATAATAGCACTGTGTTTTATATAGAGTAATTGTGTGGATTAAATGAGCTGATATACATAACTTAGCACATTGACTGGCAAGAAAATACAATGCCTTCCCATTATTTTTTCCCATTTGTATTTTTCATTATAATTGTCATTTTGCTCTGAGAAAGAGAATTGAAGAGGGGCTTAATGAGAATGGAAAAGCAGTTCAACTTGTCCTAGGACTGATCCAAGTTTCCTATTTCATCCAGCTGGGCTGGGTCACTCCAAAGCAAGTGCTTTCTATCATTCCTCCCTTGGATACCATTTTATTTCAAAAGACATGGCCTCTGGTTCTGCTGTTCTCCATATATATCTTCTTCCAAATATATGTTCTTCTAAAAGAATAAGTGCAAAGGCAAAAAATAAATTTAGCCCATCAAGCTGTATTGAAAATGCTAAATCAATTTTTTAAGAAAGAAAAAATCCTGAGAAAAACTTTCAAAATACATATCTGAAGATAGTTTTCATTTTAAGAAATGTATTCTGGTAAAACCCTAATGAATCTAAATAATATCCTTCATACACTAGGCAACTTCATCATCATCTTCAAATATTTGTTGAATGCCCACTCAATGCCAAGTACTGTTGGATTCTGGAAATACAAAGAGGTAATTGACCTGCTCCACAAGAGCACATTGTCCAATTGAGGACATAGGGCTAGACATGAAAAGATACCCCAAAGTCTATAAAATATGAAATGCACAAGCATACAAAAAGTGCCTCGGCAGATGAGAAAGTAAAGCAATCCCAAAACCACCAGTATAATTTTTACACAGCAAGTATAAAACCTGAGGACCCAAAGTCTCAGACTTTTGAAGTATCCATAGTGACCACTTCCAAGACTGACATCAGCCCAATGATCTTGGTGGCCTCTCAGAGGAGCTGAAGGTTTCATTCATTCCTGCTGTCCCCCTGGCCTTCCTCATCCCAGTGCTGATCTGGATGGTCAGACTCTGGTCTCTGAACTGGATCACAATGGAGCTTTCACAGAGGTAAAATTTACCCACTTGTGTGATCTTACCCTTCTCCTTCTTCTTCTAAGATGTGTTAATGGTAGTAAGGGAAAGAAAAGGTTAGCTAACTCTCCCTCTACGTGTGCCTCTTTGGACTTTCTCACTTGCAGGAGTGTGGTGAAATAAGGCTAAGCTCCCCAGGAGAAAGCTTGGTCCATCTCTCTTCTCTTCCTTCTTATTTTCTCTCTTTATATGTTCTCCTTCTCTTCCACAAGGCAGCTTATAGACAGTCCAGGGGTGTCCAGGGAGGGCACATTTAAGGCATTGGGACTGACTATCTATCTCCAGCTGTCTTATGACCTTGCTCCTTGGCTCTGGTAAGTGGAATTTTCACCACACAAGAATGGTAAGATCCAAATGTGGATTGGATATTGGGCTAGAAATGGTCAGAACAAGTCTTCTGGTCTTCTTTGCTTCCAGAAGCATTTAAAGCCATCCCAGTACACATAGATTGGAAATTTTCTGTGGAGTCCTAGTTAGTTCCCCCTTGTCCTGCTTTGGAGTTTGGGAGTGAAGTCTCAGCAGCCATTAGAGTGTGCAGTCACTATACTATATTGGCCAGTATTCCCTGCACATACACTTTCTTTGAGGATTTCTCAGGAAAGGATGGCCAAGGCAGGAAAGAATTTGAACCTTTATGAATACTCTGGCCAAATGACATCCAAATATTATATTGATATCAATTCTTAACAGCACCCATTCCTTTATTTTGAATAGCTCTGCCTAGATGATCTAAGAACAAAATAGGAATACTATATTCTAGCATAAAAGTGTCCTTTCTTTGACTTTTCATAACATGAGCAAATAGTTGAGGATTGATTCCCAGTTGAATTTCCAGTCTCTCTAACAGAAGGAGCACAGGAACCAACAGACAGACACACTTTTATTTTCAATGATTACATATTAGCCGAACAGTGATTTCTTCACCTTCAATTTTAGCAGCAAAAATAGCCAGATTCCCCTGAAAGACCAATGTCACTTTAGTATACAAGATAAAAAAGAAAAGTATCCAGTCATTCATTCTAATCAGAACAAAAGAAAGAAAAGTGAGAAGCAGGGGTAAGTTGGTAGTTGTAATCCAGTCCAGCTCTGTCTTAGCTAGCCCTGGGGGTGATTTCTGAACCTAATTTTGGCTGTCTTCACAGCCGTCTTTAGAATGTGAGGAATTTAACATCTCCTGTGCTCAGTTTTTGGCCTACACTGGAAATCTGAGACAATGGGAAAG
This sequence comes from Suricata suricatta, assembly GCF_006229205.1. Taxonomy (NCBI): domain Eukaryota; kingdom Metazoa; phylum Chordata; class Mammalia; order Carnivora; family Herpestidae; genus Suricata; species Suricata suricatta. The sequence continues at coordinate 84,873,248 of NC_043707.1, forward strand.
GTCTCATTTACAACCTATTAAATTTGTACACTTGCTCCAAATTCTGTAAAATGTCAGCAAAACTAGCAATATCTAAGATAAACTCTGGAAATGCCAAAATAATCAATGAAGTATCATAATCATTAAAGTTTTCTTCACAGGTGTAAAATTATCAAACCTCTTTGTCACAGCAGATCTGACTTTATTCTCAAAGGCCTTTGACTATTAGAAATATACATAAAGAATATATTTATAGCCGTGCATCACACTCAGAGGATGTGCCAAATAGATAATATGCCTCCCCAGGAAAAATGATAAGTCAGTTATTGACTTTCCCTTTAAACCCTCTGGACTGGCTATTTGTCATTTGGCTGTCAGCATTCTGGAATCTCCTCTGTATGGCAGGATGGCTGGGAGCCTGTACACCGCATCTCACAGACTTCCTTGCCAGCTGCTTTCTAGTGGGTTCTGCCAATGGGAGACACCTTTGGGGGCTTGATTTTCTTTTTTGTTTTGTTTCTGTTGGTGCATGGAAGCATCAAGAAGAGGGGCAGGCCAAGGGCAGGCTGTGGAGTCCCACTCAGCGCGAGGGTTCAGGAGAGGCAGAGATGGCGCTGTGTCCGCCTCAGCAGTGCGGTGTTCACGAGCTATGGGTCCAGTAGCAGCAGCTACCACAGCCTCTGAAGCAGGAGACTCTGGGTCCCTGGGTTCCCGCAGCATCTGTGCAGTGTGGGCTCCTAGCTGCCTGCAGAGGGTGAAGACTGATGACGTAACAGCTGAGCAGCAGTAGCACCACAACTGGCTCCTCAGCACAGGAATCCGGGGCTCTGGGCGGCCCCATTTCCTCTGCTCCTCCTCCAGCCAGGTGGGTGGTAGGTAGATAAGGATACCTTTCCCTCTTCGCTCCTTCTGTATTTCCAACAATTCATAACCAGTTCTTTTTTTTTAATGTTTATTCATTTTTGAGACAGAGAAGGTGAACAGGGGAGGGGTGCAGAGAGAGGGGGACAGAGGATCCAAAGCAGGCTCAACACACTGACAGCAAGGAGCCCAAGTCCGAGCCTGATATAGAGCTGGAACTCCCACACCATGAGATCATGACTGACCCAAGGTCGATGTTCAACTGACTGAGCCACCAGGCACCCCCATAAATCAATTCTTTATGTTTTCTTAGTTTTCCTGAATGAACACTTAATAATACACCTCTGTCTCCCTTTATACCAAAGGAAAAAAAAAAGAAAGCAGAAAAAACAATGAATCCCGATTGGCACAGGAGGATAGTGGACTCCAAAAAAGAGAGAGAGAGAGAGAGAGAAGGAGAGAGGGGGGGAGAGAGAGAGAGAGAGAGAGAGAGAGAGAGAGAGAGAAAGAGAGAGAGAGAGAGAAGAAAAGAGAGAGGGAGATGGAGAGGAAGGAAGCAAGGAAGGAAGGAAGGACAAAAAGAAGGAAGGATGGGAGGGAGAAAGAAACCTAGAAATTATATGTTAATAAAAAAATTTTAATGTTTATTTTTGAGGTGGGGAGAGAGAGAGAGTGAGAGTGAGAGAGCGAGAGAGCGAGAGAGAGAGAGAACAAGTGGAGGAGGGGCATAGAGAGAGGGAGACACAGAATCTGAAGCAGGCTTCAGGCTCCAAGCTCTGCTCTGTCAGCACTGAGCCCAATGCAGGGCTCGAACCCACAAACTGTGAGATCATGACCTGAGCCAAAGTCGGACGCTTAACCAACTGAGCCACCCAGGCGCCCCTAGAAATTATATGTTCAAAGGTGTGAGCTTTATTAAAAGCTGTTGTACAGTTCTGCAAAAAAAAAAAAAAAAGTTTATGGCTAAAATAGTCATAGGGACCTAGATAACAAGCCAAATGACATAACTAAAATTTATGAAAAGAGGAACAATGTCATCATAGTATAATACAGATTTAAACTATAAGTACTGATGTATCAGAAAGCATGTTATAACTACAGTGGGAGAATAGGAGGAAAAACAGGTGTATGCTTTGACATTAGGGCTGAGGAGTCAGTATAAAAGAGATAATCCTAAATTTTCATAGAAGGAAGCTAATAGATAAACTAAAATTAAAAACAAAAATACGGAATTACCAATAAAGTACAGTATTAGAGATTGGGATGTACATACCAGAATAGACACCTAAAAAAGATTGCAAACAAATGTTTGCTTAAGAAGAATGAGAAGGGGACAGGGGTTTGCTTCTAGTTGTTTGCTTGTTTGTTTTTAGGCTTGTAATACTATTTGGATTTCAAATTGAAACTTTGAGAATATAATTATTTTTTAAAAATTAAATAAAAGATAAAAAGTTTGAGTAATGTCATTTACATGCGGGACTCTAAAAAATGATAAATTAGAACATATGAGAATCAAGCTATAGTTTCTTTAATGAAATTAAACATTAACTATTCAATATATTCCCTGCCATCTTTATGCACTACTAATGTGTTTTGCGATTTTCACCACATGAAAAAATGTTTCATTCAATATCAGGAAACACTTCCGTAAATTTTGAATGGACTAGACATCAAATTGTTTTGGTGACTAAAGTATTCTGTTAGGTCTTGTTCTGATAATTATTTCTACATAATGAATCATCCCAAAGTGTAGTAGCCTAAAGCAATGGCCATAATTTTATTATTATCTCTCTTGGTTTTGGGGTTCTTGCTTGAAGTCTTTCATGCAGTCACATTCAGATGACCAGGCTGTCTGAGCTTAGAGTAATCTGAAAGGCTCTCTCACACACAGACATGTGGCTGTTGATGTTGGTGTTGTCTAGGACCGCCGGCCAAAATACCTACTCACAGCATTTCTGTGTCATCAGGCTTCCTCACAGCATGAAACTGGGTTTAAAGAGTGAACATCCCAAGGCGACAGACAGAAACTTTATCATCTTCTATGACCTAGCCTCAGAAATCACAGAGCGTTACTTCCTCAATAGTCACAACCTCTTTCAAAATCCAAAGGAAAGGAAAATAGACCCCCACTTCTCAACAACAGGAGTGTCAGTGTCACATTGTAAGAAGATCTGTGGGAAAGGGGATTTGTTTTTTTGCAGCTATTTTAAGTCTCTTTGTTCCAATATAGAAAATTCTACATTCGCACAATGTTGAATAACCAGTAACTACCTTCAAAAGAAGACACACTTACAGAATCAGATTTTTAACTGGGACGTGTGTGCATTGGGGGTTCTGATTAATTTCAGAAAATAAGTTTCAGATACCAAGTGTCACATGTACTCTTTCCAAAATAGTGAGACTACTCATGCCAGTTGTTCCTCTTAAAAAAGAGAGGCATTGCCTATCATTTATTTTGTCATCTTACTATGGTACATTGACTCTGAGTGTAAAAGTCTCCAGGGTTCCAAATAATAGGACAATTCAAAATATTGGTGTCGGTATTGAGAAAGTAAATGACTAATAACTGAGTCATAAAATCTGGAATCGGTTTCAATTCTTTGCCTTTAACAAAACTGAAAGAAGACCTAATTAAGATGACAGCTGGTAGATCATTAAAAATAATTTTTGATGATAAATAACTATGTGATTTTGGCATATAACTTGGAAGGAGTTCAAATATTTGAATGGCATTGCTAAAACAAAACTCTTTCCATTCTCATCTATTTATTTATGGGAATATGTTTTCTCAGATCTTACATCCATAAAAACAGAAATAGAATAGATTGATCCTGAGCTTTGTAGCTTTGTCTTATTCCAGCAATAAGTAATATGCATCCACAGATACATACAACACACAGATACTGAACAAAAAATAGCCCAACCATTTGAATAATTGATATATTTTTAATGAATTTCATCTTTATGTTTCTCTATATATACAATTATTTATGTTGTTTAGGTTAATTTTGTTTTTATTTGCATAATGAATAACTGTTAACACTTGAAGTCTTATGGTCACAAATTTTTAATTACTTTTCAATCAATATATCTGCTTTTATGGCAGGAAAAAGTGATCACTAAAAGACTTTCAGGCAGAGAAAAATGTATTAAAGTAGGATAAAATTTTATTGGAAAAGTGGTATAGAAATAGTTCAGAGAGGAAAAAATAAATGAAGAATTTCTGACTGCTAAAATGAGTTTGTTCATGTATTTTTATGTGCATTATGACAGGAATCAAATGGATACATTTCAAAGACTAATGAAATTTTTATGTCAACATTCACAATTTTCTGTAAACTATATATTTTACAACTACTTAGTCTTATGATAAGAAATTTTAGAAGAAAAATTCATGAGAAAGATATAAGTTTCAAAATTGACTTGAGACCATTAATTGGAATCTTAAAATACCCTCCAAAATAATATGAAATCTGAGCTTAACTTACCAGCAAGTATTTTACATCAAGTAATTTTTGTTGTTAGCTGAAAGGAACCTCTGAGCATTTTCATATTCTGTTCAACTATACCATTTTTTTATTGTACATTATGTATGAAACTATGAGGCAAGTCTGTAGCAAAACAAAAAAAGAAAATCTTATTTTATTAAATTGTATGGTTGAACTTTATTATTACATCAAAGACTAATTAATTAGAGCTGAGATTTCTGGTTTTACTGAGAAATTATTTTTACATACATGAAGGAACATACCTAGAATTAAAAATCTACATTGTTCCATTTTTGAGGGGTATGGAGCATATAGAAATACAGAAATAAATGCTTGTCCATTTCTTTTGAAGATGATTGGTGATATGTAATGAATATAGGATGTGGAAATCGAGATATGTGCTCCTTGCTCTTTTTCCAGTGCTTCAGTGCCCACCAATAGCAAGTCTGAGATAATCTTAATGGTATCATATATCCCAAGGCTCATTATGGTGCCTGGCACAATGTAGATATTCAATATCTGTTTGTTGAATTATTGAGTGAATGAAAGAACTGGGATTCATTCATTTAATGAGTTGGTCAGTAAGCCTTTTCCACTTTCAGAAATTTTTTGTTGAAGTGCAAATTTACTTTTGAGCTATATCATTTGAACAGTGGTTCCCAAAAGTCAGCCTATAATCTGACTGCATCAGTGTCACCCAGAAGATGTGTTATAAATTCAACTTCCTGTACCCTCACCCATATTACTAAATTACATGCTTGAGGCTGGTGAGGTTGGGGTTCTTCATTTTTAATAGGCTCCCCAGTTGATTGTCATATACATAATTGACAGGACGTGGGAGAATCAGTTTTGGAGACAAAAAAAAAAAAACAGGGTAGAATCAGTCAGAGATTAAGAAGGCAGGAAACACAGGCAGAGTCTCTGGGGAGGAAAATGGTCTGGTCAGGGCACCAATGCTAGAAATGAAACAACAACAAACATTTGTCACCATGTTCAAGATTGAAATTTGAGGGAGAGAATGACTGCAGGTCTACCTTGGGTCATGTTGGTATCCCAGATAGGGTAGAGTCAGTCAGGGCCATGATTAGTAGTTCCACTAGGCTGCATCTAATAGAGAAGAGAGTTTTTCATAAACATAAATCAAAATGCTGCTAGAAATCAGGAAAGTTGTTTAGGCAACCAAAAAATTTTTACAAATACAAAGTTATACACAATAGACTGGGGTAGTTCATAAAGCAACATGTACCACGCCAACAGACAACCAAACACAGGATTATCACTTAACCTGAACATTATAGAAATAATTCCTACTATAAGAGCAATTGGATAACCTTGAAATTTTTCTCCCATTCTGAGTTTGTGGCTCTATATTACTAACTGAATTCCAAAATCATCCAACTCAGCTATTAAAGATCAAACACTATTTAGAATATACTAGAAAAATGAAATAATTGACTACCTTTGTAACTTTTTGATGTTACATATTTTAAATTGTGCTTAATGACAGAATACTATGTAAAGTCAATTGTATGGGAGAATAATCAATAATCACCTGCTTAGTTCCTGGCCCTTTCAGGCCAGCCTGACCCCTTCCACTCATGTGTCCACTGTCCTATAAAGAAAAACCTCAATCATCTTATCCCCTAGCTACAGAAATAAGTAGGTTGTCAAGGAACCTCCTGTTCATTACCAATGGCTTTTGCTTTTTTTCTATCTTATTTTTTTTTGATTTATTGGCCCAATTTTTGGCTGTGCAAATTTTATGTTCTTTCTTTCCCTTGACCTCTATAAGATTTAAAGTTCATATCTGCCAATTTCTTTGGCTCACAGAATCCTCATAGTCTTCAGTAAGAACTGCCTACTTCTCATCATTCTGGAACCTAATTAATAACTCCCATTGTCCAACTTTGCTCATGGTGGCTGGATCATTCTCCAATGACCATAGAAGCAGGGAAGTTTAATTATGTTCATAAATCTGTTAAACAGCTGAATATAAAGACAGTCACTGGTTGGCCAGGAAGTAAACATTGACAAAATATCAAAATAATTAAATAAATGCACACCCACATCATTTTTCAGGAATTTAAATGTATATGTGTTCAGCTTTTCTGACTCATGTCATTATTCTCTCAGTGATAGAATGGACATGGTACACTGCTCTGTGAAGAATACCTCATTACCTTTCACAGTTCTCTGAATTTCATAGTGTTGCCTAAAAATATCTTTTCACTAGAAGAGCCTAGAAGAACAGCACTCAAGAGAGTTGTGTTTTCCATTACATTGATCTTAGTCAGTAGACTCCAATGCATGATTGAGTTGCATGTTGCTAATAAATTAACAAACATTACATCTGTTCTCACCTGCATTTTAGTCTTTCCTCTGGGTGCTGACTGATATTTAATGTTAATACAAGAGTTGTTTTTTTCTCTCTTTGGTTTGTTTTGGATTAATTTCTTTAAGACATTTACCAATAACCAATCCCTTCAAAAATTCACACATTCTGATGATCTATATAACATAACCAGGAAAATAAATTTATTTCTATCAAGAAAAATATTATATATGCAGTGACTCAGTTCTTAAACTTTGAAAATCAACTTTTTGACAATATAATCAGGCTATCATTGACTGCTTTGATTAGTGCCCCAAAGAAGTCAAATGTAAGATAGGCCTGTGATAACAGTTCACTGGCTATTCATCTAAACTCTATTCACACAGTAGGGAGATATTGATTAAAGCGAATGAAAAAAGATAAGTTCTTATGCCTTAAACTTAACTCCTGAATGTACATTGGTTCTGATGCAGGCTGGCTGAATCCAAAGACCCGGAGGGTATTTCACTGGACCAGCAAAGAGGGTTCTTGGCTTCAGAGAAATCAAACTTGAGCTGAGAGGAAATGAAAGCAGAGTTTACTGAAGACATAGAGAGAGTGCAGATACAGATGGGGCATCGGGAGACTTGGAGAAGAAAAGAGGAGTGAGTCTGGTCTTTGCCTAGGATCTGGAGTTTTTAATTAAGGATGGTGGTCTGGTGTATGTGTCCTCTCAGGCATCCAAGAAGTAGTCAGAGCAAGGACAAGGGCTCGGGTGTCCTCCATAAGTCATTTATGCCTTGGAGCCAGGGGTCTCTGCATCAAGGTGTCTGGAGTCAGTGGCCTTAAAAAACACATATAACTACGTGACAACCTGCCTCATCATTTGTCAGATGTTTCTATTGTGCTGGAAGACTCCAAAGAAATCATTAACTCCCTGACCTTTACAAAAAGGACACACATTAAAGCATGTGTAAGGTGGAGGTGCGGGTCCCAGCAACAACAGAGGCAACAAAAAAGCTGTCTTCAGAGTGTCCCTTCAGTTCCCACATCTCAGTTCCTAGCACTAAATTAACCCGAAAATTTTGAGAATTGCTGATGTTTTAATGCAAAAGCATACATATGCAATATACAGATAATCCTCACCTGGCAAGAACATACCTCCTGACTAACAGTTGAAGGATAACAGGAAAATCGATAGCTAGACACAAAAGGTAATCAGGGCAGAGGCACTGCAAAAGGTCACTGTGTGGGTCAGGGTTCTCCAGAGAAGGTAAATCAAGAGGAGAATGAGATGTGTTACAAGGAATAGGCTCTCGCAATAATGGAGATTAAGAAGTCCCTCCATTTGCAGTTTACAAACTGGAGACCCAAGAAAGCCAGTGATATGAATTCCGACACGAGTCTAAAGGCCTGCTGAGAACCAGGAGTACTGATGGCGAAAGTCTCGGTCCAAGGGCAGGAGAGGACTGATGTCTCAGCTCTCACAGAGAGTGAATTTGCCCTTCTTCCATCATTTTGTTCTTTTCAGGTCCTCAGCAGATTGGATGATGCCCACCCACACTAGGGATGGCAATCTACTTTACTCAGTCCTCCAATTCAAATGTTAATCTCTTCCAGGCACACCCAGAAACAATGTTTAACTGGATATCTGGACATTCTATGGCCCAGTCAAACTGACATACAAAATTAACCATCACAGGCACTGATCTGAGGTTGTGACTATGACACTATGTATGACCTGAGCCTACTTTTCTTCATCTGAAAAATGAAAAGAACACCTCACTCCCAAGATGTGGGGTAAAGGGAAATAAAATATATGTAAATGCTCCTTGAAAACTGTAAAGTGGTCTAGAACTATAAAGTACTATTATTTCTGTTTCCTGTTAGTGCCACACTATTAGCTATTGAGATAAAGTAACAGGTTTGGAAAGTACACATTTAAGACAAATCCTTTGTCAAGTGGTTTCATTGGAGGAAACAGTATAAATAAGCTTAACAAGTCATCTTAAGCTTTTGGATACAATGGTAGGTAAAATATTAACAAAGATATAAAATAAACACCTCTGCTAAAGGAGCTGTGCTCAAACAGACATACAGCCTATGAGATCCGTTCAGTAGCAAAGCCAACACTGCAAGCAATGCCTGAACTTTTATGCAAGCAAACTGTCTCATATTTTTAAATAATTAGGGGCACCTGGGTGGCTCAGTTAGTTGAGCGTCCCGCTCTTGATTTTGGTGGCTCAGGTCATGATTTTGAGGTTTATAAGATCAAGTCCTGCATCTGGCTCTGAACTACCAGCCTGGAGACTGAGTTTCTCTCCTCCAGATCTCTCAGCCCCTCCCCCACTCACACACATACACACACTCTCTCTCTCAAAATAAATAAATAAACTTAAAAAATTTTTAAATAATCAATTGGAGTTACTCGCTCAAAACCAGTACATGTGAATGTTGTGGAATGCTGGTCCTGGAGGACTTACATATTTGCCATATTTCTGTTAATACCCAGTTAAACAGAGAATTGTATTGCAAAAATAGAAGAAGCAATTGCTTATGTCAGTGATAAAAAAAATGTCTAGAGAGAAAGAAAGAATTAGTGATGGAAGCGAGCACACAGAATAGCTCCTGCTTTAGAAGCTGTGTGGACTTAGGCGTCCCAGAAGTCCCAGACCTGTCACTTTCCTAGCTACTATCACTCCTTACACCAAAGCTGTCAGGTTTGAATAATAGAAAACCTTCTGTTTTCTGTTGCTTCCTCTGGATACTGAATTCACAGAGAAGGAGGCAATTTATCCCACCACAGTCCTGGTTCTTTCTTGCCTGCCAAAGCCAACTTTTCCAGAGAGGGATCTTCCAATGATAAGAAATGAAAGTTGGAAAAAAAGTTCAATACAACTTTAAGCTAAGAGTCTGGTAAAATGCTCAATAAGGTAAATGATATATTTTGAGTAAAAATAATTTCCCCTAAACCATAATTGACTCCCACACCTTCTTAAGTTGGTTTAGGTTCTACCAATGTTTTGTCAGTCACTTAAGCTCAAGCACGTGCTCCTCTTCAGTCACCCTTACTGCCTTTGCCTGCACTGTTTATTAATTGCCAAATCTTATTGTTTATAGGCACACACTACCGTAGTATCTCTTGGGTCTTCCATTTTAGCTCCTCTGTTAATACTCCAGTTTATTTTCACGTTGTTTTTACAAAATCACTAAAATAGCATTCCAACTGGCCTTACTCTTCATGTGTTTCTCTTGCTTTCTAATCTATGCAATACTACCAGCATAGCTCTCCTGTTCACACCACTCTCCACCTGAAAAATCCTTCAGCATCTCACCCTTGCATAAAAAATTAAGTTTAGATGTCCTAGGCTAAGGACTAAAAGTCTAAAAATAACCAAGTGCTGGAGAGGTTATGAAGCAACAAGAACTCTTATATTCTGCTGGTGGAAATGTATGGATAGAACCATTTTGGAAAGTTGATTCTCAGAATCTGCTAAGCTAAACACATGGATAGCCTATAACCCCCAAATTCCACATAAACAGTCATTTTGAAAAATAAATAGTGGTATATTCATACACTGGAGTGCTTATAAAGCAATGAAAATTAATGAACTACAGATGCATTCAACAGCATGTACAAATCTCATCAACTATATTGAATGAAAGAGGCTGGACACAAAATAATTTATGCTATCTAATGACATTTATACAGAATGCAAAAACAAGCAGCACTAATCCATGGTGTTAGAAGTCAGTGTAGTTTCCTTTAGGGAAAAAGAAAGGTGTCGTGTTATATCTTTCCCAACTTTCCTCCAATCCTCATGTCTCCACTCAATCCCCTACCCTCATGCTTTGTGTCTTTTTTCCTCTGTTCCCATCTTTTTTCAGAAGTCAAAACTGGCACAGAGGAATTTATTATAAGAAACTGGCTCATGTGATTATAGATGCTAACAAGTCCCAAGCTCTGCAGTTGGCAAGCTGGAGGCCCAGGGGAGCTGATGGTACAGTCCCAGCCCCAAAGCTGGCAAGCTCAAGACCCTATGAGAAAAAGAAAATTCATAACGAATGTACAAATTGATACCAGAAGTAGGGTGTTCTAAGTGACAAATCCTACAACATAAAAGTGACTGACTCTAGGTAGGTAGATAGGGGGAAACTGAGAATCCCCTGAGGATACAGTAATCGGATTAAGGATGTACATGTAACCCAGCCCAAGCTACTGACGTGTGAGGAGATAGAGCTGTAGCTTACGGGGAAAAGCTTTGTGTCTTCAAATAGATTTGATAGTATAAAAATATAATATGTGGATCCACAAAAAGAAAGCCGGGCTGAGATGGAGACAGCACAAAGGAAGCAGAGCCAAGAGACTGCTCCTGATAATAAATTTTGAACCCTGAGAAAAATTATATCAGTCTGGTCCAATGAGGAGATAGAAACTACATAGAAAACATAAACAATGGGAAACTTAATATAAAGGAGTATTAAACTGTGAAAAAAGAGGCACTATAAAATGTAAGGAAATTTTATATGGTACCCTAGGGCTGAGGAAGAATACCCCAAGAAAGACAAACTTAGACAACCCTGGTATTCAAACTTCCTTGGAGAAGGTGGAGGTTATCTCTAGCACTGGAGAGCCCAGAAATTTAATTGGTTTCCCAGATATAGGCTGTACTGTAGTTGTTGGGCAATCAGGAAGCAACCCATGGACTGCAGGTTGGGAGCAGACAATCAGCAACCTGTACTGGGTAGAAACCTTCTAGATGGCAAGCAAAGCATGCAAGGCTTTTAGAGGGAGTGGAAGTGGGCTTGGTAGGGATTCTCTGGGGCACAGGCAGCTAGCACAGAGACCTGCAAAGGAAAATGGGGCCTGGTGCAGACAGGAAGGCTTTGGAGTGCTAATCAATGTAAGTGTACCAGTGGTCACTTCCAGCCTGCAAAATTGCCCAAGGACCACGTTCCAAGGCACACGCCACCAGATGTCCTTATACCTGCACTGCTGGCACACCAACCAGCAGCCAGACAAGGCAGAAGAGCTCCTTCCTCCTCCAAGGTCCATCGGCACCCTCTACTAAGAATGCTTTAACATAAAAGTATCACTTTAAAGGAGAAACACTAAATAGGCTTGTTTGTTACCATAGAACATATACTGAAGGGTGAATCTGAAGCCCAGAGGCAATAAGCTGATATATGGTACTGGTCCTGAGAATCAATAAATTCCTTTTGGTTTTAGAGATTTTCTAAACCTAGCTGGATTTTCTCAATGTTGTAACTGAAAGATCATTAACTGATATAGGACCCAGCCCTTATACCATCTTTAGCTAAACATTTTTTAAATGTTTTAAAACATTTTTTAATGTTTATTTTTATTTTTGAAAGAGAGAGAAAGAGAGAGAGAGAGCAAGCACACAAGCCAAGGAATGGCAGAGAGAGAGAGAGAGAAGGAGACAGAGAATCCAAAGCAGGGTCCAGGCTCTGAGCTCTCAGCACAGAGCCTGACACGGAGCGTGAACTCACGAACTATGAAATCATGACCTGAGCTGAAGTCAGATGCTTAACCAAGTGAGCACCCAGGTCCCCCCCACCTTTTTAGTTAGAATCGTACTTCTTACATCAAAGAGTCAATGTTTCAATTCAAGTCCAAAGTCAGGGAAAGACTGATGTCCCATCTCAGTAGTCAGGGAGGAGGTGTTCCCACTTATTCATGGAGGGTCATCCCCTTTTCTTCATTTGGGCCTTCAACTGCGGAAATAAGACTTAACCATGTTAGGGAGAGTCTACTGATTGAAATGTCAATCTCCTCCAAAAACATCCTCACAGATACACCCAGAATAATGTTTGACCAAATATCTAGGCACCTCATGGCCCATTCAGATAGAGACATAAAATGAACCATCACAATCACTTTGTCAGCTTTTAGCCCTTATATCTGACCAACAGTACTCTATTGATCCTTTAGAGAATTTACATGTCTTAATTCTCAAATATATGGTTTGTATGGGATTGAACACCTTCCCCTAAAACTCTACAAGTGGATCTTAAACCTATCCAGATACTCTGTTTAACCACTGTGCTTAGTACAGAGATGGACAAGTAGCACAAACTTAAGGGAATAATAGTAATAGCTAGCATAACAAATACGACTGCACTTAACCATCACAGTAACTTATTGGAACTACGCTCCTGGAGAAGATTTGACTTTCAAGTGGAATTAGTAAAGATGTGGTGAATGGAATTGCCTTATCCATTATACACACAAGGAAAGTAAGCCTGATAACAGAAGCAACCTAGCGGTGTCTCTTGAAGACATGAGCTCTACATTAAGCTGCATGTGAAGTCAAGGCTCACCTGTGGACCTTTCAGTTAGGAGTTAGAGATTTCTTATTTTGATTTAAGCTGGTTTGAGTTGGGTTTATGTCACTTGCAACAGCTAAAATTGGGGGCTATCAAACCTGCCTGGTCATTCTAGAATTCTCCATTGGCAGGGTGCCTGGATGGGTCAGACAGTTAAGCACTTGACTGGTTCAGGTCAAGATCTCATGTTCGTGAGTTTGAGCCCCATATCAGGCTCGCTGCTGTCAGCTCAGAACCCACTTCAGATCCTCTCTCTGCCCCTTCCCCCCAAAAAATAAATAAAAGCATTTTTAAAAAAGAGAATTCTCCATTGGCGACAAAACATGGCTTAACAAGGAAGGGTTTATTTTCAGTAAGAAAAATAGAAATATAATCAAGAAACCATAATAGTCACAGACTAGGTAAAAAGACAGTGCTTTCGGGGCTTTTTTTTTTCTTTTTAAAGAAACAGAATTGTCAGGGAGTGGAATTAAGAAAGTAAAAATTTTACTCAACACTCTTGAGGATTAAAGCAATTACTTTATGGAGTAGATTCACAAGGAATTTATAAAAGTCCCCAATTAGATGATACTGCCCCTTTGAAAAGTCTAATTTCTGAAATTTAGGCTAATCTAAACTCCTCACTAGTCTTGTCTATACAATGGTAAAGCTGTTCATTTTTATTTGCTTATAGGTGTTTCCTAGTCCTAGGGCTTTATAACCACAAAGTTTATTATTAAAAAGTTTTAGTTCACTTCCAATACTTTCTGTGTTATTTGGAAAAACTATCTAGGGGAAAATTCATGTAAGAAGAGTAAATCCAATTTAACGGAAAACATGAAAAATTGTTGATGAAGTGCTTTATGTGTGCGTGTGTTTGGCCCAAAGGAAGCATCGGACTGGCTCTGGGAGTGGAAGGCAGAGTGAAAAGATACAGTATCTCCTCCTTTGCCTGCTTGTGTTGGATAAATGGATCATTTTATTGTCAGGCTGGTTGAGACTGAATGTCAACATTATATAGGAAGGTCCCAAAGGTATGCAGTACATGGGATGCTATTCTAGCTTCTTTTGCTGGATGCCATTAAATGAGCTCACATTCCGTAAGATAAAAGTCAGATGAATTGAAGGCCAATAAGTACCTAGTTTATAGCAGTAGTGTAAGTTCTGCATGTTTCCATGGAAAGACCGCATCTTTTATTTTTAATATAACACAATTTATTTTTTTAACACATGCAATTATTTTCCATCATTTACAATACAGTAGTTACAATGACACTCCAAACAGAAAAGCAAAGTAAAAAATCAAAACCCCAACTTCTATTTCATGTAATTAGACTTATACAGAAATTAGAAGGTTAAGTAACAACTAGTTAATCACCTAATTTCACAGCTATCTGAAGTGGCGATTGTTATATAGAAGCTTATCTATGATACATTCAAGATAAGTGATACAATTTATTACTTGCCCATAAGCTAAAACTCAGCCTGCTTAATACCTTTCCTTAAAGTCCACCTCTATACTACAAAATGCTTGAGGTCCATGCAAAAAAGTAGCTACCTTTTATATAGGAAATGGATGATTAAGTCTTTGGTGCTGTAAAAGCAACTTCACTTAAACATAACCACCCCCACCACCAAAAAAAGAAGAGAAAAAAAAAAAGTAAAGAAATAATAAGGGAAAAAACCCAAGACACACTTCCTAGGGGAAAAAAAACACCAGCATATAATTTCTGTCCCTGATGGAATGTATTAAATAAGCAAACACCACCAACAAGCAAAACAAGTACTACAATGTAAAAATATTAAGAAAAGAAAACCCTCTCACATGCATAAATGAAAGATTGCACACAAAGAACTCACATCTTTTCAAGCTT
>NC_043707.1:84888190-84990995 GCF_006229205.1 Suricata suricatta
TCCATTATCCCAGTGGCAGAACCTTAACATGGAACCTGTCCCTCACCTCTCACTATAAGTAATGTGAGGGCTAAAAAGAGAATACTGGCAATTAGAAATTGATCATCCACACATATTAATTGCATGCATACTGTGTGTTAGAAATTGCTAGGCATTTGATCAAGACATAAGTCAAATTGCAGGCTGCTGAAGAGTAAACTTGAAATAAGAAAGAATCATTAGGGAGTCCAGTGAGAGATTATGGATGGCAGAGGCAGCAAGGTTGAAGAAAATGATAGGAATAAGAACATTTTTTTTCATATTTTAGGATGAAGAGAAAGTTGTGGGAAGAGATAGATTGAAAAAGCAAGTAAGGATATAATTATTAGAGCAAGAACTTGGAAGAGGTAAACGGCTTTGGGTATGAGTATAGGTGAAGGAAAGCAGGAAACATGAGTGTGGAAGCAAAGAAGGAAGATAAAAGTGGATGAGAACCATAAACTTATCCAGAGGTGTAGGAGAAGTAAAAGAAGTCCCACGAAGATGACAGGAATTTGGAAGGAAAAAAAGGGGCTGGTCCAGGAGAAAGAATAAGTGAACTTCAAAGAGATGATGTGAAGCAAGTTTTTCACAGCTAAAATGGCTATTTCCTCTGCGAAATAGTCAAGGTAATCTGCTGAAGGGAAATAGCGCAGCATAAATGCAAAATTTAAGAAGACTAGCAAGAAATGACCAGCATAGGGAATGGGCAAGGGTATGTAAAGGTTTTCTAGACAATATTAAGAGCCCAACAGAGGTTAGAAATCATAAATGTGTAAGTCAGGCAATCAACATAGCAATGTGATTTGCTTCCAAATTATTCAATGCCTGGTACTAAGTTCAAATCAAATGGATAGGTTATTCTAGAATTGAAATTTAAGAAACTGGAATGAAAAGATGGTCATCAGAGTGTTGGGCTGGTGAGAGAGAGGTTTAAGTGAATACCATGAGTTGTAGGTTGGATTGAATGAGAAAAGAAAGCCAAAGGCTTATTGATCAAGAACACACAAAGCCTGCAAAGTAGAATCAATGAGAGCAAAGAGCAGCTACTCCCCTACATAAATCCTCTTTAAGGGTATTCTGCAGCCTTTATCTGGAAGATAAAATTCAATTTACTTCTTATAACAAGGCTTTCCATAATCTTGCTTGTGTTTCTGTTTCTCATTCCTTCCTACAAATGCTCATAGGCATTCCACATATCCTGGCAAACCAAATGGCTACGTTGCTTCCTACATTCATGTCATACTGTTCTTCTTGAAGAGCTCCTCTTCTTCTAAAACTCCATTAACCTGAGGAACTTCTCAGCCTTTGAGGCTCATCTCAACCATCTCTTCCTTTTTAAAGATTCCTGTGGTAATTTGTCTGTTATTAGAAAAAAATGCCTGCTGAATTTTTATCCCATCCCTACAAACTTGTGCCATTACTCCAACAAAAAGGCCCTTGATTCTGAGCAAGCTAAAGAATGCTATAGAAGTGGCACTGTGCCAGTTCCAGTGTACTCCCACTACCATGCCCTAAAGGAGTTTGGGTTATTGTGCCCGAGTTTACCATGTGAAAAGAAAGGCCACAGTGAGTGAGAATTGGCCTACTGTACCTATACCCCATACTGTAAGTAAAATCTTCTTGGCTCTTCCTACCTACCCCAACTACAAGTTGAATGTAGGTGGAGCTCAGTCAACCCAAAGAATTGTGAGAAATAATAAATCACAGCCATTTTAAGCCTCTACGTTTGGGATATAGGTATGCAATCATTGATAAATAATATGTCTCTCATTTCTAACTCAAGTGCAACTGCTCAAACTTTCCATCATACATGCTGCTGTTTCTATAATACACCTCTATCTTTTTAGTTATCTGACCCAGATTGCAAAAAAATGTTTACATATCTGCTCCCTTCCTATTTAGTGAAATTCTTGAGATTAAGAGCAAAGTCTCAGTGCTAAGTAAGATCTATAGAGACAGATACAGATCTAAATACAAATAGAGATAGTGAGATAGACATAGATATACATATAGATATGTATCCTAAGTCCTAGCACACAACATATGGTAGATACTTAATAAGTGATGTGAGCTAAGTTGAATCTGAATTGAGTTAGTGGGAAAAAGAGAGGAAGACCCTATGCTCAGTCATTGGAATTTCACGGTTAAATATTTCACAAACAGAGCAGTCCTGGGAACAATATGGAAACATACTGGAGGTAAATTTGGCTCAAGCACAGTCTAGAAATTGAGGTGAGCATGGGCACATCCATCATCATCAAAGATGGGAATTTGTGGTCTAGTATGATGATGGGAGGTTGTGTGGAGTAGAAGATGGTGACCCTGAATCGGAAGAGATAGCGAACTTCAGAAAAGGAGACTGTGAGTGAGTTTTTCAGCTGTAAGGATGCTCTTAATTCAATACTGGACAATTAAGAAGACAATGGCCCAAACTTCTACCCAATGTATACTCAAAGGAAAAAAGTTAAGTCTTCATTTCACAAATTTAGTGGAAGATGTATTACACTGGTTTCCCCTTAAGCCATTTGAGTGCTCCTCTCACTCTCCTGACTCTTTGTTCCACTGCCACTGTAAGCTTTCTACTCAGTCCTCTCCCCTTTACCTATTCCTTGGGCCATCCATCAAGTCACTCCTACACTCTTAGTCACTGATATCTCCCAAATCTAAACTTTCTGACTCCACATCTTTCATGAGTTTCAGGACTGTTATTTCCAATCCTCTTGTGAACCACTGTCTGGTTTTTCAAACTCAAGATCTTAAAGGTCAAACTGATTATCTTCTACTCACAACTTTTTCTCTTGTATTTCCCAACCCAGTAAATGGTATCACTGCCCATTCAAACAGTCCAGAAAGAAATAGTCAACATGGTGATTAAGAGGTTGGCTTCTGGAATTAGTCATACAGAAATTGCTCAAATCTGGTCTCCATAAGTTACTATCTATATGGTAACCTGGACAAATTAGTTAACTTTTCAGAACTTCAGTTTTTCTCATCTGTTACAGTCCTCCAAAGTTTGTGGAGAGGATTAAATAAGTGCCTGTCCAAATCCTCAAAACTAGTGCTGCCTGCTACACTTCTTAGAGTTATCCACTTTTCCCTTTCCCATATCACCTGCCTCTCCCAAGCAACTGCCCACCAAGTTCAGTCAGTTTCTTTCTTTCTCTCTTTCCCCCTTTCTTTCTTCCCCCTCCTTTCTTTTTTCTTCCTTCCTTTCTTTTTTCTTTCTTCATTTCTTTCTTCCTTCCTTCCTTTCTTTGTGTGTGTGTGTGTGTGTGTGTGTGTGTGTGTGTGTGTGAGAGAGAGAGAGAGAGAGAGTGAGGAGGGGAGGGACAGAGAGAAAGAGAGAGAGAGAGGGAGAGAGAATCTTAAGCAGGCTCCATGAGTATGGAGCCTGATGTGAGACTCAGTTCCATGACTATGAGATCAATGAGCCAAAATCAAATGTTGAAAGTTTGACTGAGCCACCGAAGTGTCCCCTGAGTTCAGTCAATTTCTAAAATATATCTTAATATACACTTTTGTACACTGTCACTTCCACTAAGTATAATACCCAAACATATTTCAACATATCTATTACAAACCTAGTCAATAGGTTTTAAAAAACATAAATCAGATCATATCCCTATTTTCACTTTCACAGTTTTTTCAATTGTCCCCTATTTTCTACAAAAGAAATGCCAAATTCCTTAGAATCTGATATTTTCAGACTTTCCCTTAATTAACTTTCTGACTCTATCACTTCCCACCATTCTCTACATTTCACACACTCCCTCTCCAAACACACTCTTCTGCCTTCATGTCTGTTTCTTTCCCTAGATCCTCAGCCTCCACTTCTCCTCTGAGAATTCCTGCTCCAGCTCAAATGTGATTTCCTGTCTGTTGTCTTTGAAAAACCCTCAGGTGATACAGATTGCTTACTCATTTGTTTTCCCACATGACTGTATACCTGCCATAGCCTTTATCACACTACAATATAGTTATTAATTTGTCTGTCTTCTCAACTATACTCTGACTTCCTCCTCCAAGGCAAAAATAGTGAAGTATTTATTCTTATATTACCAGTCTCTAACATAATTCCCAGAAATAGCAGTTATATGAGATGCTCAATAAATATCTGTTGAGAGAATGAATGAATGAAGAAACCATGTTCATTTCATTCACAACCTGCTTGCTATGTATTATTTGAATGGTGCTTGTTGTTTATTATTTGAATATTAATTAAACTAAAATCTTTCAGGGATATATATATATAATCTTTAAGAGTAGTCATTAATTTGAAACATATAATCTCACAGTCTCTCTCCCAACTTCAAAATTCTATGATCCTACTGTAAACTATGCTAATGCTTTTCTGCAGGCATGTACAATTGGAATCTTGTCTGGGACAGACAAATTTGTAGAATAGGATCTAGTGGGTTGTCTGGGGTATATTTTCAATTAATTCTGTCATATTAACTTTAATGAATTATATTTTATGAAGCTTATACTTTTCAATTAAGCAAAATTGAATTATGTGCAATTATGTGCAGTTCATTTTTCAAAATGGTCACATGGTGACAAAAGTGTTTTTTCCTAAAACCTTGTCAGCTTGAGTGACATGTGAGTACCCAGCACTAAGCGTCTGTTAGGGAAATCTTATTACTCTGTGTCTATCACTAGAAAATTAGACAAACGTTACAAGACCTACACACTTACAATGTTATGTGTTTTTGAAACGGCTTTCCACAGAAGGCCTTTTATTTTATTAGAAAATTATAAGCAAACAAGTCTTGTTTAATGGCTTTCAAAGTATAAGCACATATCATGTCAAAATTGTACCACTCTCAACTGCTTAGTTGTGTGAAAAATCTGTCAAGCCCTGGTGCCCAAGAAAATAGGGTACCATGGCAGAAGATTTCTTGCTGAAGGATATAATGTATGCTCAATTAAACCAATAGAGCGTGTGTAATGGTCTGATTCTGTTGTAGAAAGAACTGTCAGCTTTCCATTCTGGGATAAGAATTTTTTTAATGCTTGGACTTTTGGTGAATTCTGTGTGACAGACAAGTGATACAATCTTGAACTTGTAACTCAGGAAAGGTTGGATTCTTATTTCTTCTCCTTTTCACATTCAAAAATTCTTGGAAAGTTTACCTACTCTTCCTAATATCTTCTCTGTCTCTGTTCCCTTTCTACAATTACCTTAGTTTCCTAAATATTTTAACCAGCAATTAAAGAACCATCCATGAAATGCTAAATTTACATCCTGGTTTTCAGAGAAATCAATTGTTGGTTGTGCTGATACTTTACTTGAGAGTAATTCCCAAGCGTTTTAGTGCTTCAAATAAAAAAAAAATCTTTATGTGCTTCAGAATGAATGAGATGCTAATAAAATGTGGTGTAAAAATCCCAGAGCACCCCAATGTCCCTTTTATATTCTGTGCTATTTGACAAATTTATAACAATTCTGTTTCTCTAAGCCTAAAGAGATCATGCACAGAACTTTCCCAGAAAAGATGACAATAAATATATAAAACATAAGATGCATATTTTTCTACATATTCTTAAAAAATATGACTTCTAAACATGACAAAATGATATTGGGTGTTACTAAACTGCCATCTACTGTACTTGTTCACCCAGGACACAATATCGTTTATAGGCTTGCCATTTTCAATGAATACATGAGTTTTTTCCAGCTGTTTCTTGACATTCTTTCTTTCCCTTGTTCTAGCAATGTGTACTCCTAAAGACCAAGAAAGAAATAGTTTCAACTAATTATAGTCCCACCAAAGCCTTTCACATCATTTAAGGCTTAGATTGATTATTCACAATGCCATGAAGACGTGTCAGTTTGAAACAAGAGGAGGTTTAGAGAGGTTTACACTTTGCAGAGTGCCACCTGTCTCCAAAGGGCACATTCATTAAAAAGCTCCAGGTGCAAGTTGTGGGAGCAAAACAGCATAATGAAGTCCTTTGCCTCCTTGTGCACCTTTTGATTAATAACATTCTCCTTCAGTTCTAGCAGATTGTGCACCATGTTTGCTGGAAGAAACTTGAAATACCAACCTAGTTTTCTATCCTTGTCTGAATAGAGCAAATCGCCATTTATCTGTGACCTGAATCAAATGAATATACAAAAATGGGGTATTTCTGGAACAATCTTCTTTAATAAGAGACAACAGCTAATAAGCCAACTGAATGGTCTGAATGGTATTTATTCAATAAAAACATTTAGTATGTGACACTGATCAAATTTTAACTAATCCTCTCTGTCCTATAACCACACACGTAGAAATCCAATTGATATTTACACTGATAACCTTAAGGCATTGTAAAGTTCTGAGTTGTCTCCTGAATCATAAAAATGAGAAAGAAAAGTGGCATTTATGAAATATCTCCTATTTACTAGACATTTTCACCGGCACTATCACATTTTATCCACATACCGGTCTGATCAGGTAGACACTTACATCCTCATTTTTACCACTGAAAGTGATTGAGGCTCAGAGCAATAATAAGAGCTAATATTTATTGCCTGCTTATTATTTTCCTGGCTTGTGTTTATTACTTGAGAGGCATTGCTGCAATTAATCCTCAGAACTGCATTATCAAGCAGATACTATCATTAATTTCATTTTATTAGAGGCTACTCAGAGAAGTTAAGTAACTTGCCCAAGATCACACAAGTAATATGTAGTAGAGCTAAAATTTGAACCCAGGCAAACCGGTCTCCATCCCTATATCATTAACCCCAACACTACACTACTTAACAGTATGTGTGTACACTTTAATGTTAGATGAGTCCCATTATTGTTTTGTTTGTGAAAGTTGGTAATATATGTTTGGAACACATGCTAACTTTCAATTAACATAACTATATCCTAATAATAGCTATTAATACTTGCTCTGTATTGTGCATTTACTGTTGAGCGTTTTACATGCATTATGTTATTTGAAATATACACACAGATGTAATTTTACACCCATTTTACCATTATAACAGTGAGGCTTGGAGGACTACAATAAGAATAATCACAGCAAACACATGGGACTTACTATGTGTTAGAAGGTCTTTTTCCACAGTTTTAAACATAGTGCTTATTTAACATTGACAACAACCGTATGATCTATTTTTATTCCTGTTAGGCAGATGAAAAAACTGAGACTTAGCACTTTCACCTAGCTTACAAAGGTCGCAGGCAACAGAGGAGGAATTCTAGTTCCAAAAGCCTATGACATTAGCCACTACTCTAACCTGCAGAACAATTTAGAGTAGTCAGTCCTTGCTCACCGCAAACGTTAGCAACACGCCTTAACTATGATAGTATTCATCACAAGCTAACAGTTTGTTGCATACCAACTAATATAATTATGCAAATTAGGCAGGGAGTGGGAAGGAATCAAGCCTGCGCAATTTCCCCTTGGTCAGGCCTGTGCATAGTTTCAATGATGGCAAAAATAAAACCCCTCTCTTCCTTTGTTCTACAAATACTTAGCACTAACTGTGTTCCAGGTGCTGAGGTTGAGGAAATAAATAAGACGTATCTCCTATCTGTGGGGAATTGAGAACATATGAAACAAATAGGTAATTACAACATAAAGGGACAATTTCTAAACGGCGCTTTGCTTTCTAAGCCAGAGCCAAAGCTGCAAAACACTGCCTTACTTGGTCATATAGCCCCAGAGGAGGTCACAGTGAACAACTGGGAAAAGAAAAGGAAGGCAGAAGAGTGTGCCTCCATACTGCTTAGGATAAAGTTGTTAAAAACATCGTTATAATAGTTGCAATGTTATTTAGTCCTTCAATAATGTTTATGTGTGAACTGGGGTGGAAGTTCTCAATAGTTTTTTGATATATATTTTCTTTATTTCTCATCTGATTTTTACCTTTGAGAACTACTCTTTCCTGGAAGACTCATCTGTTCCTGATCTTTCAGGTCTTCTCCTAGTCTGGTCCATACCAAATTCCAGCTCTAATATTAGTCAGGATTCTTGGTTGCAAGTGGCAGAAACCCATACAATCTAGCTTAAGCAAAAGATGAATGTGTTGACTTGGCTTCTGTAGGAAGTCCAGGGGCTAGACATGGCTTCAGACAGAACAAAATTCAGATATTCAAATGCTATAGTTAGAATCCACTCTCTCTTCCTATCCCTTCCTACTCCTCTCTCTGTCTCTCTCTCTTTAACTCTCTCCATCCATCAGCTCTTAGTGTGTCTGCTTGACTTGTTTTTGTGGGTGAGCTCTCTCTCTCTCTCTCTATAGTGTGTCTCACATCTACACTTACCAGCTTAGGAACTCCAAAAGAGAGAGAACTTTTCTCTCCAAAATGAATTCCTAAATGAATTCTAGGGAATATTCTGATTGGTCTTTCCTAGTTTACATATTCATTCATTCTTCAACCAGTTACCATGACCAGTAGAGCTAACACACTGAATTGGATTATCAAATCAGTCTCACAACAATCAGATTTTTCCCAGCATCAATCTTTACTAAAAAATTTCAAGGATATAGGAAATCAAGAGACAAAGACACAGCAGAGAAAGGTCTGGAACATTTTTACAAGGCCCTGTCTATCCACTGGCCCAGAGCAATAGATGACATTTCTGTGTGAGGTTTTATAGATTATTACCTCACAGAATGGGAAGTATATTATTTATGAAGCATTTTCATTTTATACCTCCAAGAATTGTGTAGCTTATATGAAATTCTCCTGGGAAGCTATGTCCCATAAATCAATAGATTCCAGGTTTATTTACTGGATGCAGTGTTTACCAAGGGAGACCCTGCTAAAGGCATTCTGCATGAAAGGCCTCCTCCTCCTGTCTAAAATCACTATTCTATTTACCTGAAGTCCAGTTGACAAGGAATTAGACCACATCAACTTCTCTTCTTCTCTTTCTCCTAGTGGTGTCCCTATGATAAAGAAAGTGAATGGATCACAGGCTGGCTGCTTTACCCCTTCCTCCCTTTCAAGGGACTGGGCTGGAGTTAAGGGGAGCACCATGATTGACATGTCCCTGAGAAGCATCTGCAGTTTCCTAGTAAAAGGAAAGTACCCTGGGTATATATAAATTTTGACTACTCTTATCTACTACACACTTCTGTCTAGACAAGAGACTCTTAAGAGCTCTAGAGATATGGTAACTTTCCTTTTTCCTACATGTTATCTATTTCTCTCTAGTTTCTAGGTGTAAAAAACTTTCCAGCTATGTCTTGTGGCTCATGAAATGCAGGTAAGACAATAAGTTGACAGCAGAGAGTGGGAATAACTAGGCCAAACTGGGGGTGTGTGGGAAAGAAAGCCAAAGAAATGTTTCATAAGGCCTCACAAGGAAAGTTTAATTGGAGAAAGAAAGCCCCCCTAAGTAGGTATTTTCCATCCAATTCTCATTAGGTCCTTACACCATTTGCCTAGAGAAATTCTAACATAACAACTAAATTTATTTAACCTTTGGCAGAAGATACAAACAGCTACACTACTGATCTAATAATCCAGCAAGTACTTTTTGTTTGGCCAAAACAGTATATATTTTTAGGTTGAATTTGAAGGTCTTTGAACAGCCCATCACCATCTCCCTCATTGCCTGCGTCTTATGCGGGCCTGCTTCATTCATTCCTGCTACTCCCTGGCCCTGCAAACACTTGAGGTTTTGAGCCATGGTTTAAGGGCTTGATGATTTCTGCCAAACTTAAAATTCTTTTAAAGAATGTGTATTTTAAATGTTTTTATTTATTTATATCAGTGTGAATAAGTTTCTCAACTGTTTTTCATTGGAAAGAAAACCAGTGGGGCGGGGGGAGTGTTGACTAAGGATAAGACCAAAGGAAAAAATAGGACCAAGGCTGCAGGGAGTAGCTGCCGACCACCAAAATTTAAGGAGGCACTCATTCTCTGGTAACACATCCAGGCCCAGCAACCATGACAGTGTCCCTAAAATTTCATGCCCCATGTGACTGGCTTACCTACCTCTGGTCCTAGCACTGAAGGATAAAGTTTTACCAGATTTGGTTTCTGTGATTTGTGATGAACTTATCCTGGATGGATTTCCCTTCTCTACCCTTCTACTGGTGAGGTGGAAGAGCTCTTCCATGTAGGAATTCCCACAATATTCTTGGGATTAAGACTATCCTACACTTACCACAATTTTTTTCTATTTCTTTACACATCCATATGCACCAACACTCAGTGAGCACCAGGCTGGGATATTGTTCTCTTTGTAGTTATAGTATCTAGCCTGGTCCTGTTGAGTGAGTGAGTGAGTGAATGAATGTGCTATTAGCATCAAGCATCTCATTCCTCCTGTGGCAGGGGACACTTGTGAATCTCCATGTCAGCTATAATATTTTGTCTTTGCCATAGATTGATGGCAAATTTCAATAAATTTCATTCAAATTTCATTCTCATTATGATGTGGTTTTCCCATAAATATGGATGTAATTTCAGTATTGTTCACTTTTCTAACATAGGTGTTCAAAAAAGCACTGCATTAGATTTGCAAGCGACACCTTATACATGCTTTGCCTTTCAGTCTCCAGCATGGCCAGCCTCCTTGACCTAATTAGACTTCTCCACTCCCACATGGCTAGTAAACACAATAATTAATTTATAAAGAACTCTGAAACACCAGCTGGCAAAAATTCCCTATTAACGGTTTGCACAGAACGAAAGGAGAATTTAAGTTGTGATATGTGAAGTGTATGTGTGTATATACACTCATATCACTTAATCCACTGAATTTCTAAGAATGTCAAACTGTAAGTGTAGCAACTAAATGATGGTTAATAATTTCTTGCCCCTGAATTGTAGAAAAATGTGTGACAAGATATTCCCAGAGATGTATATTTGGGGTACATGAAACTTAAGTGTCTATGAATATTCATACACATCCCAAGCACTATTGTAAACAATGTTGTTCTTAAGTTTACTTATTTTGAGAAACAGCAAGAGTTTGAGTGGGGGAGGAGTAGAGAGTGAGGGAGAGAGAATCTCAGGAAGGTTCTGCCCTATCAACACAGAACCCAATATGGAGCTCTATCTCAAAAACCGTTAGATTATGACCTGAAGCAAAATCAAGAGTCAGATGCTCAACCAACTGAGCCACCCAGATGCCCCACTGACTGAGCCACCCAGATGCCCCTCAAACTATGTTGTTCTTTTTTTTTATTTAAAAAAATGTTTTTAGGGTTTATTTATTCTTGGCAAGAGATACAGTGTGATTGGGGAAGAGCAGAGAAAGAAAGGGAGACACACAATCCAAAGCAGGTTCCAGGCTCTGAGCTGTCAGCACAGAGTCCAAAGCAGGGCTCAAACCCACAAATTGCAAGATCATCACCTGAGCTGAAGTTGGACGCTTAACCGACTGAGCCAGCCAGGTGCCCCTAAATTATCTTGTTCTCAAAAGAATGTTTAGAGCAGTCAGTTTATATATTTCTCATTGCCTTAAGATAGAGGAAACTGTAGTGGCCATCTCATGGAGTGTTTGCCTAGTTAAGAGCTATGGAAGGCAGAATTTTAAGATGGCTCCCAAGATTCTTCCTCCTGCTGTACATGTTATTATGCCTTTCTTTTGAGTGTGGGCAGGACCTGTGAATATGATGGGATGCCACTCTTGATCTGGTTTCACTACGTGGGAAAGGTGATGGATTCATTTCTTATATAATTCAACTTCGTTATATAAGACTATAGTAGTGGTAGTGGTGTTGGTAGTAAGTAATAATAAAATAACAGTGATAGCAGCAGCAGCAGGAAAGAGTGTAGAGAAATTCTCTTGCAGGCTTTGGAGAAGGAAACTCCATGTCGTAAGAAGAGGGTCATATGATCCGGACCTAAGGGTAGTCTCTAGGAGCTGGCCCTGGCTGACATCTGGCAAGAAAATGAGACTTTGTAGTTGCAAGGAATTGAATTCTGTCAACAACCTATATGAGCCTCGGATGGAATTGTCTCCCCAGTGGATAACTTAATTGTTATCTGGTGAGACGCTAGGCAGACAATAAGCCATGCTCAGACCTCTGACCAACAGATACTGAGATAATAAAGTATGCTGCTTTAAGCTGCTAGGTTTTTGGTCATTTGTTATATAGTGCTAGAAAACAAACACAAAAACCAACTACGTTTTCTTTTCTCTGGGTGCTATCCTTTTCTCTTTTCATCCTAGCAGTCAGGGTTGCACATTACACCATGCTCTTAACCAGCTGACATGGCTGATTGGACCAAGCTAGCTCAGCTAGAGCCTTTTTCTGAAAATTTGGAAGTTGGGGCCAAGAGATTCCAGTTGGGAATCTCTGAAATGGAAAAGAGGTATAAAGGTAGAAGCTTTCTTCACACTATCTTCTGTCCAGTACTCCCTCCAGGCTATACAAGGCTCTGGGAAAATATTTGAGGGGGAGCGCAGGGTGGAAGCCATCAATAGCAATACTTTGACTATAAAAGTAATTACAAAAATCTGAGTTCATGTGAGGTATAGTGGTACATTGATAAAAATTTAGCGCAAGAAAAAGGAACCAATACAGATGTTTATTGTCCAATCAATGCACATGAAAACTTTCCTAGTTTCCGGGATCCACTTCTTTGTGTTATTTATTGTCAAAGATACCATTCTTGGCTAATTTCACATATTCCACTGCAAGCAAAAGGTAGTAACACCATTATTATTCACAATGCTATGGCTCTTTGGAACCTTTTAAAATGGAAACACTATAGATCTTCTGGCCTCTGCAGTTTCCTAATGCCATTTATTGAATTCTGATTACATCATCACTCATCTCATGGCAACACCCATTGTACTGCCCTTGAATAATGGTTTCCAATGACTCTCAAATGTTGTTAATGTGCTTTGTTGATGATGACCACAAATGCAAATCTTACCCAGAGGATGCTGGAAAATGAAAACAATTATTCTGTTTTATAGTCATGTTAAATTTATCATTTAGAAGTTTATAGCGTTTATTTATGGAATTTAGAGCATTAACATAGAACAACACATCTTCCAACCATGTCTTTTCTTGAATTAAGCCTTAATGACTGCACTGCTAGAACATGACCTTTTTAATGTTGATCACTACCCTGCCTTCCACATACCAGTTACCAGTAGTGAGGATTGATGAGGGGCCCTGGGCAGAGCAAGAAGGGCAGTCCCATTCAGGTAAGCCCTATCTATCACATGCGCCACAGGGCTTAAGACCAACCCAGGACAGCAGAATGTCAACACACGCAAGAAATGACTTTGATAGGAAGGGGCCACTGGCTTTGCAGTACTACTGTCTGTAAAGCTCTGGGAGGGGACAAGAATGACCATGACCAGGATTATCTGACATATAGCACCTAGCTTGCAAAAGGGTGGTGTGACTGCCCTGGGTACCAACAACAGGGTGGCAGGGAGAACCCCGGCATAAAAGACACCTGGGCTACCCATACTTCTCTCAGTTGCTCCTCAGCAGGAGGCTCCTGGATCTGAATATGGACAGATAAGTGCCCATGTACCAGCTCACACAAAGAGGACAATGGGTGGCCAAGGTCCTAAACTTGTCCTCTGTCTGATGTTACAGAAACTCATCCCCTAATCAGTGAATCAGCCCTGTTCTGGCAGCTAAAGTTTGGTGCAGTACCATGAAAAAAATACTGCCCTGGCCAGTGGGAGCTTTGGCTTACCAGCAACAGGCAAGGGCCATGCAACCCAAAACCACACCCACTGGTGTTAGTCCCTGTCCTTGGCACCTGGTGGACCCTGTGCAGTGTGAAAGGGTTATTGTTGAGAGGACTCTGCAAGGGAGAAACAGTGACTGAAGCCAATAAGGTTCAGGTCCAGGTCCAGAGCAACCACCTAGAAGGGCCTACTGACCAGGCCAGACCCCACTGCCAGCAACAAGAGAACATTTCAGGGATTCCATTGCCAAGATCCACACAGGACTAGGTTCCGACTCCAGGGCACCAGAGAGGACCTAGCCCATTTTAAGAAGGTTCTCCAAAGGGTAGGCCTCCCAGGGGTACAGGGTTCAGTGAGGGCCCCATTTGCTCAGGTCTAAAGTCAATACATACAACTCTGTCTGTCCTATGAATGAAGTGGCAGGGAAAGTTGGTCTACAGAAAGAAAGAATGATGCGTAAGCAGAGAAGCAGTGGCAAGAGACTGCTCAAAGAGTGCTAGCACACTTCTTTCAGGCTCCTGAATCTGCTTTGCACTCTTGCCCTGCTAGTCCATCAAACATCTTCTCTTTATATTAACCCCTTGCCCTCCTTGCTGTTTAAGACATTTTATGGTGATTTTTGTTACATGTAAGCATATAGAGCTGTAGTACAATAGCCAAAGCCAGACTCAGCTTTGTAGGTTCAGGCACTCAATTTTATCATTTCCACCAGTGCTAATTAACCCCTTGAGGATCAACATGTTAAGAGGACCCATATGAAAATGATATGCACCTCAGAATGTCAATTAATCAATCTATAAAAACAACTAAACCTAAAAGAATAATGGATGTGGAGAATTCATTCTGGGTAGTTTGCTGTGGTGGTTTAAATGTAGTCAGGAGACAAAATGATCAGTCAGAGGTTGTCTGGTGAGTATATAGTTAGAAGAAAGAGAATGAATAGTCTTAAGGGAGTTTTCTTTCAGGTTGGGATAGTTGAAATTCCTTTTCTATTCTAGAACTATTTCTCTTTGAAAATTTGTTGCAATCCTTGAACTCAAATAGCCTTCTCTTCTGGACATTACCAGATATATATTCGTATGTTTTGTTCACTGTTATCTTAGACTTATTGTAAACCATTTTTTGACATATGATTCTTCCAGAAAATTTTTACTAACTATAGTTGATTGACTTTTGGTACATTAATTGGATATTATTCACTAGCTCTAGCATCCATTAACTGTGAGCCTCTAATTTAATTATAACCATTATTTATTGACTTCTGTTTATCAAGCATCTTAAGTTGAGTTATCGCACTTAAACCTTTTAGCACCTCTAAAATACAGGTACTATTATTAACATCATCTCCATAAAGAAACAAAACACTGATTAAGTGATTTGTCAGAGGTCACATAGTTGACAGGCAGTATTGCTGGGACTGGAAACCAAGAAATCTGATTCCAGAGTCACTGTATATTACATTTTACAGCTTTTCACAGGTACTTACACTTTCTAAACCTTGATTTCTTATCAGTAAACAAGCTAATATCTTTCCTAATACCTAAAGATTGGTAGGATTCTAAATGTGATAATGGATGTAAAGCTCTTAGCACACTACTGAATATATAGTGATTAATAAATGGTAGCTATTTTTACTTGTTAAAAGAATTCCCTCAGGAACACAGACTGGATTTAGGAGATTTTTGTTCACCTTATTATCACAAACACAAATCAGATGTTAGAGTGAGTGAATTCTATTTTCAGATGGATGATCTACTTAATTACATGCTAATCCTTCCAACCTCACTTCCAAATGATGGTATTTTATTACTCCATTTCCAGATCCTGAGTACCTTTCTGGAGGTTATCGCCACCCTCTCCCTTGAGCCTGGAATGTCTGCACATATTGCACTAACCCCCACCACAAGTTCACACTCCACAACATTGCCTTAGGTCACTGCTGTCCTCGTGACCTAAGAAATAAATTTTACTTCCCTAGATTCTTAGGTTAAAAGTAGGGAATTTCTTAGGTGTGAGTGTTAAGTTCACGGACTACCTTATTTATTTATTTAAATTCCTTGTTCTTTTGTTTAAGAACTATTTATTTCAAGCACAAACATTTTAATGGTTGCTTGTTAGGTCATAATTACACATATTTTATAATACAAGGATTTATGTACCAAAATCAGGGGGAAAATTCTGGTCATCCAAAAAAGAGTTACTTTAATATATCTCAATGATGACTCTTGCAGTGAACTTATGACTTGGGACTTTATAAAAAGTTATTTTTCACTGTTTTTAAGCAGGGGGAGAGAAAGAGAATCCTAGCAGGTTCCGTGCTGTCAACGCAGAGCACAATGTGGGGCTCGATCTCATAAACTGTGAGATCATGACCTGAGCCAAAATCAAGAATCAGATGCTTTAACCAGCTGACCCACCCAGGCATCCCATGTCTGGCTTTTTTAACTCAATATTACACTTTTGAGTGATGGCCACACTGTTTAATGTGGTTGCAATTTTTTTCATTACTATATATGGTATTCCAGTGTGTGAATTTATGACAATTTATTTATCCAGGCTATCATAAATAAGTAATTGGAAATTTCTAGTTTGGAGTTATGAATGTGTAGCAATGAATTATACACAACTTTGGTGAACATATGTGCATTTCTGTCAGGAGTATACTCGGGAGTGGATTTTCAGCATCATAAGGTATGCGTAATGTTCAGATTTAATACACTCTAACAAATGTTCTCCAAAGGAGATATATCAATTGACTAGTGACATAGTGACTTCCACTATGTATAAGAATATAAGAAATTTTTGTACCACACCTTGTCCAACACTTGGAATTGTCTGAACTTTTCATTTTAATCATTTTGATGGATATACTGTAGAAATTTGCATTCCCTGGACTTGCACTGCCAGTCAAGATGATTACATTACTCTTTCCAACTGATTACAACCACAAGGTCAGGACAAAATACAAAAAGCAACTACCTGAGGACTCTGAAAAGTAAATTTAAAAAGGCAGATTGGTGAGAACCAAAAGTTGGAGACTTGCCCTGTTTGTTTTTCCTATTTTCTCTCATAGCTTTGACCTGAGCCCTGACATCTAGTAAATCTAATGGCAGCACAGGCATTAAAAATAAAGAGATATCCTGTATTTCTAGCCAGATGAATTGAGAAAAGGAGCTTCTGTGAGAAAATACTTGGCTTTCCCCCCAGCCCCGCTTTTCTCCCTCTGGGCTTTGACCCAAGGGTTGATGCCTAGGCATGGACCAAGGGAATACTTACCTTTCTAAACAAAGGAGATGGGAAAGGAGACCTCTGTGATCTGAATAGTTCAGAGGGAATCCACATATTTTTCTCTCACCTTTTTCCCCCAGTGTGGGCCCTAGTCAGCTGTTGCAGCTATGGAAGGCAGATACAACTCCCAAGAAAAACTTCCTATTTCTGGCAAAACGGCCAAGAAAAGGGGACCCTGCAAAACAGAGAGCATGAGTGGAATATCAAAAAGGAAGAATGTAAAAGGGGAATCCCCCTAATTCTATGCATAAACCCACATAAATTCTGTTCTCACACCTGAACTAAGCATCCTCAGGAACGACACAAGCTGTATACCAAAAGATATGTGACTTGAACTGCAACTTAAACTACAGTAGTCACCCCTTATCCACAGGAGATATGACCAAGACCCCCAGTGGGTGCCTGAGACTACAGATAAAACCCAATATATACTGTTTTTTCCTATACATGCATTCCTACAATTTATAGCTTACTTTATAAATTTGGAAAAAAGACCTAATAATGAAATAGAACAATTACAATATACTGTAATAAATCTTAATGTGGTCTCTCCCTCACTCTCAAAATATATTTTTGTACTGTGATGATGTGAGATGGTAAAAGGCTTACAGGACAAGATGAAGTGAGGTGAATGATAGGCATTTGTAACAGTTTAAATCTATTGACCTTCTGATGATAAGTCAGGAGGATAATCTGCTTCTCATAGTTGATCACAGGTAACTGAAGCCAGGCAAAACTACAAATACGAGGGACTACTGTACTGCCCAAGTTCTAAAATAATCTGAGTGTTGTCTGTATAGGAAAGACTCAAACCAGAATAACAAAGCCTTTGAAAACTGATAGGGAATAGCACCCACAGAAAGTGAGACTGAACTTGTGGATCTGAATCAAACTGGACTGACTTGTCTCCTAAACAAAACAAAATGATCAACTTTCCCCAAAGGCTTTTAATAGGACTGAGTCTATGCAACATAACACTATACATAGAAGTGGGAAAATAGAACCAGTCCTCAAAGAAAAATAAAATCACTAGCTGCTAACCCCTAGATGACTAAGATGTTACAATTATCAAAGACTTAAAAGCAGTTACCGTAACTAGAAAGTAGTTGAAAAATGTTCTCTATACGGATATACTGTACTCTAGAAAAATTTTTGCATTCTGGTAACTAAATCCGAGCGTAAGAATGTTTATACAGGCATTATTTGTAATGATAAACCTGGTAAATAAAAGGGATAAGCTATCACATAAAGAAATATTACCATTACAGTATATAGCAGTAAAATTAGGGAACTACAGGTACATGCAAATATATGTAACAACCTAAAACGAATTTGTAAGTATACAGCTGAGTAGGGGAAAAAGCTGCAAATTACATAAAAACCAACTATCCTTGTAAAGTTTTTAAGTTTAACATACATAAACTAAATTTTAAAAAAAACAAAAGAATAAATCTCAAACAGAGGAGAATATTACCGCTAGAGGAAAGAAAGAGGTAAAAGACACAGGTAACTTTTTTCAAATATTGGCAATACCCTACTTCTAAAGTTACTGGTCGGTTCCCACGTGTACATTGCCTATTTGTTACACCACCTACGTACCAATAAAGAGTAAGTTTCTAAATTATAGCCGTGTACCATTTAAGTAATTAAAGAACAGAATTCTCAATCATTTATTAAAATAACTTCTACAAATATTTCACTAGTCCATCATACCTCACCCCCTAAATCTAGCCGAAGCAACCCGCCATCCCCAACTGAAACCTAATTACAGCCATTTCCGCCTCGGCCCCCTAGCTCCGCCCATCTGAACGGAAGTATTTTCCTTTCGGGTCCTCCCGCCTGTAGGGGGCTCTCCAAGGCTTCCAGTGCCACGAAGGCCTCCCGCTTGGGCTGTCCGCGAGGCGCCTGTTAGTTAAGCTCCGGAGAAAACATTTGCCCTGAAATTCATTCGGCCAGGAAACAATCGCGCAGGCATTTTACTCTAGACAATAACGTTCAAACTCAATCCCGGCCGAATGTCCTCATTATTAAGCCTGGTGCAGCGGTGAGTCAGAGTCAGGCGTCGTGGGGACAGCCCCGGAGTGCCGAAAGTCCCTTGCCCGCTTCCTCCTGCGAAAACGTAGCTGCGGGTGGCTGTGGTGGCGGCGTCCAAGATGTCGACTAAGAATTTCCGAGTCAGTGACGGCGACTGGATTTGCCCTGACAAAAAGTGAGCTCATGAAGGGTCCAGAATTGGGGCAGGGTTTATAGGTAGAGGCTTTCTCAGGTGGCTTCGGCGTTTTCCGTTTTCATGGCTCCTGTACGTCAGGCCGGGTTGAGACGGCGAGCCGCCGGCTCCCAGGCGGGAAGGCGGCTCCAGCCTCTTCTCGGTGAGGTATTTCGGGAGCCTTTGTTTTGAGAATGTCTCCGAGTTTCCTCGACGTTAACTCTCCAAGACAGCCCCTCTTTTTCGAGAGTGAGATGGCCTACCTTTTGCCCCCACCCCCCACCCCCGCCTCGGCCAGGTTTCAGCGATAAGGCAATCTCCAGAGTCGTGGCTAGCTTGCTATTGGATCTGCCTCACGTGACTTTTTTCTGTAGAACTTTACTCTGGTTCGCGGGAAGCTGCTTTCTCCAACTCGTTTTTTGCTTTCCATAATTCGCCTTGGGTTTTTTTCGGGGGGGGGGGATGTTTTTTAAATTTCCGCTTTCTCTTGTACTCTATACTTTCCCCCTAAAGACTGCCCTTCTTGGATTTAGGAGATTCTGACTTTTTCCTCTTTATTGAGCTTTAATTCCCCACGAGAATTGAACCTTTCCCCTCCTTCGAGCCAAAGACAGGAGGCCTCTGATTTTGCCTGCCTGAGATGCTTGCAGCAGAGAAGCACGTGTTTAGTGGCTCAGCCTCTTGACATTGTTGCTGTGCTGTTAAGTCGCTAGATTCTTTTGCAGGATGCTTAAATAGACGTACCTGTTTGGAAATCTAGGTAAAGTAGTTGTCCGGAAAATTTAATGCACAACTCATGTTCAAATAAAAGTTTCAGATTTCTTGTCCTCAGGCTAGCCAAAACTAAAAGTTCAAAGAGAAACTTTGAAGCAAACATGTGGGTTTAATTCCAATTCTGTTCCTTACAGTGTAACCCTAAGTAGGTTATTTAACGGTACTAAAAAAATGGTATAGAATAGCTCCCTTTGAGTCAATACAGGATAGCATAGTGTGTAGAACAGTGAAATATAGTAAATTCTCTTAATTAATTAGCTCTTGGTTTTAGTTTAAGAGAATTAGATCACCTAATGTCCGTAAAGGAGATTAAATCCATATTTCCTCAGTATTTGACTTCTATCAACTTTGTATGTAGTTTAAATGAAATACTGTTACGTTTATTTCATAATAAACTGATCATCTATTTGCATAAAGATTCGGGTGATCTGAAGGATCCGGTTTATCTGATAGTATTGAGTAGAACAAATTCATGCTATGAATAGCATTGCTCTGGGTGGTAAAAAGTATTGAAATCATTCAAAACGTATAACACTTCTGATTTTTATGTTAACTGATTACGTGAATGATTTGCCTTTGGCAGTGTCATTAATGACAGCATACGCAAAATTTTAAATTGGTCTCTAAGTGCATTCAACTCAATTACAAATATGAATAGAATATTTCTACAATATATATTTCAAAGAAGAGTAATCAGTTTTTAAAAATCCAAGCTTTGCATATCACTCAGCATTTAACACATTTATACCGAAAATGGCGATGCACTGTTAAGACCAGGTAAATGAACTTGATAATTTTTTTTAATTAAGTTTGCTGGAGACTTAAATTAAGTATGGAGACTGAAAAATTAGTAAAACCTTTAATTTATAGTGATTTTCCCCTCCAGGACATCAAAATCTATGTAGATATAATCGGTCTCCTATTTTTCAAAAAATGACGAAGATGCTCTCCATACTGTTTAGCTTTTGCTTAAATAGTTCAGTCTTTCATTGGAATCCATATATAAACATAAAGTGATACTGTGTTCCTCCATATGTTGAGTTTCTTGGTTGTGGTGGTTATTTTTTCAACTATTTTCTTTCCTTACCATTCGGTCTTCTAGCATTTTATCAAGACCCTTGAAGCCATCTTTGATTTATCAATATTCTCCTCATTGGTTCATCCTTAGGATTATGTGTTTCTTATAATAACACATTTCTGTGTGTTTTTTGTTTTTGTTTCTAGTGCCTCCTCAGTAATTGTGGAAGTGGATATCTCACATTAGCTTTGCCAAGGGGATTTTGTTGTTATCGATGATATATGCTAATAGAACACTGAAACCCAGAAACCTTAGGTGACTTACTGGGAATCACATAACTAGATAGTGAAAGATTGGAGTTTCTTATCCTGGACTTCTGACTTTAAATATTATAGTTATCTCCTGTTTTTTCCACCTAAATTGTGATGATTTCTTTTTCGTAGTTAACATTGATATTAACATGACTGAGATGCTGTTAGAGAAGTTCTGGATGTAGGTGTATAATAAGGACACATTAAAAAGTTGTGTATAGAGAATTTAAAAAATTCTGCAGTTATAATGTCTTTCTAAATATTTTTTACTTTATTTTCAGATGTGGAAATGTAAACTTTGCTAGAAGAACCAGCTGTAATAGATGTGGTCGGGGTAAGCATTTAAGGAAGCTTCTTTTAAGATTGTATACAGATTGTTTTTTTAAATTTCCCCAGATTAATAATGTATCATTTTGGTATTTTCAGAGAAAACAACTGAGGCTAAGATGATGAAAGCTGGGGGTACTGAAATAGGAAAGACACTTGCAGAAAAGAGCCGAGGCCTTTTTAGTGCTAATGACTGGCAGTGCAAAACGTATGTGTTTGAATTATCCATTTTTAATTCCCTAATAATATATCTAGCCACTGCTTGTTAATATTTCAGTTCTCATTCACATTGACAAACCAAGGACACCTTCTAAATCAAAGATCTGTGTACTGCTTAGTATGTATCTGATAAGAAGTATAAAGAACTTTTAAAAATTCTGTTTTTTTTAATGGTAGTATTAGTTTTCACCATGATGGCTTATGTATACCAGTAAATGAATGCTTAAAGTAAGCTTGCATTTCACAAAAAGGAGCAAAGACTATTTAAAACCACCAAAGCCTACTTCTTTCTATTAAAAATGCTCAAAACTTTCAACTTCTATCATCAATGTGAAATACACTCAATTCATTTTGCCTGTTTACAGAGTTATTTCAGAATCATAAGTCCTGTGTCATAAATATCTGTAGTTAGGCATTCTTAATACTTTTGATTTTCAAGTTCTGTATAGATTTTTTTCAACTTCCATCTTTTCTGTTGTGCAGATGAATCAAATATATATGAAAAAGGACTGAATCAGAAGAGGGTCTTACATAAATTTTTGATCCAATACAGATTAAAATTGTACTGGAAAAAATTTTGTCAACAGACTAGGTCACTGGATTTGGTATGCTATGATATTTAGTGCTTGAACTGATTCCTCAAAAAAAATTTTTTTAACGTTATTTCGAAGGTATAAGTTTATTGTTCTTTGAGGTAAATTTGGAGACTGAGAAATTAGTAAAACCTTTATAGTGATTTTTCCCTCCAGGACATCAAAATCTATGTAGATATAATTTGTCTCCTATTTTTCAAAAAATGACAGAGATACTCTCCATACTGTTTAGCTTTTGGTTTTGCTTAAATACTTCAGTCTTACCTTGGAATCCATATTTTCTTTTTATTTTAACATTCTAGAATATCTAGAAATTTACTCTTTCTTGTGTTATAGACTGCTAATTTGGTATTTTTCCCTTCTAAAGGTGCAGTAATGTGAATTGGGCCAGAAGATCAGAGTGTAACATGTGTAATACTCCAAAGTATGCGAAGTTAGAAGAAAGAACAGGTAAAATTCAATCACATTCTATCTAAGTGATTTTAATTTTTTTAATGTTTGTTTATTTATTTTGAGAGAGAGAGAGAAAATGAGAATCTAAGCACGCTCCATGCTCCCAGCACAGAGCTCAATCAGTGCTCAGTCTCATTAACCAGGAGATCATGACCGATGCCAAATCAAGAGTCAGACACTTAACACACTGAGCTACCCAGGTGCCCCTAAGTGATCTTAAAAGAACTAAAAATTTTAATTAACAATTCTGTCACCTTCTTTTAAGTGTACAGTAATTTAATTAAGGATTCTTTCTGTTCTGCCCTTGAGTTTTTTGCCTTGATGTTTTTTTCTCACACACAGTCATCCTCTGTTTAACAGTGTCACATTTTACAAAGTATAGCATTAGAGAGCTCTATGTTAACGAATAGTGACATTAGAAAGGGCAAAGGGGAGACTCACTAGCCGTTTAAGACTCATTTGGGCCTGGTCTTTCTAGACTACAACAGAAATTGTTTTATTCCCTTCATTCTTTTTTTTAGTTTTAATTTTTTCTGATATTCTCACATGTGAGAACATTATAACCTAATGTCCCAGATACTTTTCCTTTTTCAGTCCTCAAATCCTGTCCTACCCTTCTCAGTCTGAGCTTTGTACTGATTGAATAGATTGAGGCCTTCTAATACGAGTCATCTCCTTTTTTTCTTTCATTCACCTCTAAGGTGTATATTTTATGTTTTTTTCATCTTTTTTTTCTCTGATAATTTACTTGGTCTTCTTTTTAGAGCCATACTCTTCTACCTGACCACAGAATGTTAGGAGTCTTCAAGACCCAATTCCTAAGTTTTCTTTCTTCACTCTATTTTCTGGACATTTTTTTCTAACTTCAGCACACCATGGTACCAAATGTGTCTTCAGCTGAGACTTTTTTTGACCCATATATCCAGCTGTCTATTCAGCATCACCAAGTAATCGTCAAACTTATTATATCCAAACTGAACTCATGATTTTCCCCCAGGACCTGGCCCTTTTCTAGTGATCTCTTTCTCATGATTAGGACTACTCACCATATGCTTGTTGCATAAGACAGAAACCTAAGTGTCTTTCTTAGTCACTCCTTATCTGTCCTCTTCTCCCCTCAAAATTCTTTTCCATGACCACCCTAGATAAGGATACCACTAGATCTTGTCTTGGAAAAATAGCCACTTCGTTGCTGTCTGTACCTATTCCCCTCCTGCCCAGTTGCAGCCAGAGATGTTTAATTTCATTTTTCAAACTAAAAGCTCTATTTGTTTAAAATAGTTTTTGGGTGTCTGGGAGGCTTAGTCAGTTGAGCATCTGTTTATTTTGGCTAAGGTAATGATCCCAGGGTCCTAGGGTCTAGCCCCATATCAGGCTCCCTACTGAGCGTGGGCCCTACTTAAGATTCTCTGTCTCTTTGCCTCTGTCCCTCTCCCCTGCTTGCTTGCTCACTTTCTAAAATAAAAATAAATAAAACTTTTGTTTTTAGAATAAAGTCCAAAATCTTGAACAGGTTTTTAAATTCTATTTCCAAAAAGCCTTTTACCTATTCATATTCTCTGACCTATTTGTGAGTCCTCAAAGTTTGATGCCTTCTCACTTTTTCTTCACTCATTCTATATTTTCAGTGATTTGGTTGTCTTCAGCCTTTCCCACTTCCCTGGCTATAACTAGTTGTCTTTGCTGGTTACAGTTGAAATTGTGAAATAACCTACAGCATAGCTCTCCAGTGTCCCTTTGCTATTTTTAATAAGAAAGTCCAAGGTTCTGGGGAACATTTCCCAAGCCTGGGATAGTCTATGAATAAAAGAAAATTTGGTGCACTCCTAAAAGATTGCTGACTTTGCATTATCCCATTAAATAATTGTACAAATAATTTAGCCATTCTGTGTGCACAAGTAGGGGAGGAGCAGAGAGGGAGGGGAAAGAGAGAATCCTAAGCAGGCTCCAGGCTATCAGCAAGGAGCTCCGTGAGGGGCTCAATCCCATGATCCGAATCATGAGCTGCTGACCTGAGCCGAAATCAAAAATTGGACACTTAACCAACTCAGCCACCCAAGCTCACCTATTCTCCTATCTTTTGAATAAAGTTTAGCAATGTCCTTGTTATTAACAAATTGCTGGTTTTTTTCTGTAGGCTGTATGAGATGAGAATAGCTTTATATTTGATATGATATTCATTTAAAGTAATTGTACTTACATACCTGTGCAAAATTATGTGTAACACTTAACATCTAAGTCTGCCATAATTTATTTGCCATAGCATTTTTCAGGTGTAGATCACTAAATATGAACAAAGAACCCTTAAAAGTCTATTGATTTTAATAGGATTGTTTTAATATTTTTACATGTTTCTACATAGTCTAGTTTATCAGACATTTTTCTGTTCTGCCGGCCCAAGGGAATCATGGTGTTTCACTTTACTTTTTATTTTTTCCTATGAATTATTTTCCATCTAGATCCTGTGGATTTTTTTAAGTTTTTCCTCCTACTTTTAAGTATTTTGATGCTTAGGTCTTTATCATTAGTTATCTCTTAAAATTTGTTTATCAGAGTATTCATACCTTAATCTCAGGGCATATTGGTGTAATATTAAATGTATCTAGAGATAAGAATTAGGATTTTCCACAGAGTTTATAATCTAAAGTAAGCATTAAATGTGTGAGCTGTTTTCTTGAGGTTTAGTATATACCTGTTTGCACGTGTTTTTGCTTTTTTATGTTTGATCTGAAAAACTAGAGGCAAGATTTTACTACAGAAAGTTGTTACTGGTATTTAATACACTTCACATTTGTATGTCATCTGTGCAGAAATAAGGGGAAATTGTCTATTACAGTTAAAAATATGGTCTCTGAAATAAGGTAGGAGAGGGCAAGGGATCTTATGCAATTAATACCAGCACACTGCAGTTTTCACTGGTAAGAAGTATAGTGAAAACAAGATTAATGTGATTTTCTTTTTTTTTTTAAGTTAAATTAGTACATTATTATGTTGACAGCTATTATGTTTTCTACTACTTGTAACTGTTATAAAAAGATGATAGGGTAAGTGATCAATTTTTAACTGCCTCTGATTGGTAAATTTAAAGTCACATATCCTAAATTCTTGAAGAAAACTTTTTTGTTTATAAATTTATTTTAGCATTTAACAAAAATCTCATAATCACTGCCTTTATGTGCTGGTACTGCTGTGCAATATGGGAAGTAGTTAGATTATGTTGTTTTATACCCACATAACTTTGTATTATTTTTTTCAGTAGGATATTTAGTTCAAAATGTCACTCACTTTCTCTAAAATTAACTCTACTTTCTCTTAAGTTTATGTGAAAAAATTCAATCCTAATTGTAGATGTTGATTGTAACATCAAAGAATAGTGGCTTCCTGAACTTGACTATTTTTTAATAGAATATTTTCGGTTTAAAAGTTTACTGGTTAGTTCTGAGAGACCTAGTGACTTAACAATACAGTAAAAACAATCCTATCTTTAAAAGGAGGAAGGGTGTGTCTGGGTGGTTTTGTCTGTTAAGTGTCATTAAGTGTCAGACTTCGGCTCAGGTCCTGATCTCACGGTTCATGGGTTTGAGCCCCGAGTCGGGCTCTGTGCTGACAGCTCAGAGCCTGGAGTTGCTTTGGATTCTGTGTCTCTTCTCTCTCTCTGCCTTCCCCCACTTCTGCTCTGTCTCTCTCAAAAATAAACATTAAAAAAAAATAAAAATAAAAACAACTGTATTAAAACCAATTTGGATGTCCTTTATTATGTCATTGTATTTGTTTGCATAATTAGGAATATTCCAAGCCCTACCTGCATTTTAGCCCAGCAAAATTTCAATACATCAAAAGATTTCAGACTATCTACAACTGTTAAACTGTGAAATTTTGAGTCTTGGTTCTTAGCACGCTCTTTCTGGAAGAACTATGAACTACAGAAGAAAGTCATTTTGAAATTTGGTTATAGCAAAGATAAGAATAGATGTTTTCCACCCATATATTCCATGCATAAGCTAAGTAAAACAGGACATTTTGAAATCGAGAAGAACTAGAAGTGTAGCAACAAGGCTTTTTCAGCTAAGGTATCCTACTTTGACACTGTTCTCTGTAGTGATGTTTCTTAATAGCTCTTTTTAAGCTAGTAATTTATTAGGTAGTTACACAAGTGCCATTTATGACATTTTTCTTTTTCTCTGTTTCTTAGAAGTGATGTTGTTGGACTTATTTTTGTTATTTTAATGAATTGATTTAAGATAACAGTTTATGCCCCTTCCCCTTTTAGGTTATGGTGGTGGTTTTAATGAAAGAGAAAATGTTGAATATATAGAAAGAGAAGAATCTGATGGTGAATATGATGAGGTAAGCTATATATTAGTGTGCAGGTTTTGAACACAAATTAGAAAATTTCAAAAATATTTTAAATGCAAAGGAATAATATTAAATGTATCTTATTTTTATAAGTACAGTTTTTTTTAAGAAGTCATAATTGGCTTAAATATAAAATTGTTACAATTCACTTAAAAAATACATGTTGACCTAAATATATAAAACTAATTTCTTAGGAAAAAATAGTAATTTTAAGACATTTTTAGCTGATAGAAATGTCATGAAACTTTTTCTCTAGTTTGGACGCAAAAAGAAAAAATACAGGGGGAAGGCAGTTGGTCCTGCATCTATTTTAAAGGAAGTTGAAGATAAGGAATCTGAGGGAGAAGAAGAGGATGAGGATGAAGATCTTTCTAAATATAAATTAGATGAGGTAAATGATTTCCTTGTCATATTTCTTCTTAGCCTTATTGGAGTGATGATACAACATGAATCCTTTTGATGATCTTTGTCCCATAGTGAAGATTATATTCTGTGTATTCATTTGTTCTCACAAAGGTTTTGAGCTTCCACTCTGCCAAGCATTAGTCTAGGTCTGGAGATAGAGCAATAACTAAGAACCACACTTCTTTTAATGGAACTTATATTCTAGAGGGGAAAGACATAAATGAACATGAGAATTTAGATACCAATTACTTTATAAAGACAAGTGATAATAGATCATGAGAAGAGCTACTTAGCTTTCAGTGGATGGGGGGATTTTTGAGAAGGTGAAATTTGAACTAAGACTTGAATGATAGAATACTAGTTGTGGGCTGCAAGAGCTGTGGTCAGAACACTTTGAAGCAGAGAACATTAATAGAGGTCACTTAAAAAGGAAACAAATTAGCAACATTAAAAAAAATCATAACCCAGTGTGGTTAGAGCAGAGGGGAGAATGGTGAGAGGGACAACCACCACCATCAAGGGGTATTTATTCTCTGAGTCCAAAGTGTAAAGTTTTATGGCCTGATGTATAGATCCAGATTAAGGGTACACTTTGAGGTCTGATCATAATAGGCCCTCAAATGCAACTAAACAAATCAACATGGAGCAATTTTTAAAGCTTACAAGAAACAAATGAGGTATGTTTATCTGACCTGGTTAAGGGTGGTGATGGTCAATACATTGAGATGTAGGGGAGGCGGAATGGATTTCTAGAGTTAGACCACCTGAAAGGTTATACTGTAATGTATAAGAGAAGAGCAGAGCTCTGAACTAAGACTAAAAGATGGATTCAAGGACTTTTCAGGGGTTAAAATTGAAAAGTCTTGATAGCTTGCTTGGTAATAACATTGTGACAGAAAAAGGAAATAAGTATGACTTCTAGGCTTACTTCTTTGACATATCTGAAATAGTCGATCTGTTTAGCTGAGATAAGGAAAATAATAGGCAGACTTTTAGGATTGAGGATTTGCTGAGATGTTGATGACATCACATATCCATATGGAGATGTCCAGTACACAGAACTGTTCATCATTCCTACTAGATAGCATTAATATCCAAGTGTCTAAATATTGGCTGAATTTTTGTTAGGATGAGGATGAAGATGATGCTGATCTCTCAAAATACAATCTTGATGCCAGTGAAGAAGAAGATAGTAATAAAAAGAAATCTAACAGACGAAGTCGCTCAAAGTCTCGATCTTCACATTCACGATCTTCATCACGCTCATCCTCCCCCTCAAGTTCAAGGTCTAGGTCCAGGTAAACGGGTACAGGTCAAGGGTAACACCAGTCAAAATGTCAGTATCTAACTTCTTTATTTATAAATTTTGTTTTTCTTGACTGATTAAGCTTTCCTTTTTATTTGAGATTTGATTCAAGTCAGCTTTTACAAAATAATTTTTTCTTAGTGCCATGAAACTATTCTCCAATATTTTCAGAAATGCAGAGTTTTAATATGAAACTTCGTTGGTCCATTTTTATCACCATGACTATTATTAAAATAGATTTTAAAAATTTATTTAAATTATTACATATGGTGATACTTGATTAAATAGTTTACATTTAGAAATTTTTAAGTAAAGATTTATATTTTTACTAATGATGTTAAGGCTAGTACAGAAGTTTTCTAGACACTAATTAAAACATTGCTTGCTATACAGTG
The DNA here is from genome assembly GCF_006229205.1 of Suricata suricatta. Classification (NCBI taxonomy): domain Eukaryota; kingdom Metazoa; phylum Chordata; class Mammalia; order Carnivora; family Herpestidae; genus Suricata; species Suricata suricatta. Next base: position 84,917,489 of record NC_043707.1, read on the forward strand.
TTTTTATGGTTTAATAGAGGTATCTGAATAAAGGAGCAGATTCTGCCATACTAGTTATATTGGCTTAATGCTTATGATCTTGAGATGCCCAGCAAAAACAGGATTTAGTTGGTGTTATACTTGAATATTGTTAGTAATGTAAAATTTTAATACTATTACTTGATTGTGTAGTCAAAAATGAAAATAAAATTTTAAGTGAGTAAAAGCAGTACCATATATAAACAGTGTTCCCATGAAGAATTCATATTCATGATCCAGTGAAACTATGGGCAATGAATTTTAATGTTTTTTACAAGTAAAAATATTAGCTAATTGTGCACTTAACAGATAATTTGGGGGGTACCTGGGTGGCTTAGTTGGTTGCGTATATGACTCTTGATTTTCGCTCAGGTCATGATCCCAGGTTATGGAATCAAGCCCTGCATCAAGCTCCACACTTAGCTTAGAGCCTGCTTAAGATTCATTCATTCATTCATTCATATTCTCTCTCCCTCTCCCCTTCCTCCCTCCCCCATCTCCCTGCCCTCCAGCCCCCATCCTGCACCCTTCCCTGCTTGCATATGCACGCATACCCACTCTCTAGAAGAGAAAAATTAGATAATTTTTTTATTGGAGCACTGTGAAGCCTGAAAGCTTACAAGACTAATTAGAAAGAGAGTAATTTTAAGATGTAAATGTTAAATAGTCATCTTTTTCTACAAAGTATTATTTTAAGGGGTAAATTAAAGGTATAAGGTTAGTAAGTGAATTATACTTCATTTGTGATTTTTAAAATTTAAGTAGGCCATATATCTCCCTTTTACATTTTTCAGTAATATAATTACCTAAGACAATTATAGGATTGTTGACATATTTTCTCTCTAATTCTCTAAACTTTGAGTAGATAGAAAAATAGTTAAATAAACATAAACATATCATACTTCTAGTGTCATACTAGCTAGAGATTGAGGAAATGGAAAGAATTTTATAAGGGAAATTGATAGAGATGTATCAGAGAAGTTAAATTATAAACAGCATTCAAAATTCCTAGGTTTGTAAGTTTTTAGCTTGCTTTAAAAATTGTGAACAGAAAGTATTCAATGTTAATGAAGTGAGATAATGTACAATTTTGAGTGATTTTTTTTTTTAGAACAGTTTAGTCAGACTTGGAAAGTGATAATTGCTTTTCTTTTTAAATATTAGTTTAAGTTTTGGCATAAGTATTTAAGCAATAAAATGTTTAGTTACCTTAAAGTACTGTGTTCTGAAAATGTGTATCTTAAATAGTTGTCTTTTTATATGAAAATGAACTCTAATAAATATTTTTCTTTCAGTGTTCATATCACAAAGTTCATTTAAGTGGTCCTGGAAAAAAAAATCCTTCCATGTTGTTCCAGGTCCCGTTCAAGAAGTTCTTCCAGTTCGCAGTCAAGATCTCGTTCCAGTTCCAGAGAACGTTCGAGATCTCGTGGGTCGAAATCAAGGTGAATGAGGTAGCATCTCTCTGTAAAGCAGAGAGAAAAAATATTTAAAGGCTGCGGAAGGCGTTGCTGCTTTTTTTCCTCTTATTTTGCTTCTACTTGTCAATTTTATTTTAGCATTAGACAACTAATGCACTTGCCTCGGCTTAATTTTCTCACCATGAGATGTTTCCATTGCCAGCAGTGTGCCAAGACATTCCCATGATTGAATTAAGGCTGCTATTTGGCATTATGCAAGGTTTGTTATTTTTGTACTAGCTAAAATGTGAAATAGGAAGATGGAGCAGTCTTAACACCAGATCTCTAGTACAGTAAAATTGTTTGCAATAATAGTTCCAAAAAACTATAGATACGCAAAGAAAAAGTTTACTGTGTTTTTAAAAAGAAGAAAATTAACCTGGCCTCAAAACAGATTCTGTTTTATAGGGCAGTTTCAGTATTTGCAGAAACTGTTTTGTCATTTATATTTGATAAAGTTTCTGGAATGTTTTATACACATTTCTATTTTTTGTAATATTATACACAATATTATAAAAATTATAAATATAAAATTTTACACAAATACTATGTTTAGAATAAGCATTTTTTAAATTTTACAGACTAAATCAGAACGTATGGGTGGTTAGGTAGGATGTGGTCTTAGGTAAACATTACTGTTAACTTCAGGTTGCATTTAGTTCCACCTGTAGAGGGAAGTAGTTTGTGAAGAAGCAAATGAGACACTAGTCTTTTTTTTTATAGTTTTGATTTATTATTTAAAGCATCTAACAAGAATAAGGAAATGACTAAAATTCCACTTATGTGGAAATTCACCCTGAAGCTTAATGGTAGTTCTTTTGATAAAAATGCTTAATAGAGACAAATCTATAGCATTAGAGGGCAACTGCAATTTAATATCAAAGGAAGAATGATATACAAACTTGTATTATTAAGCCAATACAAAATGGAGAGCAAATGAGTTTATTATTATTGTGTATTATCATTGTGGTAGGACTTTTATTTGAGTGCTTCTTAGGTGAAGATCTTTAAGTCTTAGTTCCCTTTGGGAAGTACTAGAATTAAGATTTAGAAAACAGCCTTCATATTCTTCCCAAACATTTTTTTCATTGCTTATAACTTTCCAAAGAATTCTCCTTTTGGGCTTTCTAATTTTGTTTTAAGCCCAAAGGTGAATTTTTTGGGAAGTTTGAGCTAAATTCCTTCAACCAAAATACGTAAATGAAGAAAAAATTTTGCATTTAAACATTTACTTCTACCCGAAACATGTGAATGTCAACACTTCATATTTCATGAATAGTAGTCCTTCATAAAAATATTGTTATTATAAATCAGAGTTTTAAAGTTACTCGTTTTATTTTACTTTTTTTGATTATTTGGCAACTTAGTAGTTACTGTTCTTTCTCATTGCTGTCCCCTATTCCCGCCTTTTCTAGAGCAACTGAATAAGTTGCATAATTCCACAAGGAATTGTAATGTTTATTTTCCTCGGGAGTTAGTATATAACCTACATATTTTTTTCTCAAATCGGGGACATGTTTCCTAGACATAAAGTCATGCGGATGCAATTACCTTTTGGTTTTGGTATTTATGTATACTTTAAAATGATAGCTTTAAGATAAAAATTCTTTATATATTCAGCTGGTGTTTAATTATAAGTGATAAATACTTAGAACGTTAAAAAGATGAAGTTAAAGTAATTGTACTTAAGTAGAATTGTTTTCGTGATTGAACCAGAAGTCTTCTGTTGAGTATGCAGTAAGTATTCCTTCTTATAAAATTTTCAGTTATAAATCCTGTTTATTTTTGGAGCTGTTAGCTGAATGATCTGCCTCATTTCTTCTTTTAATGAAATGTTTGATTTGTTTCTCAATCAATGAAGATCCAGCTCCAGGTCCCACAGGGGCTCTTCTTCCCCACGAAAAAGATCTTATTCAAGTTCATCATCTTCTCCTGAGAGGAACAGAAAGAGAAGTCGTTCTAGATCTTCTTCATCTGGTGATCGCAAAAAAAGACGAACAAGATCACGGTCACCCGAAAGGTTTGGGTTTCTGTAGAAATAAGAATGGGTGTTCTTAAGTGTGTTTACAACTTCCTAGTCAAGGCTTAGATTTTCATTTTCTCCTTTGTTCCAATTTCAAATTACACTTTTCAGCTTCAAACTTCAAAACATTGATTACTTTGTTTTTCCTGTGTGCTTTGATCAGATTGTTGGAAAAGTTATAGATAAATCACTCTTTCACTATCTAATTTTGTTTAAGTTTTTATTTTTGCATAGGATTATTATAGCCAACTCTCGGTTATTTGTCTTTTAAGATTATAATTCAGAGGCTGTATGTTGAGGTAATTTAGAAGTTGATTTTTTAAATGCATTTAAGATTTTGATTTTATATTAAATATAAGTAGAAATCCGGGGCCTCATTAGCTATTTCAGATCTTTGGAAATCTATTCTCAAATGTGTGTGGATGCATTTCCACAGCAAATCATTGTTTTATGCCCTATATGAAGATATAAGGAAGTTGCGTTTGTAGCTAATACATTTTTCATCTTGTCCAAATCTTTTTTATCTTTTTTTAAGAGAAAGACCTTTACTAGATCACTTTATCCATATTGACATTTTTAAAATTTGTAGAATGCAGATGTCTTCTGTCTGCCTTTTCTGCAGCAGGCTAGTTAATTACTCACTTTTAAATTTCTCTATATTTCAATGTCTAATTATATAGGCATTTTAATGATTTCTTTTTGTAATCTTTGCCAATTTTCCATATCCTTTCAACTTGTGAAAGTAGGGATTAAGTAGAGTCTGATTATTGCTGGGTTCAGTGGTAGGATTACCTCATGATTCCTTCCTGTACAGAATTATTCTGCTTCACATTTTGAAGTTCAGATAATTAAGGTTACACACAACTAGTGTTGTTTATGTGCGTTTGTTCCTTTGTAAGAAAACTACTCTGTACTTGAGTGAAACTCATTCTGTTGCTTTCTTACCACTCTGCAAATTTTTATCTTAGCCACATATAATCCCCCTAGTTTGTTGTCATCTAAACTTAATGAACATGTTCTCTATTCCATAAGCCAGGTGATTGGTGAAAACACTAAACAACCCTGAGCCCAGGGCCAACCCCTCGGAACACCACTACTTTACCCAGGTTGATATATTGACTTATTCATATTAGCTGCATGAATATAACCCTATAACTAATTGTACAATCATCTTGTGTGACCTAGATTTCCAAAATGTAATTATTTATGAATATATATTTTCATACACAGAAGCCTTGCTGTATGTGTTTTACATATAGACTTAACCACACTATAGTGTATCACAGGAATTGATTTAGTCACATTTCCATTACCAAGTTTATATGCCTTTGTTATATAGTATCTGTAATTTTACACATTTTTTGCAAGGCTTTCTTTTATTACCTTAAATAATTGAGAGGTGGCTATATCTTGAGAAAAGAAGATACTTGTAAAATACAGAGAATTTTAAATTATGGTTATGTTATTACTAGGCTCACATCCAGCATCTGAACACTAGTTAATTGTATGTGTATAAGTTTATATCTTACGTTTTAATTATTCTTTCTGCCAGCATAATGAGGTTTTATTTTTTATATTTTCACAGTCTGAGGAATGAATGCTGATAACCAGCTCTAGCTTACTAGACTATCTGCTTTCTTATTATGTCTTACAGGCACCACAGGTCATCTTCTGGATCATCCCATTCTGGTTCCCGTTCAAGTTCAAAAAAGAAATAATGTATTAAAATTTACATCTTAAAAAAAAAAAGCAGTACAGTGCATGAAGCATATTTTTTAAGGAGTTGGTGTCTTACTTGGTCAGAAGTGCTAAAACTGCTAGTAGAGGTGCATGCCTTTCATTGCTTTTCACAACAATACAGCTGTGTTTATTTGTGAAATTAAAAGTAAATAGTATTTTAAGCCATAATGTCCTAAAACACTCTATCATTCATTATTTACATCTATTTGCTTCAATTAAGACCATTTCAGCTGTGACAAACTACTTTGTTTTTAATTTGAACTCTTGTTTTTTCATTTCCAAATTTGAACTATTGACTGAAGACAGGATAACCTAAGCTTGCCTGAACTTTGGGCATGGAGGCAAGACTGGTAAATTGGTTGGAAACAATCTGTTTATGTTAATTGGGAAAAGGAGTCAACCTGTTCGTGTTAATCTATGTCAAAAGGATTCCTGTCACAAAAGTGAAACTAGTTAAAAACAGCCAACTGGAAACTTCTTCATTTTGAAATTCCCTATGCTGAGGGTGCCTTAGAATCTCTGTCTCTCTTTTATCCAGTTTTACTTTTTGTACCACCACATTTAATGAATAGAAAATCTCGTGAACTGCAGAAGGAAAAGGGTGTTATTCATTTCTCTTTTCCTGACAATAATTTTGAGCAAAAATGTCAAACAAGTTCCTCTCCTTATTGATACTCTTGATGAGAAAAACATGTTTCAAAATGTTTTTGTCTTAATATTTTAAGAAGCTTTATGTGATATCTTCTAAAAACCCAGTTATCACATATGGTAGTACAAAGTTGAGTCGTAGTTAATGAGGATCAAATGGAAGTATATTTCTTTGGGTGAAAGACCAGCAGAGAGATTGTGAATTGTGAATTTATATGAACATTTATTTACCTTGAGATGTTCAAACACTGCATAAAATTTTCTTCTGAGTAACAAATGAATGCTTATTTCTGTGTGACATGCAGAAATACTATTGTTCCTTGAAACTACTTATGGCTTAAAATACTTAAAGAGTTTGTTTTATTTCTCAAATTAAAATCTGGTCATTCGAGCTCCATTTTGTCCTCTGGTTTAAAAATAAAAAGATTTCTCTTAACAGTATCTTCAGTGACAATGCAAGGTAAGTATATTAAGGGAAATCAATGATTGTGCTGGGGACTTTTTGTCATGGGGATCAGTACCTGCTTTTTCGTTTTGTTTTTTCCTTAATTTTAAATTATTGTCTACTGCAATTAAAAACTTCAAAGTTTTAAGTTTATCTAGTAGACAGACCAAACAAAATTGTTTTTTTCCTTTAAAATGAGCGATTTTTCTCTTCAATTGACTTAAAGATGAAAGCAAAATATCTTATGTAGAAGTATTTTGATAATATTTTTACAATGAATTTCCCCTTTTTTTTATGTCTTAATTTTCTTTGCTACATTTACTGTAGGTTGCACAAGAACTTTTACTCTCTTGTAATTGTGCCTCAGACTTCTTGAAAGTCCACCCTCTAAATTTGCCCAGATGATCTTCTAGAGTCTACATGTTACCATTCGTTTATTCTCGTGCTTTCTGTATTTGAAACTTTGGCTGTACTAAGCAAATGCAAGGTTATAAATTTAGCTAATAGTTTACAGACAATTCAGATGATTATGATTTCATTTGGTTTAACTAAGCTGTACTAGTTCATTTCATGAAGAAATGATGCTATAGACAAATGTAAATAAAGCTGTGAGTCAAGCATCAAGTGGCATTTGTGAGAAATAAATTAGAATTTTTAAGCTCTGAGTTAATGTTTATTTTTAAGCTAATTACAGTTTTGTTATATTGGATTGTGCATTTTAAAGTCTTTATATTCACTTACCTTGTATGACATACCTTATATTTATAGAGGAGTCTTGGTTTAAAACATTCTAAAGCCATGATCATCTATAGCCATGAGTACTTGAAATGCTTATGACTTTTTTTAATGGAGAACACCCAAATTGAGTATTTCCTATCACAGCATCCCACACTTCATGTCGTAAAATAGTACTCCATAGTGTGCTTCTTGAATTCCTTGTAAAACTGTGACTTTATAACAGGAACTGTCCCTTTTAGTTGCTAAATTTTCTTAAATTCTCCTTTAGAATCTTTTCATTTAAATAATATATGCATGGTGTCTGGTAATGTTTAAGTTCAGGGCAAACTCTAAAATGCAAGACCCATCTCTAGGTGCAGTTATAAAGGTCAAGTAAGACTGTTTCACATCTCATCTTTTGTAGTCTGGCACCCACACCCATTGTGGTAGATGTTGATAAGGCAGGGAATTTCTCCACTCAGCCCTGTTTTTTCATACAGTCGTGAGATGTTTTTTACATTCCCTAGTAGCTTTCCTGAACTGGAAATTGTATTATTTCTGGAAAATAGAGTAGACAATTTTAATTAAAAGACAGTTTAAGGTATGTAGTAAGAGATTTACAGGCATTTTATGATTCTCCCTGTCACTTTTAGTCATGGCTGTGTATCTTCTATTTTACAAAAAGGAAAGTTACAACTTAAGGAAATTTAAACCTTGCCCAAGGAAACCACAAAAATTGCTAAATAAGAATTTACTTCCAAGTCTGATGGCAAATTTCAGTACTACCTCTAATATCCAAAGCCAAAATGGTCAGATGTTTTTTAATCTAGTGATTTGGTAAGGCAGTATTAATTTTAATTATTATAGGTGGGCAGATCAGCAGATAAACATGAATTTGGAATAGCTAGATTTACAGAAAAGCTGCAGAAATTGTACAGAGGTCCAGTATACCCCATCCAGTTTTCACCATCATTGACACTTAACCACACACTTTTGACAAAACTAAGAAACCAATATTGAATTATTACTATTCATTACAATCCAGATTTCATGTGAATTTCACCATTTTCCATTACTCTGTTTAGGATCCAGTCCAGGGTACCACAGTGCACTTAGTTGTCATATCTCTGTAGTCACTTCTGGTCTGACAGTATTTCATTCTTTCCTTGACAGTCCTGAGGAGCATTGGCTGGGTATCCCCCATTCTAAATTCATCTTTTTTTTTTTTTTTCCCTTGTGATTAGAATGGGGGAGTTGGAAAGAATATCAGGGAAAGTTACTTTCTCATCAGATATCTGGATTACATAATATCCAGATTTGCCCAAATTCACCATTGTAGTTAGTGTTTTTCCCCTAACCTGCTCCATTGTTTGGAAGCAAATTACGAAGTGTAGCCCACCTTCTGAGCAGGGAGGGGAATTGAACTCCACATCTTGTCCAGGAGGGCGGTCTGCTCACTTGGAACTCTTCTGTTAAAATAAATACCTCTCATTTTATCTGTATGGATTCATGCATATCTCTTATACTTTAGGCCGTAGACCAATACTGTGTTTCATTGCTCAAATAGTTCTAGCTTTGGCCTTGGGAAATTCTTTGAGATTGGGGGTTTTTTTTGGTATGCTTCCATTTTCCATTAGAACAGAAAGTAAATGGTGAAGGACGGAGGGAAGAAGTGTTGGATCATCAAATAGGTGAAGGGATGGGATCTAGATCCAGCATGGTGGGGTGAGGGTGGGATGACTTGACCTGAAAAGAGCACCTAGGGGCGCCTGGGTGGCTCAGTTGGTTGAGCAACCAGCTTCTGCTCAGGTCATGATCTCCCAATTCCTGTGTTCGAGCCCCATGTCAGGCTCTCTGTGCTGACAACTAGCTCAGAGCCTGGATCCAGTTTCAGATTCTGTGTATCCCTCTATACCCTAACCTGTTCACACTGTCTCTCTCTCTCCTTCTCAAATACAAATAAAACATTTTAAAAGTTTTAAGTAATAGTTCCTAAATGTATGTATTTAGCAAAATAAAAGGTACTAGTTTAAGAAAAATAATTACAATAAGGTAAATTCTTAAATACTTGAATGATATCAACAAAGATTATGAGGAAAGTTACAGACAGAGTATTCAAGGATGTAAAAACAACTGGGTTTAAAGCTAAAAGGATACAGGACAGCCCTTTTCCTATTACCTTAATTTAGTGGGGGAACTTACAAAATAGTTTATGGTACAAATAACGTCTGATAAAAATGGGAAGAATTCGTCTTGCCTGGATGAAAGCAAAATGCTCTAACAGAATTGACTTCAGTAGTCCTGAAGGACATGGTTTACGAGCTAAATTGTGAAGGCTCAAGGGTTTTTTTTGTTTTGTTTTTTGAGAGAGAGCACAAGCAGGGGAGGGTCAGAGAGAGAGGGAGACACAGAATCTGAAACAGGTTCCAGGCTCTGAGCTAGCTGTCAGCACAGAGCCCGATGCGGAGCTTGAACCCATGAACCATGAGATCATGCATGACCTGAGGCGAAGCTGGATGCTCAACCACCCAGGTGGCCCGTGAAGGCTCAAGTTTTGATCATGTTTTTAAGGGTTCAAAAATAATCATGGCTGTGAGAAACCTTGGAAAAAGAAGGAACCTCTTAATTTGTCAGGATTAAACTGTACCATATTGAACACTGACTGAAAATGATGAGTTAGTGTTGTACTAACTCAGAGCAAGGATTTTGTATTTACCCCCGATGGAACAGCCGTAGCCTATTACCAACCTCATCACATAGGCTGGGTATCTCCAAGCTGGATGTAATATGAAGTAAAGTTGAATGGGTGTATTCCAGGGGTAGAATTGACAATAAGATTTGATTTCCATCTTGTGGAGTGAAACTGCCTGATTTGAATTTGTAACTTTTGGTCATGTTTTTTCTTGCCTTGCGCATAAGTACACAGCAAATACTGGCATTTGTGAGTTTGGTAAGTCAACTGGGTAACAAGTAGCAAATTGTTTCCTCTGCATTTGAAAGATTTGGTTTCTTATGTGAGCAAAGGTAGAAAGAAAAGGAGATATCAGGATTTATAAGGAATTTATATGTAAAAGAAACTCTTGTTCATGGAATATAAAGACATATTTAACACATTGAAAATTTTTGGCACACCATTGCAGTCTTGTCATTAGTACCATTTTGATTGCATTTCCTGGGGCTGTTTGAATCAGTATGATCTCTTCATTTTCAGATCCCTGATTTTTTTTTTTTTTAATCTTTGGATGAGTTACCACAGGCCTTTTAGAGAGTTATTTGTCAGTATCAGTATTTAGAACATAATGAAAGAATTATTTGGTTATTTTACATATGTTGATTGAGTCTGTTGCATGTTTTGTAGTGATTAGATGGTGAAATAGCAAGGTACTGTAGTGAATCTGTCAAAACTAGAAAAGCAAAATAATTAAAATTTTAGTTAGTACCATGAAGAAAATAAGGAGCGGTGGGTAGAAGACCTGAAGGTCAGGCAGATTATCTTTGGGAGAGTAACTCCTAAAAGATCTGTATCAGAGTGGCTGAGTCTGCTAAGATGATAGCCTTAAGGCTGGTATAAGGCATAATAAGTAAAAAATAAATCATAAAATGAAGTGTTAGAGATAAAGGTTCTATCAAAACCTCGAGGCCATAGAAAAGAATTTGAATAGGTTCTAAAATCAGTTGGGAAATAACTGAGAAGTTTGAAGTAGTCCTAGTTAACTTTAAGCAAATTTGGCTACTTGGAGAACAGATTAGAAAAACCTACTTTAGGGGCGCCTGGGTGGCTCAGTCGGTTGAGCATCCGGCTTCAGCTCAGGTCGTGATCTTATGGTTCATGGGGTCAAGTCCTGCATCAGGCTCTGTGTTAACCACTAGCTCAGAGCCTGGAGCCTGCTTCAGATTCTGTGCCTCCCTCTCTCTCTCTGACCCTCCCCTGCTCGCTCGCGCGCGCTCTCGCTCTCTCTCTCTCTCTCTCTCTCTCTTTTTCTCTCTCTCTCTCAAAAATAAATGTAAAAAAATATTTTAAAAAGAAAAACCTACTTTAGGGAAAAGAATAGTGAGAAGGGTTTCTTAAGCATATTAAAATACAGCATTTGTGTAATCAGTATAGTCCTAAATATGGAATTATGTAACTAATGTATGGAACTTAAAACATGGAAGTAAGATTACAACAGTGACATAAGAGGAAGAAGTGATTTATTTTTTATGTTAGGATGTGCATGCACATGAGTGGGGGAAAGGCAGAAAGAAAGGGACAGGGAATCCTAAGCAGGCTCTGCTGTCAGTGGAGAGCTTGATCTGGGTTTTGATCTCATTAGCAAAAATCAAAAGTGGGATGCTTAACTAAGCCATCCAGGTGCCCCAAGAAGGTGTAAGTGATTTAAACCATTGTAAGATTCATTCCTCAAGGAGAAGTAAAAGTACTAATTTAAGGTAAGCTTCAATAGTCTAGAAAGCACATTTCAATTTCCACAATAACCATGAAAGGTATAAGAAAAAATTAATAAAAGTAGGATAATGAAACTGATAATTTTAAAAGAGGTTTTCTTAAAGAGAAAAACATGACATTCAACATGAAGCTAGTTAAACTATCTGCAATTAAGTGAAAATGGGTTATACACCCCAATTATATAACACTGGATTAAAAATCACAAAAACCCAATTATAACTTCATACGCTACGCATTCAGAGTAAGAACACAGGTTAAAAATAAGGTGGAAAACCAGTTACCAAGCAAATACTAACCAGTATGTGGCAATAGTAATACAAACAACAGACTAAGCTGTCCCTGACAGAGTGTTAAGGATAACAGGAACTGTATAGTGATAAGAGGGTCAATTTAACACTAGTAAACTCGGAAGTACACTTAAGGCCCAGCTTCTCTTAAAGCATTCCATATCTTCAAATGTTAGGACTGAAAGGGTGAATAGATCTGTGTATTTGGAACTCATAATGCAAGATATGAATAAGTATGTTTATTAAGAATGCACATCAAGTATACCTAATTGCTAATTGTAAAACCTTACATCCAGCAACTGCACATAGGATATTCACACAGACTATAGAACCGTAACCATTCTCTAAGGATTTATAGTACAGAGTACATTCATTGACCAGTTGAATTAAACTAGGACTCCGTAGCAAAACCAGGAAGTAATTAGGGTTTAACATCCCCATATGGCAAGGAACAAATGGAAATTTAAGATATTCTGAATGGTAATGAAAATATCCTTGAGATTTCAGCTACAGCAGCACTTAGCGGGGAATGTGTAACTTTGAGACCATGCCATTGGGAAGAAAGCATCTAAGTTTCCATGCCAAGAATTAAAAGCAAACACCAGATCAAACACAAAGTGAAAAGTGAGAAAACAAACCTAAGCAGAGAACTTTTGCTTCATGGCAAGACTTGTCCTTCCACCCTAAACCACACAATATATTAAACTTTTTCACTACACTGAAAAAAAGTATGGAAGACGGTGATAATCTGATAAAAGGAAACAAGGTGTGAACCTTACTGAATTGCTGCCACCTTACTCCCTTGAGAAAATTTCTGAGATGCATCACAGGAGTTGCCTGGATGGAGACTTGGAAACTCCCTGAGTTGAGATGGGAGTGGGAAGGACAGGAAGGACAAGGCCACATTGAGATAAGGCAAGTAACAGGAGAGGTGAATGCATGTGGAGATCCCTAGTAGGTCCTCCAAGTTTTCAGGTGAGTCATGGTCAGCATATGTCTGAAAGGAAACGGGCGCTTGGGTGGCTTAGTCGGGTATCCGACTTCGGCTCAGGTCATGATCTCACGGTTCATGAGTTCGAGGCCCGCATCAGACTCTGTGCTGACAGCTCGGAGCCTGGATCCTGCTTCGGATTCTGTGCCTCCCTCTCTCTGCCACTCCCCCACTCGTGCTCTGTCTCAATAATAAATAAAAGCACTTAAAATTGTTTTGAAAGGAAACTGAGAAATCAAAGCAGCTCTTAGGCACTCTAAGCATAGAAACAAAATTACTGCAAATCCACCTTATGTGATAGTGCATCAAAAAGTTCAATCTCCACCTCCTTACTATTTGCTAAAAAGTAAAATAATCTACTTGAAAGATAATATTAGAGGGGAAATATTTGAGAATGTAACAGGTGTAGGAATCAAGGACAGCCCTTTATTAATCCTCAAAACCGAAAGGAAAAGTTTTTTTCTGAATAAATGTTTTACATAGGACAGTAGACCTGAGAGAGAACAAAAAACAAATGACAGGGTAGGAAAATGAGAAACTGGTGGTATCTCTAGCGGTACAAAGATCTACAAATTAATAGCATATGACAATTCAATATAAAATGTACAAAGCAATTAAGAGGAAATAGATTTAACTTTCCTAGTGAAGTTGGATTTAAGTTCACTAGTACTTACAGAAATTTAAATAAACTAAAATATATTTCACCCATCAGACTGTAAATGTTCTAGACAGCAGTGTTAAGGCTGGCAAATGGAGAAGCAGAAACTCATGTACCTTGAGTGGAAATACTTCTGCGCAAGCATAGAAAAAATTGGAAAGAATATACATCGATCTGTTAATACTGGTTTTGGGAGTGAAAGGAGAGGTGAAGAGGATACGATTGGCATTTTAAAGTATAATTAAATGCTTTAAACTTCTTGGCTTAGCTTAATTTGTTATAATAATATTTAAAATTACAAAATCAATACAATTTAGAAACCATTTTACTAGAGTGATCTGAACCATGTGGTAGGCCTTGTATGTGGAGATGGAGACAAGTGAATGTATATGAAATATATTTTGGATTAGAATATTACTGGATGATGGGGCTGGAAAACATGATGGAGAAGGAAGACTGAAGGATGGCCATTGGAACTCGCTTCCAATGTGGATGGTATATTGTATTCTCAGATGAAGAAGATTCGGGTAGAACCAGGAGTGAGGAAGAAAATATGAAGTTCTACTTGAACACACTGAGCTGTCTATTGGCTATCCAAATGGGATGACAAATAGTCCATTGGATATATACAAACAGACTGCAGATGTAAATTTGGGGGCCATCAGCATATAATGGTTCACTCCTAAGGATCTGTCATGTAAAAGTCCTACAAGTATGTATCCTAATACAAGAATATTTATTGCACCATTGCTTCTGAGAGCAAAAATTATAGTCCAAAGAGAATTTGGATTATTCATGGTATTTAAGAAGAATGAATTTCTATGCATACTGAGAGATAATTATGTTGTTAAATGTTAAAAGACAAGTGGGAAGAGTACTTCCAGTAATGATGGGAGGCTAAAGAAACCAGGAATTTTCTCCCATTTTAATCTAGAAGATTAAGTATAGTTACATTTAATCTACAGTCCATTTTGTGTGGCGTGAGAAAAGGTTTATGTTCATTTTTATTTTCATATAGGTATCTTTTTTTCACTACCATTTTTTGAAAAGACTTTATTAACACTTGCTAAAAATTAATTGAACATGTATGGACAGATGTGTGTATACCTATCTTTTACCTGTATCCCCCCTCCCTGTGTGTGTGTGTAGCCATATATATCTACCTGTTTAGATATAAGTAGATAGATACAGCATTCTGTTCCATTCAACAGATATGTCTGTCTCTATGCTATTATCACACTGCCCTAATAATGAAAATCTGGTTAAAATTTTTAAAAAAACAACTAAAATTTACTGGAAAGCATTCAAAAGCATACAGAGATTGGCAAAGAGTTTAATCTCAAAACTACAACTGAAAGGAATAAGAACTAAGGGTTACTGGCCTTTTGGACTGAGTGATGTCCATCCCTGTAGGAAATCGGTGATGGAAAAATCAGTCTCACTGGCAAAAATGGCCAGAGATTGGAGTTCAAGGCTGAAAAGACCACTGCAAATTTAAATAGGAAATCCAGGTGATAAGAATCTTTAAAGGAATGAGATAGAATTTCTGCCCAAATGTTTGACAGCTAAACTATGCATGAATCCCCTTAGAGCCAGCTGAAAACCCAAGCAGAGACCAAATGGAACCTAGTCTTAAAAGATAAAACTACCCAAGACCTATGTCCATGACATTGATACTCTTCTTTATGAGTTTATTCTACACCATGTTTACCTTAGGTGGCAAAAAGTTGAAACTTTACAGGCTTAGGGCACAACCCAAAGCGGGCAGAACAGCTGGAAATTAGAGGAGAATCCGTAGAAGTCAAGAAAACCAGACAGGGTGGTCCCCATCACTAACTGCCCAACAAATTATGTACTATAGGGTAGATCCATCCACAAAATCCAAAGTCACTACAATATATTAACCAATGTCCAGTTTACAACTAAAGACTACCAGGCATGTAAAGAAACAGGAAGAAAAGTTTGAAGAAAATGCAATCAATACAAAGGGACTCTATAGCCAGATGTTTGATTTAGCAAAGACTTCAAGCATCTCCTTTATTTTGTTGAAATAGTAATTATATTGATTGATGTTTGGGTGCTTAAATCTACTTTGGGTTTCTGAAATAAATCCCATTTGCTTATAAAAACTACATATTTTTTTCTATTTTTTAATGAAAATTGTACATAAATTTTTAAATTGGATTTTATAGGAGATCTTACCTCCAAATCAAATCACAAAAGCCACTGAAATTAGCATTACTTTCTTCTGTTATTTCAGACTTTAAAAATCAAGAATTTTGCACTAGAACATAAACTCCATAAATTAGGGATATCTGTATGTTTCTTTTATATCCCTAAAAACTAACCATAGTTAGGATAGGTGATCAATAAATATTTTTTAAATGAATGAATGGATGACTAAGAAATGTGCTGGGGGTGCCTAGGTGGCTCAGTCGGTTAAGCATCGGACTGCCTCTCAGTCAATCTTGTGGTTTGTGAGTTCAAGCCCCTCGTTGGGCTCCGACAGCTCAGAGCCTGGAGCCTACTTCAGATTCTGTCTCTTCCTGTCCCTGCCCCTCCCACACTTGTGTTTCTCTCTCTCTCTCTTTCTCTCTCTCTCTCAAAAACAATCATAAAATATGCTGAAATTTAGCAATTGGATCTATGGAATAAGAATTGTAGATATTTTCCACAGTGAGCTAATGTGAAATAGTATCTTGTTTTTGTAACAATGTATATTTTAAGATTTCTTAATGCAAGTTCAGTAGACATTCGAATAAATCCATCAGTACTAGCTGAATATTGATATATGTTGTGAATTTTAAAAAGTAAGATATTTACGTATAAAAACATAAATTATTTCTAGAGAATAAGTTAAGAATAGATAATGGGTGAAGGGCGCCTGGGTGGCCCAGTCAGTTAAGCATCCGAGTTCGTCTTAGGTCATGACTTTTTGGTTTGTGAGTTCAAGCCTGGCATTGGGCTCTGTGCTGACAGCTCAGAGCCTAGAGCCTGCTCCAGATTATGTGTCTCCCTCCCTCTCTGTCCTTTCCCCGCTCATGCTTTGTCTCTGTGTCTCAAAAATGAATAAACCTTAAAAAGATTTTAATGAAAAAAATAGATAATGGGTGGTTATATACTTTTAAATTTAGAAAAATATTTGAATATGTGGTCTTTCAATGATCTGACTCTAATACTCCACTGGTCTGTTGATTAAGCAGACAAGACAGTTTGAGCACTCTAAGGAAATCAAAATGACCATAGTTCTGTATTAACTAGTACACCCCTAAGAAATATCAGAGGTTCCTTAAGCAAAGCATATTATACGTCATTTACAAATTCTCTTTAATATACCGTACAGCGAGTTATTAGGTTGGTCACTAGAGGGTGCTGGTGTTTCAGACTTTCTGCCTTGACACTAAAAAGTGCTGGCCAGAACCCGATTCCCTAAATCACTTGTTTACATGGTAAGTAACTAAAAAGCTGACAATTTACAATGAGATGAAGCAAATCACTGAAAGGAGGAAAGTGTAACACAAAAGATCTGAAATGCAACACACCTAGTGCATTGGTATAGAGGTGAGTAGAGTCTTAACATTAACCCTGTTACTCTTATGAAGAACAGTTAGCTACAGCATACACTGAAATGGGGGAAATAAAATTGCAAAGAAGTCAAATATTCATAAAAATGAGAAGTTTTGATATAACTGGAGAGACATTCAGCTTTTTTTGCTGTATAAATCATGAAAACTTTTTAAGTCTTTAAATATACAATCACATTAGAGTCTTCACTACTGAAAAATTTAATTTGATATGTACTTTCATCCAATGTGTGTTAAAGTATATATCTAATAATAAATATTTTAAAAATGACATTTTTAGAAACAAACTTTCACAAGTATGGGTTTCAAATTAATTCAAATTAATAAGACAAAAGTTTGGAGAAGATTTAAAAAGCTTCCTAGCTGTCATTCTCATTAGAAACATGACATTTTAGAAGAGAAAATTCAAAAATGTAAGAATTTTAATGACTGCTAAACAAAATAATAATGTCATTAATCCATGTTGTTAAAATGGAGTTGAAATTACATTTTTGCTTTTTCTCCTTTAAAAACTATATACAAGCCCTAAAGGATGTTTTTCCTCAAGGTCTCATAAAGAATACAGCAGCACAGAAAGAATGTGGGAACATACTCCATTCTCATCTCCCACCACCCATCTTACACCCCAAAAAGGTCGGAAAGGCAATGCAAGCAACAAGGCTTCCTCCAGACGTCAATCTGAAGTCTGAGTAATCGTATTCATACTGCTATATGAGGTTTAATTTCTTAAATATGAGGGGAAAAAATGAAGTGTCCAAATCTTTTCATTTCCCGGAAAACGTGAAGAGGCAGAAAAGCCAGACCCTTCCCAAATGTGAGAACAATGTTACTATTGTTCTTCACCTGCTAAGAGTAATTATGGTATGGACGCCAACAACTCTGTAAAGATGAAGACTGGGGAATTGCTGGAAGACCTTGGGAACATCGGTTAACTTCATGGAGCCTCAGTTACCTCACCATCAAAGGGGAGTAATAATAATAGGAACAAGACCTTGGAAGATCTCTGATAAAACGGGAAGCTGCTTGTGAAAACACCCTAAACATTCACTTAGTAAAAGATGTTACTAGACAATTATGCCCATTTTCACTAAATGTGAAGACCTTCCTAGCATCTAATTCAGATTTCAGTCCTAATTGAGAATAAGCAAAGGTTGGAGAAGAGTTGGAAGCTTTCTAAGAGCATGCTTTTCTCCGCACCCCTTTCACTCCGCTCCAATAGGCGGGCAGCAGTTTTTCATTATCTCAGATATGCAAGTGACTGCCACCTGTCTCTAGCCACTTTAGCCCTAGCTAATTTTTTTAAACAAGGGGGGGGGGGCGTAGAATTTAGATGGAGAGCAGTTAGTTGAGATTCCATCTTTGAATTCGACCCTCTGTATTTTGTTCCCTTAAGTCTCTATAAGGCATTATGAGTATTATATTATCAGGCCCTGGGAACAGAGTTGCTTGATCCCAAAGTATAGAAAAGGAGAAAAGTCCACACTCACTATGCAAAGGAGTGTGGTTGGCCCGGATTGCTTAGAAACAGGTGAGTTACACTTGCCAGGGTTACAAAAGAGCTTCGGGAGGAGGGTCCGGTCTTTGCGTTAGCGTCGGTGGATGGGTAAGAGCCGGGCGGGCGCTCAGGTCTGCCTTGGCAACTTGCCTGGGTCGGGAAGCACAGGGAGACATTTTTGCCCGGGCCGCCCACGGACGCTCCTCTGGCAGAGAAGAGGAGGAGGCTCGGCGAAGGGAAGGGCGGACTGCCTGGGCGTCGCGTCTGGCCAGGAGTCGGGGCAAGAGGAGTCCTCCTGAGAGTTTCCAGCCCTGGCGTCCAGGGCAGCGGTCAGGCGGCAGCCCGGGGACGCGCGCGGCGGCTCCTCCATCCTCCCCCCCGCGCACTTGTGCCCACACCCCCGGGCGCCCCGCCCCCCGCGGCCTTATACAAGGGGCCCGCGCCTCGCGCGCCTCGGAGCTGCAGGCTGCCCGGAGCCGACGGCGCGGCTGCCTGAAAGCACAGGCGCCGTGGCCAGAGGACAGAAGTGAGGCGGCGGCTACGCCCCGCATCATGGAGGGCAGCGCAGCCCCAGCCGCAGTCCGGGTGGACACCGACCTGCGCCGCCGCCCGCGCCCCGTCCGCCAGCTCCCGCTGCTGCTCTCCGGGCGCCGTCCTCTCCTAACCTCGAAGCCAACATGAAGGAGACCCGGGGCGACGGGAGCGCCCCTTTCTGCACACGCCTCAACCACTCGTACCCGGGCATGTGGGCGCCCGAGCGCTCGGCCGCTGCGCGGGGCAACCTCACGCGTCCCCGCGACCCCGGAGACGACTGCGGCTCGGTGTCCGTAGCCTTCCCGATCACCATGCTCATCACCGGCTTCGTGGGCAACGCGCTGGCCATGCTGCTCGTGTCGCGGAGCTACCGGCGCCGGGAGAGCAAGCGCAAGAAGTCGTTCCTGCTGTGCATCGGCTGGCTGGCGCTCACAGACCTGGTCGGGCAGCTGCTCACCAGCCCGGTGGTCATCGTCGTGTACCTGTCCAAGCAGCGCTGGGAGCAGCTCGACCCGTCGGGGAGGCTGTGCACCTTCTTCGGTCTGACCATGACTGTCTTTGGGCTCTCCTCGCTCTTCATCGCCAGCGCCATGGCCGTCGAGAGGGCGCTGGCCATCCGGGCGCCGCACTGGTACGCGAGCCACATGAAGACGCGCGCCACCCGCGCCGTGCTGCTGGGCGTGTGGCTCGCGGTGCTAGCCTTCGCGCTGTTGCCGGTGCTGGGCGTGGGCCAGTACACTATCCAGTGGCCCGGGACATGGTGCTTCATTAGCACCGGGGGTGGGGGCAACGGGACCAGCTCTTCGCACAACTGGGGCAACCTCTTCTTCGCCTCCACCTTTGCCTTCCTGGGGCTCTCGGCGCTGGCCGTCACCTTCGCCTGCAACCTGGCCACCATCAAGGCCCTGGTGTCCCGCTGCCGGGCCAAGGCCACGGCGTCGCAGTCCGGGGCCCAGTGGGGTCGGATCACCACCGAGACGGCCATCCAGCTCATGGGGATCATGTGTGTGCTCTCTGTCTGCTGGTCGCCCTTGCTGGTAGGTAGTTCCAGCGTGCGTGCTGAGGTCTGGACCCGTGTGCGCGCCGCGGGGCAAAGGAAACCTCTTGATGCGGCAGCCCCAACAGGGGTGTGTTTGCAACCACGGAGGACTGGAGAGGCCTCTGTCCCGCTGTCTTGGTTGTGGTTTTACTTGCTGAGCACCTTCTAAGTGCCAGGCATCGCATTAGGCTTTGTTTGTGGACCCATGGAGGCCATGGGGCTGCTCCCATTCTAATCGGAGCGAGTAGGAGGATGCCCAGGTGTCATTTCAGTGCGTATGCAGAGACACAGATTTCTAATGGGTGCACTAGGGGAAGAATAGCTGTGACAACTGTCGCCTGCTGCTGTGCGTTTTCTCTTTATTTCAAATATCTCTTGCATGCAGAGACGATTTTCAGTCTGCAGAGGTATTCTACCTGCAACAGCTGGTGGGCACAGCCCTCTTGCAGTTTCTGACACACTGCACACTCTCCCAGCACAGCTGGGCTACCCTTCCTTGTAGAGCCCCTCTTGATTGGAAGCAAGAGAGTGAAGGAAGACCCCCTTTGCCACTGCAGCCTGACTCAGCCCTTTGACATGGTGCTGTACCCTCTAGAGTGTTTGAACCAACATTCAGTCAGAGGGACCTCAAGACCTGGGAACTCTGACCAGCCTCTGCTTGCCCTTGTGCCAACCACCAAGGGCTGGAGCAAGGCCAGTCCTGAGATAGGATGGTAGGGGTTCCTGCACTTCCTGGCTCCTCACAGAGGTGCGCAGCTTGGGAGCAAGCAATGTTTACACATGCTCCTTGTGTAACACCCACACTTCCCTCATGCCTTCCAGATTTTCCTCTCTGGTACTTTTAGCTGGAGACTTCTGTGATTAAGTGTCATTTACGAGTACCTGATGAGTGGTTGTTAATCCGGGTCCCAAGCTTAATAGGAGGCACTGCAGCAAGAGTGACCCAGTCACTGTGGCAGAGTTATAGCAGATGATATATTGGACCTGGAAATTTAATAGAGCATCGTGAAAAACTTCTGAAATCCATGGACACAGTTTTCAGAACCCATTCTCATGTAGTTTTTCTTTTTGGTGATAAGGTATATATAGCATAAAATTTATGATTTTTAAGTATGTGGTTCAGTGGTGTTATGTATACTGACATTGGTGTGCACCACATCTCATTTCATTTTTAAATTTCTTGTATTTAAAAACAGAACCTTGATGCCTTACCCCCTCCCACGCTCCCCTTCATTTGACAAAGCAGATATTCCAGAATACCTGTGTTTAACTGGCATGGTATATTTAGAGCACAAGTCTTGGCCCCAAATCAGTGACATGTAGTGACAAGGAGTTGTGCTGGGACCTCCTTGCCCACAAGTGACCATGTGGTCACAGATCTCTGTTCCAGGAACTAGAACTCAGGCTGATGTCATCACCAGAGCTTATCAAAGTCAGCACCTATTTTAGACACCTTTACCCCTGTGGTTGAGGAATGAGGTATAGAGGTGGCCAACCAGAAGGGGAAAAGAGTTCTTAAAAACTAATTAAAGTGTGCTAATTAACATAATGTTAAAGGCAAACAGAATATCTGAATTTTTCACAGGTGTCACTTGAGACCCACATCTTTGAGTCTGCTCTTATCACACACTTTATAACCTAAAAGAAACGCAGTTAAATCGCATGAATAAAATGTTTACCTATACAGTAAACCAGACAAAGAGAAACTGTGGAGTGTGTTCTTATTTCAAAACCTTGATTCTAATGCAACCAGCCTGGTAGCCTTAAGAATTCAGATCAGTTTTGAAAATTATAAGCTAGGATGGCCAAACTCACTCTCCTAAGAAAGACATATTGGGGACTGGTCTTATTTAATTTCTACATTCAAAAAATATTAGGTGGTTTGCAACATCTTATCAGACACTGTGCTGATTCAGTTCTTATAAAAACATTGAACTTGAAATGAAGTAAATTCAACCTGTAATCATATCAGAGAGGAGAGATTCATGGTTTCCAAAGTAGGTACTTGATAAACTAGAGGAAGTGTTTCTGTCTTCTGTTTTGTGCACCAAGGAAGTTAAATCTTCAGATATCTTTAGGAAGGTCTGCAGAAAAAGTTGGTATTATTTCAAAAGAAAGAAACTGGCAAAATGGCTCTTTTAATAAGTTAAGGAGCTGTAAGAATAAAGACACTAGAACTTAGTGATTTGAATTTTCAATGTATTAATGTTGAAGTGAGACATCTTTTTTACACCTGTTTTCTAACTACAGGTGAAATTGGATTCCCTATTGGCCTTTTTTGGGTTGGGCATAGAATACTAATATAACTATTCAAACCTCCATATTTAAGAGGACCCTGAGTATATCTTATTTTGGAGACTATCACAATTATAGTAATACTCAGTTGTTACTGCTAGAAAACTTAGCAGAGATACTATAATAAGAAAATGATTGGCATCAAGTTCCTGCTACATAAATACTTACAGGTTTTTCTATGGTGCAAATAAAACCTTCTTAATTTTTTCTTTTTCCCAGAAACTTTATAAAATACAATGTGAGAGGCGCCTGGGAGGCTCAGTCAGTTAAGCGTCCAACTTCAGCTCTGGTCATGATCTCATGTTCCATGGTTTTGAGCCCCGCATCAGACTCTGAGCTGACAGTGTGGAGCCTGCTTGGAACTCTCTCTCTTTCCCTCTCTCTCTGCCCTTCCCCCACTTTCTCTTTCTCTCTCATAAACAAATAAAAATATGATGTGAGATGTGAGATTGAGAATGCAGTGAGAAATGATGTCGCTGTGATAGACGATCTACAATGTGTAGTAACTCTAGGTTTATATGAGGCATCAAATCCTATTGGAATCCACCAGTTGACTGAGTGATGCAATCTGTTTAACTTTTTATTATTATTTTATTTTTTTCTGAACCAAATTCACTAAATTATCCAGTTATTATACAGGATAGCCAACTTTCCAGGAACAAGAATAACCTTAGGGTGTTGTTCACAAAAAGCCATGAGTACATTTTGTAGTTTTGTAAACCTTACACTCTCCAGACAGGCAGAATATGGCTAACACTGTTGCTATCTTAAAAATAGTAAATGTAAGGCTAACACTGTGTAAAGTAAGGTCTGAGGAAGAGAGTTTCTCATCTACACCTTTGGACTAGGATAAAAGCAGCCTTAGAAACTTTTGCCTTCAATCTTGTACCAGCAAATTCTGCTCAATACCCACGAATGTAGAGATGCTTCAGTTCAAGAGGATATTTCACAGTGTGGATGTGACTTTGTTTAAATATAAGGAATCACTGATATATTTTGACAAATGATACATTTCTTATTGTATTCTCAATTTCACATTGCACATCATATTTTTATTTGTTTATGAGAGAGAAAGAGCAAGCGTGGGAAGGGCAGAGAGAGAGGGAAAGAGAGAGAGTCCCAAACAGGCTCCACACTGTCAGCTCAGAGTCTGATGCGGGACTCAAAACCATGTATATATACATGTGGTGTGTTTATACATATATATATATATATATATATATATATAATGTGATAGGTAAACATATGTGATAGACGACAGAGGTAATCCCGTTTTGTAATATAGAAAAGTATTATGCAATTGCTAATCTTCTTTTCCTATAAATTTCTGCCCTATTAATATGTTGCTCCAGGGAAAATGATTACAGAAAAACCTTCTGTAATTTGTTTTTATAAGAATTGGGATTGCTCAGAATTTTTTTGTTTGTTTATTACTTTATTTGTTTAGGCACTATAGGAGGGATAGTAAGTAGACTTTTTTAAAAGTGGTCAATGAGTTGTAATCTACTCAGCGAAGCAGAATCTCCACATTTATTGGAGAACAATACAAAATTTTATGTAATTAGTAGTGTCTTTGACTCTGGGAAGAACGTCCACCTGACTTTACCAAAGTGGGCTTCAAGGAAAAGGTAGGATGGCACAGCTTGACCTTATTGCTGAGAGTGAGCATGTCCAGGAACCAGAACATTAGAACCATGGGGAAATGCTTTGAAAAGGTTTATGGAATCAGATGGAGATGCTTAGGATGAATGTGGGATGAGGACTATGTTCTTCTGCCAGTAGAGAGTAGGACCTCTGTTTTGAGTTTCTGAATAGAGAGAGGGTTTTAAGAAGATTGACAGGGCTGTGGTTTGCAGATAGATTTGGGCTGGAAAATGGGAAAGTGAGATCAGTTATGACTTACTTTCACAAGTCAATAAGGGCTCTAGGGTAGAGATAATGGAAAGAGATGAGTCAAGGAAGAAAGGTGACAGAGAACTAAAGTTATTAGAAATGGTCGATTTAAGGAGCGATTGATTAACAAACATTTCTTGCACCTCTACTGTATCCTCTTCACCGTGGTAAATATTTTCACAGCTGTTATCTCATTTAATCACATCTTGTAAATTTGCTGCTATATTCTGTATCATTCAGACAAATAACTTAAGTATAAAGATTATTAGAACTAGATTGCTAATTTAGGATGTCTGACTACATTTACTTTCAGGTTTTTTTTGTTGTTGTTGTTGATTTGTTTGTTTTGCTTAAATAGAGGCCAGGAATTCTAGCTCTCATAATGGGACTTGGGCAAGTTATACATCCTCTAGACATCTAAGGGTTTTTCCCCCCGATTTATGTTATTCTCAGGTTCTCTTATTGGGGAGAATGATGGTTCAATGATGATTTCAGTGGGAAATTTGAAAAAGAGACTGTGTGGCTGATTTCTTTCCTTCTTTCTCTCTCTCTTTTAACAATGGGCTCCAGAGTGACTGAGGCTTTTGGACAGAGTACATATGGCGATGGTCTATTATCTAAATAATATATCCAGAAGCCAATATAACTTGAAGATTAACGAGATAAATCAAGGCTAAAAAATGCAGATTTTTAATTTTGGGTTTAACAAAGAGAGCCAAGAATTAAACAGTTCTTAAGCTGTTCTATTTGAAGAAGTTCAGATGGTCTAGAACTGTAGCATAATTGTGACTCATTGGGCTTTCTCTTTTGAAAAAGGTGTAAAGGTCAAGAACTCTATTATGCAAGTTTCCACGGATTCAGTTTTCTGGGAATAACATTCAGCACAATATACGCTTCACACATTTGTAATAAACGTGACTCATCAAGGGGTGCTGAAAGGTGGTAGTGAGGGATTCTGGGTCATGTGTCAGTTTCCTGTTCTGGCCTTGCATTGCAAAGAAGCTGGGAGGGAAGTCCTCCCTAAAACTCATTCTATTTGTGCAGTATTTTTTATAATTCACCAGTGTTCCACATTTATCTCATTCGTGCCTTAAGATCCCGAGGTCTTCCACTGTACTATGTCAAATTTTGAATCCCCATTTCCCTCAGTTCTTTATCATAGAGAGAAGTAGGAAACTTGTATTGCAACTCCCACCACACTTCTTGAAGACTATTAGATGGCCTCTCAAGTAGTCCTTTTCCTTGGAAAATTCCAACTCTCATAGGTTAAGGAAGGTAACCAAAGAAGAAGCCTGGTTTTCCTTGGGGTTCCCCTTCTATCCTGACCCCTAAGTGTATGCCAATATCTTACAGTAAACATAGTATCAGAAATGACAGTGTACAATGTGTGACTTCTTTAGCAAGAAGGACACACACACAAACTGAGGTGTAGCACTATGAAATGGAAGAAATTCTCTATGCTCTTTATTCAGAACATTTGTCTCCATTTTTTTCATTTGCGCACTTCACCCCTCAGTCATTCAACAATAGCTACAGAACAATCACCTCTCCTGGGTTACCTGAGGTCTTAAGTTAGAAGCACTTTATTTGAGAAGACTTCCTTGATTCTAAGCTTCATTCAGTGCTCTGGCCCTTTGGTTCCACAGCACCTACCCTGCATTTCCCAGTCATAGACTGAGTCACACTTCATTGGACGTATTGGTGAATTGACCTCCAGAGGCCAGGTACAGTATCTGTCTTGTGCATATTTCTTTTCCTAGCAATGGTCATGATTTCATGCCATACAAGGTATGCCCATTACCTGGTTCTTGTTTGAATATCTAAGCACCCAAATCAGAAGACACTATCTGTTCCCAGTTATATAAGCAATGAATTGTGTGACTTTAGACAATTCGCTTGATATCTTTGTAAACTATTTGCTTTTCTTCTGTAAAGTAAGAATAAAAACACCTACCCAGCCCATTTCACAGCATAGTAATGAAAACCAACAAAAATCTATGTGGGAATAATTGGGACTATCTCTTCAATATTAGGAATACTACTAGGATGTTTTACTGAATGATAATGTTGACTTCTTAGTGTTCAGATAGACCTTTCCCCTAGGAAACTGAAGAAAAGGGACAAGTGATGTTTCACAGCTTGATTAGTTACAGTTTACTGGGGACAAAAATGTGGTGGAGAATGGAACTTTTCAGAAAAAAAAACAAGAAAAATGATAAATCTCAAGTACATAATTTTTTACAAGGTACTATAATTCATCCCTTCCCCCGCCACCATCTCTCTTCTGCATTCTGTCAGTTCTGGAATCCTTTGCCCTTCAATGGATGCCAGTGAATTAACTCTCTAAATCTAAAGCCTGCTGGGTCACATCTCCCCTTTCCCTAAACCTAGAGGAGTAAGCACAACCTCACCTTCTTAAATGTTTTTTTTAATGTTTCATTATTTATTTTTGAGACAGAGACAGACAGAGTATGAGCAGGGGAGAGACAGAGAGAGAGAAGGAGACACAGGACCCAAAGCAGGCTCCAGGCTCTGAGCTGTCAGCACAGGGCCTGATGCGGGGCTCGAGCCACAAACTATGAGACCATGACCTGAGCCGATGTCGGTTGCTTAACTGACTAAGCCACCCCGATGCCCCAACATGACCTCATCTTCTGAAGACCACTGCCACAGGTAGAGAAGGTGTCCCCTGTTTCTCCAGTCAGGGGCTTCTTTGTGTGTTCAGACCTGTCCTCATGTAAATGTGTAAGTCAAATTAATTATGCATCTAGTTATTGTCATTGGTCAGACTTCTTAAGGGTGGAGCTCCTGACTCAGTTGTCTTCATCAGAACAGGTGATAACCAATGTTGAGGCTGAAGAGAATTTCCACCACTGACTCAGAGCCTAAAATTGAGCTTACATGATCCTTAAGTGAGGCACAAGTATGAGAACCACAGAGTTGTAAACTGCCTCACAATTTGACCAGCTCCTGACAAAACATTAATATTAATTGTAGTCTACAGATAACACAGAGTGTGATTTTCCCATCCATTGGCCCTTGTAGGCAGTCTCTTGGGCAACATTCATAAGGAAGACATTTCATCGGGTGATTTTGACACCTATTAAAAATGTATATACTGCGTTACTTTCACAAATACTGATTTTTATGATAGGCATTTGAAGAACCATAAATCTAAAAATGAAATATAGTAACAGAGATGAAGAAGAGGCTTGATTTTTCACACCTTAGTTCTGTTGGAAAGAAGGAGATTTGCTACTTATTTAGGTAAAAGTTATGTAAAAGAAGTACAAATAGCATTACTATTTTTAATAGGCTGGAAGCCTCCTTGTTTTAAGCAATTAGTGACCCTCTTGAAAATAAAGTGTAATTTTAAAAATATATACTTTTCAGTAATCTTTTGATATTTCTGTAAAGTATTTGGTTCTTGAAAGTAGATTTGATCTTTTTGTTCTACTTTTTGAATATTTTATAAGCATCTCTTTCCGTGGTTGAGAATATGCTGCTGTTGGTGTGATTCATGAAAACTTGGAAAAAGAAATATGTTGTTAATGTTGAAAATGCTGAAAGAAAAAAAAAAGAAGGAAAAGAAAAAGAGAGATTGTAAAACAGAAGATGCATTTGGGGGAATTCACCAGACAGTAGGGTGGAGCTTTCACCACAGTCTTGATTTATGCAGTCACCCCAATAATGTCCTGCTACCAACCACCTTGTGTGGGGGTGCTAGAATATGCACGTGTGCGTTCCTGTGCCTCAGCTGTCCTAAGGTACAGAGTGACAATTAGTGTAGAAGTGACCCCTGACTTGTGAACACTCCTCTCCGCTTCATGAGAACAAAAGAAATTGACTGGAGAAGGAAGTGAGGGCCACAGAGAAAATAAGGCACTGGGAAGCAAAAGACGGGGATTCTCTTCTGGACTTTGCCACCACATGATAGAAGTCACTTTATCTTTACGACTTTCCCTTCCTCATCAAAAAATAAAGCAATTGTCACCTCTAAGCTTCCTTTCAGTTCTGACTTCCTGTGGCTTGAAATAGATAAAATCGTCCCTGGTGGACTTATGGTACTAGATGCATGAGAGAAAACACCCAAAAACTTCCTCCAAAGGGGCATAGAAATGTGTGCAAATGGACAAAATAGGTCACACAACTTTTATACAATCATCCACAAATATCGTTTGAGGACTTGCTATGCGCCCACTACTCTGCTCACCCTGATGGTGAAGTGGTGACAGGGGCTGACTCATGATTGCACATAGTGGGCAGTTAAGGCTCATTCTGGAGGAGCGCACTGCTTACATTATAATTCTATGTGAATGACACTCTTTACTGAGCAGTGTGCAATCTGTGCCCTACAATCTTCTTTCATGAAGCTTTCGACCTACTGAGGTAGCAGACAGTCAATAAACAGTCATTCCAATATACAAATATCACCAGTCTGATGGGTCATTACCATGGTGGCTCTCACAGGCACATGGTGTTGCTGCTTCAGATGGGCCTTGTCAGGGCAGAAGGGCGGTGCTGCTAGTCTGCTGCTGTGAGGCCCTGCTCTAGCATGTCCCCGTCCAGGCCATAGTGGGTCTGTGCTTGGGCACCATCATTAGAGAGCACATGAATTCATATCCAGCAGCAATTACCCAGAGGATAACCACTGTGCTACAGTTTATGGACACAGAGGACAGCTGGCTTCAGGCCACATACTGTTTGGAACCAGCCTTCTTGGGTCCTTAATCTCTATGTTGTACTCATATCACTTCCTGACATGTTTACCTTTCCCTTCCAATGAATTTTCTTTTTAGATTTTCCATGTCTTCTCCCTCTACTGAATGTAGCCAAAGTCACACCACTCCACGTTTCTTAGCTTTCAATCTTGGAAGAAGAGGTTAGATTTCTCAGCACACCCCCTTTTCCCCCAGAAAGCATGATGCTCTACCTCTTCCAACGTGACCAGTGGCATGAACCAGGAGTGTTGTGTGAATTTTCTTATTATACCACACCGATTTCCACTATGTAAACCTACTCATTCTACATTTAACAAAGTCATTGTTTTTTACTATTCTGTGATGTGTGCTCCAATGTGACTTGCTCTGTCCACCTGAGTAGAGAAGTGGGGGGTGTTCCCTGGGTCCCATTATGCACATCACTAGAGCAACGAGTGTGTTATGAAGTCAAGATAAAAGTGCTTTGAGAGAGTTTCATAAAGTACCCCCTGCTGATTCCTTGGTGAGTTGTGGAGCAATAAGGAGGGTCTGCTGAGAAAAAGTCACTTAATGATGAATCGTGAAGGATTATACTTTGAGGAAAAATCCTATCAACATGGGAAAGGGCAGAAGCATCAGAGGAATTGACAGAAGGCCCGTGGACGGGTTGGAGTGAATAGGAGGGAGAGTGCCCTTACGGTGAGGCCAGAGATGTGGGCTGAGCAACCATGCAAACCCCTGTCATTTTTGTTTGGGAGTTTATATGTTTATCTTAAATATGATGGAAAGCAACTAAAAGTAGTGCGTGAGGGCACAGTCAGTTGATCTGCATTATGTAGGAAGAAGATCAGGCAGGTTGTTGCTTCCTGAATTAGAGATGTGGGGCATCAGAGTCCCCAGATGCTGAGGTCTGATGGAGATGCAGAGTTATTAGTGAAGAAAAAAATTTCCCCCTAAATGTTTCTTGAAGAGAAGGGAGAGACATAGTTTGGCACAGAATTGGTGGGGGGAGGGAGTGTGTGCAGACGCCCAGAGAAAACATTGAAGCAGGTGGGCTGGGGATGGTATGCAAATCTGTTTCTGTTGAAGTGCATTTGAGAATGCTGAGCAATGTTATGAGTCAAATGGGGATTGAAGGATGAGGGAAAGAGGAGTGCATTGTAGATTGCCTTGAAGATTAGAAATAGGAATTTGTGTTTCATCTTCAGCAAGTTGTATTATTTTTCTATACTCCTATATTTGTAAAATAAAAGGGTTCACATTATAAAATCTTTTGGCCTCTGAGGATCATTTAGTAAAACAACTTAATCTTTGATATCTTTCTAGAATATTCTTGGTGAAATTGTTTAAGCTTACTTCTAGGAAATTCGCTGCTCTTCATGGGGCACAAAGAATTCTCTGAGAGCCAAGTACTGTGTTAGGCTCTTACAATTAGTTTGGTTTTTTTTAATTTCTTAAAATAACCCTAAGAGAAAGGCATTGTTGGCTCCAATTTATAGATAATGAAGAAAATAAAGCTGAAGAGGTTGACTGATTCATTTAAGGAAACAGAGCTAATACGTGGCCAAGCTGGGAGTCAAAGGCCAAGCTTTTTTCTCCAAGTCATGGTGCCTCCGAGTCACCCAACTCATTTTCAGTTGTTCTTTCTGTTATAAAATTTTCAATTCTCTTATGTTGGTTGCATTGGAGTGTCGATAATGCTAGTTTTGGGTTTATATGGAACAATACTAAATTTAACTAGAGATAGTTTTTTTAAGTTATATGATACTATACTTCTATATTAAGTGTCAAAGAGTTCCACTAAATTTATGAACAACAAAATTCATGAAATTATCTTTACAATGTGAAAGGCAGGAGCCATGATGTATCAACTCATTTAATTGACACTTTATTGAATATCAGTTATATGCTAGGCACTGTTACAACTTGACAGAATGATGGCATAGTCTTTTCCTCAAGGAACATGATATTTAGTGTGATTTCCCTAAAGAAACTTGAGGTTGTGACTAAAAAAAGCAATATTATTTTCTATTGTCAATTTTGAACATAGGATCACACCTGAGGACCATTTAGAATTTATTTATCCATTCATGCTTTTGGTGGTTGGTTATTGAGTATCTACTATGCATCAGGCACAGTACCAGATGCTGGAAATATAGTAATGACATAGACTAGTTTCTTGTTCTCAGGGAACATGTATTCTAGCAGAAGAAGTGAGTCAATCTACAAATACACTGGAAGTCAAATTGTCATGAACACTGGTAAGAAAAAGCAGTGTGATTTGATATAGAAAGCCTCGGAAATTTTTGTAGATTGTCAGGGAAAAATGCTCGGAGGGGTAACATT
The DNA here is from genome assembly GCF_006229205.1 of Suricata suricatta. Classification (NCBI taxonomy): domain Eukaryota; kingdom Metazoa; phylum Chordata; class Mammalia; order Carnivora; family Herpestidae; genus Suricata; species Suricata suricatta. The sequence continues at coordinate 84,948,806 of NC_043707.1, forward strand.
TAAGTTGTGATCTGAATGAAGGAAGGAACCAAGTATGGATGATCTATAAGAACAGCTTTCTAGGCAGAGGGAACAGCAAAGGGCTCTCACCTAGTATGTTCAAGGGAGGGAGAGAAGGCTTCTGTGGCTGAAATGAAGTGAGAAGGAAAGAGTGGAGTGCTGTAGAGTGAGGTCAGAGACAGTGCTGGGGGCCAGATTGTATAAGGCCATACTCAGGAATTGAATCAGTGCTATTTAAGAGAACATGGAACGTTTGGATCATGAGAGTGACATTATTGGGTTTATGTTAAAAGATCCTGCATTGCAGAAAGGCAAGAGTAGGTGCAGGAAGACCAGATAGACGGTCTTGAACTTGTCCAGGTGAGAGACCATGACAGCTGGGACTACAGGGGAGAAGTGGATGTATTCACACAAAGAGATTTGAAGACCAAGTTCATAAGACATTCTGAGATCTCTCTAATCCCTGCCCGGTGACTATGACAAGAAAGAGGGTCCTCCCTCTCTGGGCCTCTGGTGGTAAGGTGGCTAGCTGTCCACCAAAGACATTCCCTTGGCTCCTTAACAAGGAAGTGACTGCTGCAAGCCTACACAGCTAATAATGGGCAGAGGCAGGATTAAGTTCTATCTATGGGTGCTATTTTTTCTCTGGGACAGTCACCCAGAGAAAGAGAAGTAAGCAAATTTGTTTATGATGCACTAGGATGTCATAAGAATCATGATGCCAGGAGAAAATCCAGACCAGGCTAAGCTTAAAAGTAAAGGAGTGGGGAAGAGGGAGGATTGCTTGGTTTACATAAATTGCAGGAATGTCAAGGTTGGAGGTCGCCGTCTGGAAGGTTAAAGCCAGGATGGTCTCTTTCTGCATCTCTCACTTCTATTTCTTGCCACGTCTCAGAATCCCCAGTTCAGGCTTTGATTCTAAGGAATCAATTTACGACACAGTTTTGCAGCTCATTGGCCAGATCCTATGGCGTTTTTGTTGTTGTTGTTGCTGTTGTTTTTCCCCGAAGCTTTTGGTTAATAGGTTTATATTTACAGTCTGCATGTGGGGTTTTAATTTTGCTCTTATAACAATACAATATTTCAGTGATGATGTCATCTCGAAGCAGTTTCAACATCTTTCTTTCTTCATTATAATTTTTTTTTTGTTCTGTGAATACAAGAAGCAGTTATACATGACATTCAGTCTCAGGACCCATTTCATCTTCAAAAACAAATGTGAATTTTGTTAGCCACAATTAAAGACTTAGGGTCAGAGGATTGTCCAGAAGTGAGTTAAGAATGTAATGGAAGGTTTACAATGGAACAGAGGTGGCCACATGAGGCTCTGTAAAGCTCACAAATACTGTTAACACCATAGTGAAACAACCAGAGAAGAAAACAGCTCCATAAAGAGTGAGTTGTAGTCTGGCTTTGATGTTAATCTGGCAGTTTTCTCTTTATAAATCAGTAGATGTGCTAACAGCCAACATGCTGGGTGGCAGATTTTTGAATTTATTAATAGTAGTAATTTCCTCCAAGAATAGACTGAGGATTTGCCTGGATTCAGAAGTAAGCTTCTCTCTTTCTTTCTTTCTCTTTTTCTTTCTTTCTTTTTTTTTTAAATGCTTTATTTATTTTTGATACAGAGAGAGACAGAGCATGAGAGGGGGAGGGGCAGAGAGAGAAGGAGACACAGAACCGGAAGCAGGCTCCAGGCTCTGAGCTAGCTGTCAGCAGAGAGCCTGACACGGGGCTTGAACCAACAAACCACAAGAGATCTGACCTGAGCTGAAGTTGGAGGCTTAACCAACTGAGCCACCCAGACGCCCCTCTTTCTCTTTCTTTCTTTCTTTCTTTCTTTCTTTCTTTCTTTCTTTCTTTCTTTCTTTCTTTCTTTCTTTCTTTCTTTCTTCCTTCCTTCCTTCCTTCCTTCCTTCCTTTCTTTCTTTTGTAAATTTTTTAAAATGTTTATTTATTTTTGAGAGAGAGACAGAGACAAAGTGTGAACAGGGGAGGAGCAGAGAGAGAGGGAGACACAGAAGCTGTCAGCACAAAGCCCAATCCAGGCTCGAGATCATGACCTGAGCAGGATGCTTAACTGACTAAGTGACTCAGGCACCCCAAAAGTCAATTTCTAAAAAGTAGCTTTTGTTCTATAAAAGGCATTAGGGAACATTAAAAAAATTGTCTTTTCTCCAGCATATATTTCTAATTAAGTTATGCTGTAGATCAGTTGCAGGAAGTATGGGAATATCTTCTGACTTCAGAGTTCTAATCCCCTCCCTAAACTTGGTTCTTGGTCACAAACAATAGAATCTGACTCCAAGCCCACAGGGCATATGTGTAAAGGATATCGAGGGTTCACAGGGTTCATAAGAAGCTACTAGGCCAGTTTTAAAGACAGATACAGCCCAAGCTCTTCTGAAAGCTGAGCATCAGGCCACACTGAGAGATGATTTGCTGCGTGTTGCTGAGTTGAATCTGGCGTCTTAGAGCTCCCTTCTTTGTGTCCCTCTCTCAAGATTCAAAGTCCTGAGTGAGGATGTGACTGCTTTAGCTTGGGGTTTTTACCCTCTGGCTATATCAAAGGGTCACCAGAAGAAGGATCAGGCACCTGCAGCATCTTATTATTATTTTTAAATGTTTATTTATTTTTGAGAGAGGGAGGGAGAGAAAGGGGCACACAGAGAGGGACACAGAGGATGCAAAACAGTCTCTGTGCTGTCATGCAGAGCCCTAGGTGGGGCTCAAACCCATAAACCATGAGATCATGACCTAAGCCAGTCAGATGCTTAGTGACTGAGCCACCCAGGCATCCCTGCAGAATCTTATTTCTGAGGTAGGAGGTAATAGTGGGAATAAGTGCTGGAATTTCTCTCCCACCTAAAATATGAGGGAAAAGGTCTACAGACTTGAGACAATAGTAATAAGAGGTGAGAGTTCGTTGTTACCACCTAATTCATTTTTAGAAACAGTATGACAGGAACGTGTGTGCGTGTCTGTCTGCATTTGCCTGTGTTCACATCCTTTATTGAGTTGGAGTAGAAATGAGACTGAAGTAGAGGAAACTGAAGAGATGCACAAAACAGAGAGATTTCCTGAATGCCTACTACATTCAAGTATTTGAGAATTGCTGTGTGAAGCCCTTTAATAGATTATCTAATTTAATCTTCACAATAGTTTATCAGTTTGGTATTTTTCATCCCTGCTTTTTGGTTGCACATTCTAAGACTCCAATGATTATATAACTTTCCCCAGTCACATCCCTAGAAACTGGCATACATGAGGCTTTTTTATGCTATAATGTTCTGTTTCATAGTGGTTGTCTCTACTTTTCTTGGTTTACTAAAGCACTGTCATATTACATTATTGAAAATGTACAAAAAAGAACAGATTAGATGAAAATACCTAAAAACCACACAAACTGGCTGGGTCAGATAATCCCATGGATTAGATTTCCTGCAGAATCTCATTGATCCATTAATTGATTGGCCTTATTATAACGTTGGGTTTATACACCATGCAAATCCCCATAGAAGATGAGACTAATTTTTGCTTGTCCTACAAGAAACCATTAAAGGATTCCATTCAACATGATACCTACAATTTAGAAGGTATTTTCTGTAAAGATGGGACCTACATTTCATCTAGTTGTCTGTCTTTGGAGGTGTGGGACACTGGCATACAGTGTTAAAAGTTTTACTAGGCAAACATTTTTCAGCTAGTACAATTCACAAATATTATTCTTTTCACTGAACTATTTATAAGACAAATAAAACTGTTTATTGAGTTCTCTTTGCCTCGTGGTAAAGTGTTTGACTATCGTCAAAATTAGAAAATTTGTTTTGACAGTTTTAAAACTTGCAGCATGATATAGTGCAATTGGGATTCTTGCAAACCTGCTTTCATCTTTTTTTCTTATAATTGTAGAGAAAGAGCTGTAGTGAACAAACCTCAGGGTGCTGACCGTGACTCTCTCACAAAGATTCAGGCATGTTGCTATCTAGCGCCCTCTCAGCCAGATTAAAAGGCTTCAGATTCCTTAGTTTAATCCTTTCTAAAATTTTTTTTAATATGTTATTTATTTTTGAGAGAGAGAGAGAGAGAGTGTGAGCAAGGGAGGGTCAGAAAGAGAGAGGGAGACACAGAATCCGAAGACAGGCGACAGGCTCTGAGCTATCTGTCAGCACAGAGGCTGATGTGTGGCTCAAACCCACAAACTGAGAGATCATGACCTGAGCCGAAGCCTGATGCTCAACCAACTGAGCCCCCCAGGCGCCCCTCCTTAGTTTAATTGTTAAGATCCTGGATTTGGTCACACTTAGTACTCATTTTCCATTCCTCCCCCAGCATCCTTACCTTCAGTCATAAAGATCACTTTGCAGTTTCTAGGATGATACACACAATTTCCCACTCAGCAGTAGGAACTCTTTGTCTTTCAAAACTTTCCAGAAGCATCTGCTATTTTAGGGAGCCATGCTTCCCTGATCCTGGAGACAGATTTAAAAGTCCTCCCCTATACTCCATAGTGCCTGTGTATACCCTGATCACTTAATTATGCACAGTTATATTTACAATTGTCATAATATTTGTTATGGCAATGAAGACGATGACCCACAGTAGACAAATGCTTACTTTACAGTAGGCACTGTGCTAAGCATTTCACAGACATAATGTCATTTCATTTTGTCAACAACGCTCTGAAAGGATACTGCTACCTCCTTTTTCAGCTGAGGAAACTAGTTTTGAAATGTTAAGTAGCCTTCTCAAATCACACAAACACAAAGCAGAGCTGACTCTCATGTCCAGATTTGTCTGGTTGTATAGCCTATGTGACAAATGGTTAAACTGTATGGCCTCCCTCTTGTTAATATTCATTTATTTGTATGATTCACTGTACACTGTAAACTACTTAAGAACAGAGACTTTGCCTTATTAGTCTATGAATTTTCCTCGCCCATTGCAGCCACCCACTAAGTGATTATGGGACAAAAGAAAAAAAATGATGTCATAAAGTGAGAAAAACATTAGACTTGGAATCAGAAAATCGATGTATAAATCCTGGCCTTAAGAATTTTACATATATTACATGGTTCTTAATCTTCACATAGATCCTTCAAGGTGGATGACACCTATCTTTTTTATTTTCCTTTAGTTTTTCATTTGGTGGGTAAGCAACTTGCTTTAAGGTTCAGAGTTTGTAAATGGTATTGAGCAAATCAAACCCATTTTTTTTTAGTGTTTATTTATTTTTGAGAGAGAGAGAGAAAGAGCAAGTGGGGGAGAGGCAGAGAAAGAGGGAGACACAGAATCTGAAAAGCAGGCTCCGGGCTCTGAGCTGTCAGCACAGAGCCTGGCATGGAGCTCAAATTCACAAACCACGAGATCATGACCTGAGCTGAAATTGGACACTTAACCGACTGAGCCACCCAGATGCCCCAAACCCAAATGTTTTCAATGCCAAAGCCACCAATACAGCTTGTGTCTAATGAATGAATACTGTCTACTATGTATGCAGTCAAGCTTGTGAGCATTTTTAAAAACATTTCTTTTATTTATTACTTTTATTGTCCCCATAGTGTTGTTAATACTAAAAATTCTCAGAAAAATTAAAAAATACTTTTAGGATAGACAAGAGTGGGAGACACAACATTGTTTCTGTAATGGAAAAGTTAATTGGAAGCAGAGGGTGGAAACACTGGAAAACAGCTATTCTAATGCCTGTTGTTCAAAGAAGAAACAAACAAAACAGATGTTTTGGAAGGTGCCCTGGGGATAACAACAAGTGAGGGATTTTAGCAGCAACAGGGAAACAGTAAAAAATAACAAAGAAAGAGAAAAACGGCAGTTCAAAAGATGCTCAGAAGTTTCCGTATAATTATGTTGCTCTCAGTTGTTACTAGAGATGATATAAGATGTTGGCTTCAGAGTAAAAAAAAAAAAAAGACCACATAACTGCAAATCCAGAGTTAGGGCGGCGTTCAGAGTTGGTTAACCCCCAAGTTTAGCTTTGCCGTCAAGGACCAAAGCTTGTCCTGTCTTTTGCAGTCTACAGTGTTGGCCTCATCCTATCAATGGCTCTTTCCCCTTGGGTTTTAAGATGGTTGGTAGCACAGAAACCTTCCCCCAACCTTCATCCACAGATTCACTTTCCACAGTTTCAGTTACCCGAGGTCAATCGTGGTCCGGAAGCAGATGATCCTCCTCCTCACGTATTATCAGGTCAGCAGTAGCCTGGCATGTCACCATGCTTCCATCGTTTACCTCACTTCATCTCGTCATGTAGGCATTTTATCACCTGACATCATCACAAGAAGGGTGATGTGAGTACAGTACAGTAAGATATTTTGAGAGCAAGACCACATTCATATCACTTTTATTATAACATGTTGTTATAATTGTTCCAATTCATTATTAGTTATTGTTGATCTCTTACTATGCCTAATTTACAAATTAAATTTATCATAGGTATGTATATATAAGCATAGAGATAGTATATATGGAGTTTGGTACTCTCTGTGGTTTCAGATATTCACTAGGTGTCTTAGAATGTGTCCCTTTTTTATTACTAAGGTCTAGTAGACATGCTTCCTTGTTCACTTCTAGCAGGAGTAAGAAGCTGGGTTTTTCTCTGCCTCCCTCCTAAAAATGAAGAAACTTTTCTCCAGATATCCTCAAGGAACTTCCTCTTGGATCTCATTGCCTCATATGGGATCATATCATCACTCCTGATCCAGACACGTTCTAGTATTTAGGGATGAGATCAGCTCTGAAGTATTTAGGCTCGTATGAAAATAGATGTATTGATGAGAAGTAAAGATGGAAGAATGGATGTTGGGTAGGCAACCAACAGCAGACACTATAGTGATGATACTTATGCCATTTAATTGAAAAAATATATATGATAGGCCCTCAGAAAACATAAAGCACTAGACCTGCATTGCCCAATGGTGTAGCCACTAGCCACATGTGGTTATTGGGCACTTGAAAGGTGATAACTCCAAATTAAGAGTGTAAAATACATATATAAGTGTAAAATACACATTATATTTTGAGTATTATATTAAAAAATGTAAAATATCTCAATAATCTTTATATTGATAACATTAAAATAGTATTTCATATATATTTGTCAAATTAAAATATATTACTAACATCAATTCTACATGTTTCTTTGCTTCTTTTAAATGTAGTTACTGTAAACCTTAAAAGCATACATATGGCTCTTATTTGTGGCTTGAATTATATTTCTTTTGGACAGAGCTTGATTAAGCCAATGACTTTCCAATCATTTTAACTGGAGAAATTATTTTGATAAATATCTTTAGAGAAATGGACAAAAACAGAAGCGTTCTGGTCCAGTGGGGTAGGAAAATGGATATTTCCAAATCCCAATAACATCTATTCAGCAATTCCTGCAAAAACGTTTATGAAAATCCTAACACTAAATATAGATTTTAAAATGAAGTCAAAAAGTTCCTAAGATAGTAATAGGAATAATTTTATAAGTTACTTGCTTAAGATCTTCCCTAGGAAGCCAAATAATGCAGTAAAAATGCCTTCAGGGAACTCCCACATTAAGAAGAGAGGGAACTAATGGATTTGGTTGTTGGGATTTGACTATCTTCTCTTAGGAGCCTACAGTCTGCATAGGAGTTTGGCTTTTGAGTCATGGGAAAAATCGGTGTCTTTCCTGTGTTTGCTTTCTTCTGGTTCCTATTAGTTAATTTGCTTTTGGACCAAATGGTATGAATCCAACCAAACCAACAGATGAGACAAAAGCAGCCTGAGGGGGGAAAACAAGAAGATGAACAGGTTACAAGTTTCCATTTTCCTACATCCTATGTAGCGTGAATTCAATTTTGTTTAAACTTTCTTCAAACTTGGTACAAAATTGTAAGTGCTAACTATAATTTAAGTGGTTTTGTAAAGTCTGATTTTCTGAAAATGAAAGCATGATCTTTTCAGAAGAGCATTTTGAAAACGAAAGTTTATTATTTGTAATGTAAATAACACAAGGCACTTGATACTTTTCACCTGCTGCATGTGTGGTACATGAAAGGAAGACATGATTGTGAAGATGTTTTACAAAGCTGCTACATAAATCTTAAGGGATAATGGAGTTACAAAGGGACCTGTGTATCTATTGACATAGCAAGTTACAATTCTGTGGCAAGTCATAGGCACAATCTTCCTAATTAAAATCTGTGTACTTAGGAGTCAACAGTGAGGGGATTTTTAAAAAATATATATAATGACATTTTTAAAGTTTATTTATTTATTTTGAGAGAAAAACAGCATGCATACACAAGTGGGGGGAGGGGTAGAGAGAGAGAGAGAGACAGAGACAGAGAGAGAGAGAGAGAGAGAGAGAGAGAGAGAATCCCAAACAGGCTCCATGCCGTCAGTGTAGAACTGGTCTCAGGGCTTGATCTCAGGAACTGTGAGATCATGACCTGAGCTGACCATGACCAAAAATCAGACACTCAACTGACTGAGCCACGCAGGCGCCCCATTGAGAGGATATTTTATGCTTCTTTTTATTATATGTAACATCAGAAGAAGAAGAAGAAGAAGAAGAAGAAGAAGAAGAAGAAGAAGAAGAAGAAGAGCAAAAATAAAAACAATAAATATTTACATAAGTCTGAGTATTTTACTGTTTACTATAAACTTTGGTAGCTGTTAAAACAGCAGACCAGTGAGCTGAGAGGGATGCAGGAATCAATGTCTTCAGTGCTGCTACTTGGTAGACCCAAAAGGTGAAAGAGTCAGCAGAAGTGTTTGGTTGCGGCTTTATCACACAAGCAGCAAAAATACAGGTTTAACTTAGTAAACACAGTTCTCTTTAGAAAGACTGAGGCATTGGAGACTGACCATCCCATCGTGATGGTGAAATCACAGAATGTTCTTTTTAATGTCAAAGAAAACATGATGCCAATGCATGACACCTTAAGCCCCTCCCATTGTGGGTCTGGCACTGCACAATTACTTAGTCCCCTATTTACAGTCAACACAGCAATAGTTAACTATAGAAAAAGCTGGTAAATTTTATGAGACTGTGTTTTGTATTGGGGAAAAGAAAATGAATTACATGATATGTTAGGAAGTTCCTATGCCAATGCTGACTAGATACCTAACACTGTCAGAGAATTTTACAAATAAACTATTATTGATGTGTTATCTGTTATACTCTGAAAGGTATTTTAAATACTCAATATAACATAGGTATATTATATAGTTTCATATTTGTGGCAAAAATTCCTTAAACAAGGAAGACTAGAATCCTAGTGACATTTTTAAACAATAAACGAACTTTTGACTTGCTATATATTATAAATTTGATAGTAAATAACCTTACTAAAGACCATGTTGTTATGCATGTCTTATTTTGATTTTGTCTTGAGCTATATTTCTAGAAAAATGTTATTAAATACAAAAGAATTCTTCCTTTCTTATGATTCAATATCTTTTATTTTAAATATTTGCTTCTCCTATTGATTTTCCAGCCCAGGTTTCCAACTTCTTCCAGGTTACTACTGTAGCTATGAACATTCCACTTAAAATCATGAGTGATAAGATGTACTTAAAGTCCATTGAAGCTGTTATTCTGACTAACTATAATAGCAGAAACACAACAATAACAAAAAGACCAGAGATTTGAATAGGGATAAATATTGGTGGATTTGTACATTAGATAAAAACACTAGAATCTGGTACCTCCAAATGGGTAGGGGGTACTTTTCCTACCACTTATTCATTGGGTAACATACAATGTAATATGTTCTGTTAGGTGCTTTCTCAGATACACCTAAAAGGACAGAAATGATCCCTGCTCTTGTAGCAGTGTTAATGTATTAAGAGAGACTGATAATTAAAAACAAGCAACAATATGATATGTTTAGTGGTGATAAAGGAAGTAGAGAATTTGGGGAGTCCATATAAACCTGGTAGGCTTTTGACAAGGGAGATACCAAACTAATTGACATTTCAAGTCTACACACAAAAAAATAAAAAATAAGTTGGAATTTGTCAAGTAAAGAAGGAATGAGAGTTGAAAAACCTAGGGATCCATATTTGTAAAAGTGCAGAAGCCAGATGGACTGGCACTTTTAAAGACCTGAAAGAGATTCAAGATGATTGGAATATAGATATGAGGGTAAGGAAAGAATGGCGATGTGAACTCAGCATGGGCTGAGTGGTGATGAGTCTTGAATGTTCATTTAAAGACTTTACACTTTGCCACTGAAGAACTTTCCAAAGAGAAGTAACAGTAAAATTTCCATTTTAGGTGCATCCTGTGTAAGCAACATGGAGGGGCTCAGAATGGGCTAACAAATCATGTAATAGACTATTGTCGTAGTTCAGACAAGAGATGGTGGTGGTCTTGGTTTAGGGTCAATGGGAATGAAGATGAGAGAAGTGATAGGGTAAACAAATATTAGGAAGTTAATGGGAGACTTTGTGATTGGATGTGAGGTATCGATAATAAGGTGGAATGGGGAGAGAAACAGAAAGAAGAGAGAGAAACAGAGAGGAATGAATCAAGATCATGGATAACTCTTAGGTTTCTGGTTTAAGGAATTGGGTTCACTGAAATGAAGATTGGTGGAGAAGCAGCTTTGAAGAAGATAATAATATTACTTTTGAGCCTGTTGGGTTTGATATAAAACGTCTAGGGAGAGCTGTGCTACAGTCAGATAAATTAATCTGTTGGGAGCTCAGAGAAGAGGTATAGCCTATAGCACATAGATGGATTTTGAAGTCATCGGGGTAGAAGAGGTCACCCACTGAGTTTATGCACAGCATGAAGCAGAGGCAACCTCCCATTATTTAAGATAGGACCCCGAAATGCTAACATTTTCAGGAGGGGTAGGGAAACAGAAGCCATAAAAGAGACTGCAAAGGATCACCCAGAGAGGTGTCAGGAAAATTAGTAAGAAAATCAAATCAAACGGCAACTTGAATATTTGGGCCTATTGGGGAAATGCCAACCTGTACATTTGGCAACCCGAATTTTAGGGAAGAGAATGTTTCAAGAAAGACTTGTAAGTGTCTGGTGGATGTTGAAGCCTTGTTGGTGGCCTTGGGAACAGCACTTCTTGAGTATTTGTGAGCCAGGCTATAGTAGGTTTAAGAATAAAGGTAAGGAAGATAGACAACTCTTTTAAGAAGTTCGCTGTAACTTCTGGGGCAGTAATATGTAGGGAAGTGAGAATTCTATAGACAGTTTTATTTTCTCAAGGTAGGAGAAATTTAGATATGTTAATATGATACTGGGAAAAAGTCAAAAGTTAAAGATAAAAGAAGAAAGAGATCATTGAAAAAGTAAGACCTTTGACATTCATGATGAATACGCTCCAGGGCACAGATAGAGCATCAGTCTTAGGTAGGAGATAGGATACCTCTTCTGTTTGAAGGAGAGGAAAGGAGGAATGATTAGCAAAAGATGCTGAACTTGGTGCAAGAAGATTAAAGGCCCCCAAAGGGTTTGTTTCCTCTGAAGGTGAAGGACAGTGGAAAATGTGTGAATGATTCTGTTTCACAGAATGACTCTCATTCACTGTGGTGAATGAGAGAGAGAGAGAGAGAGAGACAGAGAGAGAGAGAGAGAGAGGTGACTAGGGAGTGAGGTAAGTTTGGGGACCATGAATTCAGAAAGACCCCAGTATGCCCATATTCACCCAGTGTTCATCCCAAGTACAAGATGTGTCTGTGTGGATCCCCCTGTGAGATGAAATCCTCTCACAGCATAGATCTAGAAGAGAGTGTCATTCTGACATGAGATAAAGTTAAATGAGAATTTATCATATCAGGTTAGAACCACAGTCAGCCTGCATCACATACAGGCAGTGGCACAAGGAGGAGTGTGTTTACATGTGCTGTCCATGAATCACAGAAGCCAGTAATTGACCACTAAACATCACATTCCCTCTAATAAGCCATAATGAATTTGATGATTAAGTTAAATGTTTTGATCAATTATAGAGTGCCACACTGTTTACCTATTAGTTGTTAAATTACGCACGTATCGACCACCTAAGAATTCAAACTGAAATGACAATGTGGTGGTTCCAGGATGGATTGTGACACTAACAACTTAACAATAAATAACTTAATAGGTTATTATTTATACAGAAGCTTCCAACTATTCTAAATTCAATGCTTTTTCATAAGTGTGCAAATAACACATTTATTGTGGAGAATTTGGAAAAGAGAGAAAAGAATAGCAAAGAAAATAGAAATTTTTCCTAATTCCCACCTGGAGATGTTTATTTATTTATTTATTTTTTAAATTATTTCCGTTTATTTTTATGTCAGAACATCAAAGAAGAGATAAATAGGTCTGTTTAGGACTGGTGTGAAATTAATGATAAAAAGAATTCTTTACTTAAAATTCATCTCTTTTTGAATTTTTTTAACTTTTTTTGGTTCTTTTATTTATTGTCAAATTGGTTTATTTTTTAACACTTATATATTTTGAGAGACAGAAACAGAGCATGAATCGGGGAGGGGCAGCGAGATAGGGAGACACAGAATCTGAAGCAGGTTCCAGGCTCTGAACTGTCAGCACAAAGCCCAACAAGGGACCCAAACTCACAGACTACAGGATGATGATGACCTGAGCCAAAGTTGGACATTTAACCGACTGAGCCACCCAGGAGCCCCACCACCTGGAGATGTTTTGAAAATTCAGTTATACTGTGTAATAAACATTTGTTTTTACTTTTAACATCCTGAATACTTCCTCATGTTATTAAATATTTTTCAAAAACATCATTTTAAATGGCAGCATTGAAATACATATATATTATGCATATCTCATATATATTATGCAAATGAGTGGATATCACATACTTTAAACTGTGCCTTACTGCTGGCCTTTTAAGTTTTCCTAATTTTCTTTTGAGGTAAATATCCCTGCACATAAAACTTAGTCCACATCTCTGAATCATTCTTTAATCAGTTAACTACTCCTTAAAAAAAACTTAGTATAGTTGACACACAATGCCCACTACAAGTATAGCTACTTTCACCATACTGTCACTAATACTGTGGTTCTCTGAGTGGATGATGGGATTCTGAGTTTAAATGCAACTATTTAAGCAATTAAATATTAAGCAATTCTGAGTTTAAATGCAGAAAAAAGAAAACTATTTTAAATCTCAATATTTGCAAGGATGAATATTTTTTAATCCCTGACAAAGACATATTTTCTAGATTTTCTCTTGATGACTAAGATGTAAAGGTTTGAAATGTAATGAAGATAGCTCTTCTGACATGTGTATCACAAAGTTAATTTATCATCTATAGTCCAAGGAATAAATACTTTTATAGTGTAGATTTTGCTTTTCCTTTTTTGGCCAGAATTTGAATACTTACTTAGTTACCGACATGTTTTGACTGCTCTAAAGGTATTTATCTAGACATAACATATACAATGGGCTATACTGAGCCAAATCACACAGAATTTACAATTCATACAGCTTGAAAGTAAATGGTAATTCTTAGATACCAAATAAAGTGGTGGCAGGATTCAGGCTTCTTCAGGATTCGGAGGTCTTCCTGTGAGTGATTTGTTAATGGTTCTGCATTACCAAACACCTTTGAAGTTCAAATTCCAGGGTTTTTTTCTTTAAAAAAAAAAAAAACTCAGGCAGAAATTTAAGGAGAGCAGACATATAGATAATGCATTCTTTTCCTAGTATTCCTCAGGTATCCACTCTCCATCCCTGACAGCGAGTTCTCTTCGGGAAGCCCACGCAGTAGTGCAATAGCCTGGGGCGTGGGAAGAGGTGTTCTTTGTAAATCAAAGACCTTAATTATTCTCATCTCATTTTAATTTTTGCAACTGCATTACAGATGGAGAAGATATTCAGTAAGTGTGTATTGATCATGTTTAGAGAAAGGAGAACCTAAGATCCAAAGTTAGGTAACTGGTCCCCAACCTAGACACAGAGCTGAGTCAGATTCATGGTGGGTTTCTAACTCTTGGTCAGTGTGTTTGCCAGAGTCAGTTACTTCTAAAAATATCTTCCCCTAAAGTTTTATGAATCTAGTCCCTTGTACTATTCCAGTTGTCCATTTTCTAACTGTAGTTTTCCTCTCTCCTCTGTTTTCCAAAAGACTCTTTATTAACTCTTTATTCGTGTTCCAGCTCTGCTGCAGAACTCCTAAGAAAAAACTTAACCAGGGAGGTATATGTAGGAGGCCTTCCGGGCCAGCCCTTTGGTTTCCTAGTGAGTTTTTAAAACATAGAGAGTAAATGGCTTTCCTAAAATCACACATGGTGTCAGGGCCAGCAGTAGGATTTATTTCTTCTGATTCTTCATTCATCATTATTTTGAAAATTTTATAAAATTACATAATAGTAAAGATGAAATAGCATGACTTCTAGTAGCTTTTTTAATGTTTATGAGCTGTTTATTTTCAGTTTTCAGATTAGATAAGGCAGGAGAAGCTTCTGAAACAGTAGAGTCTAGAATGCTGAGGTGATTTGGCAACTGGAGAACAGAGTTGTAACCAGACTGGAAAGTCTGCAATTATTTCTTAAATCTCCAGGGAAGCTTCTTCCCATGATAATCCTTCAAATTATGTAATTAAGTGATTTAAAGGGCCCAGACTGGTTTCACTGTATTATAATGTAGGACATTTATTAAATGATAGAGGGAATTTCCAGTAGAGCAGGTTATCCTCCATAGCCTAACAACGGAGGATTCTGAAAAACAAAACATCAGAGGTAAAAATTGGCTGTGAGGAAAGTTCTCTCATACAATTTTATTCCCTCCCCTACAACTTAATTTTCATCTTCAACAGATATTTATGACCTGTAGCCCAAGGCATTTTTGAATCAAGAAATGAAGTGCCAAAGATCTTTAAAGGTGTAGTTATAAATCCCGGCTGCAGTAAAACCAAATCCAAATTCAGCATAGTAAGAACATTCTCCTTGAGTAGTGCTTTACACATTGATAAGATCATTATCACTGGGAAAGAGACTTTTTTCCTTTAGGTGGAGCAAAGTACTTGCCTTTGAACCGAGGCAGGGATGGAGAATTTAGGGGACACGGATTTAGTTGTGTTCCTGGTTATCACAGGCATGAAAAGAGCCCTCTCTTCCTGCTGACAGCCAGGGAGAGGCACGAGGCCTGGGGGAGTCACGTGGAGCCTGGGGAAGACGCTGACAGAAAAGCAGCGCTCAGGACACCCGGAATTAGTCTTAACTGCTCCCTTGACCAGATCGTTCCAAGAGGCTGTTCAAACAGAGGAATCTTGCAGATTATCCATTCATTTGCCAAAAAAGTAGGCTCTGTGCTGTCCAAGCATCCTGTTTTTTATTTGTCCCTTTTTCCTTGTAAGGAATTGAATTGGACCCATAGGAAAAATGAATTCTACTAGAAATCTACATATTCATGCCGAAGGTTTTCTTCCAAAGTCTGAATGTCTGAAAAATATTTGCAAAAATTGTAATCACTGTTTAGCTCCTTGAATACAGGGAAATCAACAGATGGATGTTAATTTGCATTTGTGCTCAAAATTAGATGGATTTGGGAGTCTACTTCCATCCCTGCTGCCATTTGGAAATGACAGTATCATGCTTACTGCCTCTAATTGTAGTTATTGTCATATTGCACATCTCATGATTTCTGGGAAAAGCTAGAGTGTCTATCCCCATGAGCCAGCTATTGCTTACAGAGCTTGGTTTCATAATTTCATAATCACTGCATTGTCCATAGTAAATTATAGGAAATTACAGAGGACTAACCGATGTAAGGCATATGAAACCTGTAATAGTCTAATAATAATTTAAAATTATAAGCCCCATAAAATCTTAAAATTATCAAGGAAGGCTGTATAAAATGACTGAAATCCCATTTTAATTAGTAATTTTGTAAATTTTCCTGATTATAAGAAGTTGGACAATTTCAATTTTATATTAGAAATATTTTATATTAAGATATATTTAATTTTATATTAAAAAATGAAAATGTAATTGAAGTGAGTTTTTAGATCATTCTAGACCAGGCCCAGAGCACTTCCTGAAAGATGATTGGTGGTCAAGTATATTTAATTATTGGATGAGGCGAGGGCTTAAAAAAGCTAGATAGAACCTTTCTAATAGTTATAAAAGGGAGAAAAAAGAATTAATAGGCATATGTTTTCTTTAACAGCAATCTAATTGAAAATATAATTTTATGCCTTTTAATCAAACACATTGAACTCTAATAGAATAATAATAATTCATTTTTACATGTTGCAAACTTAGAAATTGAGATAATTTAAATAAGAGTTAGGATAAAGTTTACTTTTACTGTATGTTAAAAATAAGTTTCATAAGAAAAGTGAATCTAAATGTCCATCACCTGATGAATGGATCAAGAAGATGTGGTATATATATACAATGGAGTATTACATGGCAATGAGAAAGAATGAAATCTGGCCATTTGTAGCAAAGTGGATGGACCTCGAGGGTGTGATGCTAAGTGAAATAAGTAAGGTGGAAAAGGACAGATACCATATGTTTGCACTCATAGGTCCAACAGGACAAACCTAACAGAGGACCACAGGGAGGGGAAGGGGAAAGAGAGCTGGGGAGAGTGAGGGACACAAATCATGAGAGACTATTGAATACTGAAAATGAACCTTGGACTGAAGGGGGAGAGGGAGGGGGGAAGGGGGTGATGGTCATGGTGGGGGGCACTTGTGGGGAGAAGCACTGGGTGTTATATGGAAACCAATTTGACAATAAACTATTATATAAAAAAAAAAGAAAAGTGAACAAAGCAAACAAGCTTGCTGAGATGTTTTATCTATGAGAGACAGTAAATCATTTTCAAGCAACTTCCACCCATCCCTCCTCCACATCTGTTGAGAGCTCACTCAGTGGGTGTATTAGTTTTCTACTGCAGTTCTCTAACAAATTAGTATACACTTAGAGGCTTAAAACAAGACCGATTTCTCTTACAATTCTGTTTGTTAGAAGCCTGACATGAGTCTCACTGGGTCAATCCCAAGGTGTCCATGGAACTGCATTCCTTTCTAGAAGCTCTGAAGGAGATCAGAGACTTATGTCCTTACCTTTTTCAGTTTCTAGAAGCTGTCTCCATTCCCTAACTCACCTCCTGGCTCCCTTCCTCTGTGTTCAAAACTGGCCATGTTGTATCTCTCAGACAATTCTGTACACACATCTCCCTCTCCCCACAGCTGGATACAGTTCTCAGGTTTTAAGGACTGGTGATTACACTGAGCACATCCAGATAATCCAGGAGAATCTCCCCATCTCAAAACCCTTATCATGAATCACATCTGCAAAGTCCTTTGGTCATGTGTGATAACATATTCACAGGTTCAGGGACTGGGACACAGATATCTTTTGGGGCCACCTGTGTGCGCAGTGAGAGGTAGCCTTCAGTTCACAAGACTATGAGCCAGCATCAGAAGATATTGAGTTAGACTTATTTACTTTACTTTATTTCAGTTTAGTTTAGTTTATAATCTTTTTAAAATTTATTTATTGTTTAATTTACATCCAAATTAGTTAGCATATGGTGCAACAATGATTTCAGAAGTAGATTCCTTAATCCCCCTTGCCCATTTAGCCCATCCCCCCCCACAACCCTCCAGCCACCCTCTGTTTGTTCTCCATATTTAAAAGTGTTTTATGTTCTGTCCTTCACCATGTTTTTATATTATTTTTGCTTCCTTACTCTATGTTCATCTGTTTTGTGTCTTAAACTCCACATGTGAGTGAAGACATATGATATTTGTTTTTCTCTGACTAATTTAGCTTAGCATGATACCCTATAGTTCCATCCACATAGTTGCAAATGGCAAGATTTCATTCTTTTTTATTGTTGAGTAATACTCCATGTATATATATGTACACATAGCACATCTTCTTTATCCATTCATCCATCGATGGACATTTGGGCTCTTTCCATACTCTGGCTATTGTTGATAGAGCTGCTATAAACATTGGGATGCATGTGCCCCTTTGAAACAGCACACCTGTCTGTGCCCCTTGGATAAATATTTTACTTATTTTTTCAATTTGATGTATAATAATTCATGTTATAATTATAATCAACTTCCTTTAAATAAAAGACTTTCATAAGTTGTTTGAAATGTTTTTATGTACATACAACTTTTAAAATAATTCAATGATTATTTAATGGTAAATTATTGTTTAATAGTAATAATTCCATTGCCTTCCACAAGTCTATGTATTTAACAGAATTTAATTATAATAATGATATATCTTTATATACGTAAAATACTTTACATTCTGTTTTCACCTAATTCTTAGGTATACTATTATACAAATAAGCAATATTTTATTAAACTTTACTCCTGATATTAGAGATCTATGTGTTTAGTTTCTTACTAATAGAGATAATGCTTCACTAAACACTGACTTATTTATACACCTGTTTTTGCTTTTATTGAATAAATCCCTTGGAAAAAATTCCTTTGAGAGAAATTACAGAGTAAGAATATATGACTATCTGTGTGTTGTCTACCCATTACCCCTTCTTCTTATTTGCTTAGATAATCACAATTCTGCTCAGTTATTAGATGGTAGTGTGGTCAAGAACCATAATTTAAGCCCCAGGGGATGAATTTGCCCTATAAACAAGATAGAAATTTCTATCTCTTTTGCCAGTGATTGGTTTAAGAATCTGTGCATCAATTTTGTCCAATAAGACCAAGTTTAAGTTTTTATAACTGGTGAGGGTGTGCTCAGAGCTGGAATTTAGTTAAGATGCTGAATCTGTCATGTGCTGACATCAGTGTGCACCATTTGGGTATCTGTCATTACCATAGTTCAGATGACAGAAGGAGCTGAAGTAGGATGGGGTTGGAACTAGAGCAAAGGTCACTGAAGATGATGAGACAAAAGAAAGATTCAAAAATAAGGGACATGACTGTATAATTTGCAAGTGCCATTGCTGGGATTGTGGGTTTGTGGTCCAGGGTGTTTTAGATGTTCAGAGATGTAGATTTGAATTGAGATATGTGACCTAAGGACAGACATCCAAATAAGTGTGGGCCCCACAAGAGAGTGTTGGGTCCAATAGAACGGACTGTGAGCAACAAATATAAACCTCATATATAATTTTAAATTTTCTAGTAGTGACATTTTTAGAAAGTAAAAAAATAAAAGTGATGAGTTTATTAATATATTTTATTTGACAAGATATCAAAAATATTATCATCTCATATAATCATTACATATTCCAAGGTCTCAGTTTTTTCTAGCCACATTTCAAGTGCTTAAGAGTGATGCAGCACAATTAGAAAGGTGAATTCAGGAGGTTCCTGGGTGGCTCAGTTGGTTAAGCATCCGACTTCGGCTCAGGTCATAATCTCACCGCTTGTGGGTTTGAGCCCTGCGTCAGGCTCTGTGCTGGCAGCTCAGTGCCTGGAACCTGCTTCTGATTGTGTGTCTCCTTCTCTCTCTGCCCCACCCCCACTCTCACTCTCACTCTCTTTCTCAAAAAATGAGTAAGTGTTAAAAAAAATTAAAAAAAAAGAAAGATGTATTCAGGAGCCAGTTATAAAGTCAGTACCTTTCTTTGTCTGCTAATGTGAACCTGTGTTTGGGTTGTTTCTGGGTTTTTTGCTATTGTGAATAACCCTGTAGGAATGTCATATTCATTCACGACTGGGTCCTGTGAATATAAAATTTGCCTGAACTAATCATTTCAGTCTGACAACCAATTTTCTGTAAGTTATGTGCAAAGTATTGTGCAGGGGAGATGCATGTGACCTTGTTAATCTTTGGAACAATTATCTGTCCCTCTTTCTTAGATAATGATGTTGAAAATGATCTTCAATCAGACATCAGTTGAGCACTGCAAGACACACACTGAAAAGCTGAAAGAATGCAACTTCTTCTTAATAGCGGTTCGCCTGGCATCACTGAACCAGATCTTGGATCCCTGGGTTTATCTGCTGCTAAGAAAGATCCTTCTTCGAAAGTTTTGCCAGGTAGCAAATGCTGTCTCCAGCTGCTCTAATGATGGACAGAAAGGGCAGCCTATTTCATTATCCAATGAAATAATACAGACAGGAGCATGAAAGAGAACACCTAATCAACTTGCATGTTCACAGCTTTTGGCAGCAAATAGCCCTAAAACCTTACTGTGAATTTAGGCATCTCTAGCATGCCACTGTTCATACATCGAAGGAGAATTTTGATACAAGGCTAAACGGTCTCAGAAGCATAGATAATCCCCTATGTGCCAAAAGTATTGAAATACAAACAAAGGAAAATATAGTAACAACAGGCTAATGTTTTGGGGTCTCTGCCACTTGTAGCTGAAAATGTGATTATTTATGAGACGAAAACATTTTTTATAAATGATCTTGGTCCATGGTGGGGATGGGGTAGGGAAAGTTAAGATTCCAGTATACTGAGTAGGTGGGGGGTTGAATGCACAGATCATCACAGATAAGCAAAGACCGTGGTCTTCTATATTCTCTTTCTTTCTCTCTATGTCACTCTTTTCCACATACGTTTTTTTAAAAAGTTGCAATAGGATAAAAAAGTATAATGTATACAATATTCGGTGGTACTGATGTCAATATTGCTCAATATATAAATTATCTGCTGAACTTATAAAGTTTAAGTTCTGGTTGCATTGGTAATTAGGTTTACTCATTATCTAAATAAGAGCCAATTCCATTGATTTCAAATATGGCAGGATTTGTGACTATCCAAATTACAAATATTCTTCTTTGTGAATGCATTTTTAATTCCTACAAGCCTGGATAAGAGTCATGAATCTGATCTTGAGAGTCAATGTAGCAGGTTTTTCAAAATGCTATTCAAGAACTGGTTGGAGAACTAAATAGAGGTACTGTGCTTAATTATCTCCCTTGATTTTTCCACAAAAAGTATTCTCTAGTCTTTTGGATATCTGAATACTCACTCTGAGTCTAGGACAAATATATATATTTTGAAGGTTCCATAAAGACTTTGGCCTATTTATAGAATAAGAATATGTATAAGGTTGACACCTCACAGCACTTTCTCTGTTCTTTGCCTAAATATTTATTAACAATATGTTTTTCTTATAGTCTACATGTGTACAAACCTTGACGGCTGAGCTTGATATCTTTTTGGCACAAGTCGACGAGCACATTAAGTTTTGAGAGTTGCCCTTAAAAAAGGAATCTCCCCAACAAACACAAGAATCTTTTAAATTAGACCCACACAAAATGCTCTTTGTATTCTTTGGAGCATTCATTTTACAAACTCATTAATATTCCTCATGAAGATTTTAATTTACAACTCACCTTTTTGCATTCCTAGTTTTAGAAAACTTGAGATATATTTTATACGTCTTTATAGTACCACTTTTTCTCCTGTGTTTAATAGGTGTTTGAAGAAGAATTGATTTCAACAGGTACAATATATGTATTAGGTTAATATGTAAACCACCCCAGGTCAGTCAGGAGTAATCAGTTTAAATCACCATGTCACACCGAGTGAGAAAACAAGATCTACTGAGAGTGCCTATGTAATTCATGATGGCTGTACTAGCCTACATTTTAGAAAAAAAATAATGATAAATAACCTAAATCTAAGGCCCCATTATAAAATCTCTCCATGCTATAGATATTGGGTTATCCCACAGGTCACAGGTCACCTCATGGAGAATTAGACAAAACTATCTCCTTTTGCAAGAAAAGAAAAGTGCACTTAAATGACCTTATAGTAAAGGAGAAGCTTTACATCTTGAATGGTCGTCCGGTCCGGGGTTATAATCAGACACACACACACACACACACACACACACACACACACACACACACTATAAATTTAACTGTTATGAGTGTCATTGGGTTGTTCCTTCCATCACCTAGTACAACACTTGAAATATAGAAAATGTTCAGTATGTACTCAGTGAATAAATGAATAAATATCTGGGAAAACTCAGTGCATATCAGTGAGGCACCTACCATATGACTGAAGCGCTTCATGTCATTACAGTCCTGTAAACCGATAAACTGAATGACCTCTGCCTATGTAATTACAGAAATATGAATTTATCTTCAAATGTGTAGTATCATATTGCTGTACAAAAAAGTGCTTTATTTGTATTAATAATTTAAGAGGCTGATACTTCCAAATGATAATGGAGATTACTGTCAAAGAAATACCACTTTTCATCAAAGCACAGAAATACATAAAGACAAAACAGCCTGGAACTTATCCTTAATGACAAAATAAATATCTGTTCAGTGATACAAATGGCAGCTTTTGAACAAGGTTGAAAAGGAGGTGGAGAAGGAAAACTTATGTAAATGGTGTGTGTTTTGTTATCTAGGCAGCCATTTGTTTATCCAGAGAAAACCAGATAAGAAATGTAAGGCCCAAATGATTTCAGCCTTTGGATGAGAGCTGAGGCTAGATTTCAGAGATGCTGTGCAGAGGCCCTAGGTGTGGTTAGGAGACAGACGTCTAAAGTCACTAGAGAAGAATCATGTTTCCAAATTTGTTTATTGGCCTTTAAATTCATTCTCATATACTTAATTGATCTATGTGTATATCTGAGCAGGAAAAGAAAATGTGTGCATAAATTATGACAATTCCTAACTTGACAGTATTGGTTAAAAAAAAAATAGAGGCCTAGGAAACTACATGGGAAGTGACAGTGCAATGTAGAAATATATGTGTAATCGGCTCTTGTAGATTTTACAAAGCAGTGCTGATTTCCTAAACGATGAGTTATACATCATGCTGTGTCATAGAAGAAAATGATGACATGCTATCCGGTAAGAATATTTTACTTTTCAAAGAAAATCAATGTGGTGGCTATCTTAAAACTATTTAAATGGAAGAAACAAAATGTGTTAAGATTTACCAAATTTACCTAATGCTGTATATCAAGATATTCCAAGTTAAATGTGTTTAATCATGACAGATTTAAATGACTGAATCAAAAAGTGAACATATATTTCTACTTAACACTTCTTTATTGCATAAAAGATCTCTTAACCATGTTATAGAATAAAATTGAGTAAATTCATGTAAAGTTCGCTGTAACTAACTTTAAAAGACCCCGGGGCCATGCTGATACTGAGTAAGGGGCTGACTAGAAACTGACAAATCAGTATTCTTGAAAGGTGGTAAATCTGTGGCAATATTCTAATAATGGATTTTCGAATGAATTAGACCTTTTATTTATTGATACTTTTCATATTTTTGTTGGTTTTGACTCCTAATTTATGATTAGCTTTCAATCTTCTCATGTCAACAATCACTTAATAGTTCTTTGGTATTGGGATTAAACCAGAGACAGAAAGTAGAAACATTTTGATCTTTGAAATTATAGGCATATATATTGCCTGCTTATTTTTTAATCCTTTATCCTCAAAAGCTTCTCTTGAAATAAAGCAAGATACTAGAAGATGAGTGACACAGAATGACTGCAGAGTATTTATTTCTACAAACAGATAAATGGTTAACATGGAAAAACTAAAATTTTTATGATTTACCCATGTGAAAAGTTTAGACGACCAATCATGCCAAATATGCAGTGATACTGTTTATTGCTGGTTTTGTGCTTGCAAATGTCTCAAAGTCTGCTAAAATTGAGGTTTAAATAAAAGTGCAGAATTGTTCAATGAATGAGATTATATCATTTAAAAAAATGAAGACTACTTAATACTGTGGCTACGTCCAGAGGACTGTGTTCTGCGTTGCAAAAAATTCTGATAAGAGGCGGCACATATCTGTGATGTTTCTAAGATAGGTTTTGACAGAGCCATTTTACAAAATTTGAAAAATCAGCCTAAAATGCACATGCACATTTGTTAAAAACTGTACCAGCTAGGTATTCTAACTGTTCTAGTGAACAGGCAATGATTACACATGAAGCATGAAACAGAGAATTAGGGAAAATTGTAAAATTAAAACTCCATTATATTGGATTTATATGGATACAAGTTTCATGAGAAAGTTCATATTCAGCTGAATTGCTCCTGCCCAAAAGGTTTCAGTTTCTTATTTTTTTAATAGTTTATTGTCAAATTGGTTTCCATATAATACCCACTGCTCTTCCCCACAAGTGCCCTCCTCTGTTACCACCACCTCCCTGGACAGATACCACATATTTGCACTCATAGGTCTAAAAAGAGAAACCTAATTGAGGACCATGGGAGGGGAAGGGGAAAGAGAGTTGGGGAGAGAGAGGGACGCAAAACCTGAAGGAAGGTTTCAGTTTCAACGTTACAAGGAATTTGCATCTACAGTGATTGAGTAAAATTTTTCACTGTCCTCTCTGAATGCCTTTTTTGGATTAAGCCCACCTTGAATAAAACTCAAGACAATAAAAAGAGTAGTGCAGGGTGAACTTGCTCTCAACGTGACAAAAGGGAAAACAGACTATACCTATCTCTGAAAGACTTTACAAAGTCTAGAATCAAAGAATTTTTGTTTCACAAGGAGATCAACAATTCATTTTAAAGTCAGATGGAAAGATATCGTCACTCCGTACTACTTAATATGTCCCTTCTCTCTTGTCCCTGTTCTCTACTCTTTTAAGAATGAAAGAACACAGCATTTTTACTTTATATATTCTCTATTTTATAATTCCTTAAACAAAGATTCTTTTTAAAGGTTTATAATTCATACAAGGTGAACTGTAAACCATTACATTATGATACCATAAGCTGACTATATTTTGATTCTTTAGAAAAAAAAACAACTCAACCAGATATACACCATATTCATTTATATATCACTCATTTTCTTCATTGAGAATGAAAATTATTTTCAGGAGTTTTAAATCAATCAGTTGCATATTGTCAACAACCCAGATATTTACTGGATTATATATTATTTCATTAAGAATGATCCTGGCACCCTAACCCCCTTGCTGCCAATTTGTTTATTCATTTTCTCAGCAGAGAGAAAGTAACAGATATTTACTGCTGGTGAAACTGGGATTGTTTTTTAAGAGATAGAGAACAGCTTTGTACTTTTAGTATGCTTCTGCCCTAATACATGAAACGGATCTGAGTCTGTTTTTTTACTAAGTCTGTTTTGATGGTAAAACGTTATTATGGGAGTAAAGGTAGGAAGGAAAGAGATCATCATGAGGAACAAAATCAGACTTTTCAAGCTTTTTGAACATTGGGGAGATGATTCCACCTCTAAAGGTATTTTCACAAATGCAGCTCTTAAATTCTTTTGTCAATTGCTTTAGAAACAGAATATGGTGGCCTTTTAATGAAAGTGAACCAGATATCCAGACAAGAGGCAGTCAATCACCAAACTTTAATAGTTATTTTAAAATAGTTTCTTGATATATTTTCAGTTTGTGTAGAGTTGTAATGTTAAGCAGAGAAAAATGTACATGACTTACACTCCAGTAAAGGTACTGAAAAGGTACTTATGTGGAATAGGCGAGGAGGGGGGTGGGGTAGAAAATGTAAGACATGGAGGAAATGTACATTTCCAACTTGTTAAAATTCTTCATCCTTTTAGACCCTTTCACAGAATCAAAGAATTGATTGTCTCAACTGACAGTTGAGTGTCAGTGAGACAAACAAAGAGTGGCCAGTATTCTTTTCTGTAAGAGCAGGTGTTCAGTTCATTTATGTCTTCACTGACAGCTAAATTCTCTTCTTTCTATATATATATATATGAAAGATATATGAAGTTTATATATTTATACGTATTTATTCATATAATTATATGAAATATTTTATTTTCTCCTTCTTTTACCAAATGTTTATGTACAAATAGGTAAAATTGAACATTTCTTTACACAGACAAATTAGAAATAGGCACTGATTATCTTCATCTGTTTACAATAAATGAGTATAAGTACTACTTACGTGGCATATTTAAGTAAGAACTGAAATCATTGGCACTTTAATCAATAATGGAAAGCTCAGTATAGAAAGTGTATGTTTCTGCATCTCTCCTACTCAGCATCCTATCCCTACACACTTGATTAAGTGGGAATGTATACTTTTGTCATCTCTTTGTAATGTTTTTTTGGAGAGAACTAAGTATAGTTAAACATATCTTCCAGTATATTTTAAAGGCTGGTATTCAGTGCTGTGGAGAGTAAAAGAGCCTATGAAAACTACATCAAAGTTTTGATGGCATTCAAGTCATAGCTAGTCTGTGTATTTAATAAATGTATGTTTTTTATGTTGCATTTGTCAATGGAAAATAAAGTTGAATGTTCTGAAATGTTCCTGTCTTTTTTTCCTGATGACAACTCATGTCAGGAATATTTTATTTATAATTGTGATGTGTTTTGCTGATATCTTATTTGACGAGCTTTGTCAAATAAAAGCACAATGTAATATGCAACCACATTATGCTAACTGGATGATTATACCATTTTGTTTTAATATTCCATAATCATGTACAGTACAGATTGCCATTGATTTACCATAGATCTGAGATGCTATTTTCCCATTTTCAATATGATATCTATTCATGTTATAATCCCAGAGTTTTTATTTGCAATACAAAAGCACATTTACAAATTATTCTCAATTTAGTCCATCCTCCCTTCTGTGGATTCTAGTGTAATATACAGGCAGCCAACCAAGGAATTGTCTTTGTTTGTAGTCAGATCCTTTGATAGCTTTGTCCCTGGGTATTGGTGTAAGCTGATTATTGGTAGAAACAAATGTGGGTTGCCCTAGTACCCTGTTCTATGTGTTCATTCCAGTGAAACTACCTCATCCTTCTTGAGTGAAAGAAGATGCTCTGTTATAGGCTGTTAAACCAAACTCATACAAGTAGCACATCAAGCTTGCCCTCCTTCTTAGTAGGAAAGTTATTTAAAGAAAGCTCTGTCCATGGTTTCTTCCATGGGGTCCTAGGCTTCCAACCAGGTCTGATGATCTCTATAGTATTTACTGTGTTACCCTTCTGTTAACCAGAAATACCACTACAATGTAGAACGTAATGCCAAAAAATGAATCATTACACAGTCAGACATGGACTCAGATATCCTTAGATATCCTTAGAAGTTGTTATGTCCATCCATAACAGTTTTGAGTAAATCCAGTTTGGAGGTTGGGTACTCAGAATCCAAGCCAATCCTCTGGGCTTATTCTTTCCTTCAACGTGTGTTTGTTGTTGTACCAATTATGTGCCAAGCATTCTGGTAGGTGTTAATACACAAGGGTTTTTTATTTTAAAAACCCAGCTTTCAATGAATTTATAATCTAGTAGAGAAATAGGAAATAATTGATCAGAGCTGCTATTAGAGTAAGCATAAGAGGGAGGTGATGCTAAAACAGGAAATCATTTCCTATAAGAGATGACATTTAACATGAGTTTTAAAGAAAGGAGTTGGTGTTAGTTGGGAAGGGGTGGGCATTTTGCCCCAAATTACAGTTTCTAAAGCATTCAAATGAACTAAATTCTAGTATCCCTGTGAGTAGTGTAGGTCTAAATAGAGCATATATCTATAACTTCCTCTCAGAATGGGCAAGAGTGGCATCAGCTTAGGGCAGGATTTCTCCACCTCAGCCCCTCAGCACAATGGGCCAAATTATTCTTCGTTGTGGAGGCTGTCCTGTGCTTTGTAGGGTGTTTAACAGTATCCCTGTATCCCTGGCCTCTACCCACTAGATACTACTAATACTTCTCTAGCTATGGCAATCAGAAATCAGACATTGCCAAATATACAAATATACTCATTGCTCCCAGTTGGAGGCTTATGCTGTAGGGCAAGGGCCATGACGGTTGAGACACATGGCTATGCCTCTGAGGTGTTGCAGTACAAGGCCGTCTGTGGGATCTTGGATCTGAAAGGCACCGCTCTGACATTTTCTGAAGTGGCAGGCACTAGAATGCCAGTTTGTGTCTGACTGCACAAAAATGTGGCGCTCCCACTACAACAATACCTGGATAACCATGGGCCCTGATCCACTTCCATAATCACATAAACCTTTTCACAAATAAGGAGGTACAATTTCTTAGAAAGTATCATCTTTCTATTGATGTCTCCAATCCCTATTTTGTTCTTGATAAGAGGCCCTGGGGTTATATGTCTCTCAAAGGGATATCTAAAGGGAATGAGTCCATTTCTCCCAGGAGCTTTAAAAGTCTGTGATAATTACTCTTAAGTTCACACTTCCAGACACTTGCCTTGGTAAGAGGGAACTAATTTATGAAATTTTTGCATATTTAGTCTGTGTAACAGAGCTGTAGCAGCTTTATTTAATTTAAAGAAGATTTTTATCAAAGAGCAGTCCACCTCTGGGCAGATGTCTCTTTTTTGGCCAGTGTTTTCTTCTGAGTTCATGCCAGTCTGTAATACCCCAAGCATAGAGCTATTACCACACATTTTGAAGACAAAGTTCAAGTCATAATCTCTATGACTAACTTAAGCCTCTGGTTTGTATGGAATGGGGGGGTTGAAAAATTTAAAGCCCAAATCTGACCAAAAAAAAAAAATTAGAGCAAGAGTATTCATTAGTCTACTGGAAATTTCTGAGGCCAAGTAAGCGAGGTCTATGGATAATCAGTGTTTGCCCAATATTCTTATACGATATTGAAAAGAAGGCTTTGAAGATAATATATAAGATTGTTCCCTTTTTATCTTGAAAAGAACATTGGAGGAACATAATTCTGAAACCATTACCGCCAATTGGAAGCTTTTAAAAATTAGATTTAACTGGCTTTTAACCACTTTGGGATCAGAGGCCCCCCTGATAATCAGATGAAAAGAATGGATCCCCTCCTCACCAAAAGCACAGAGAATTTTTACACTGTGTCAGAGGCTGTAAGGCCCTCCTGAATTCTATCTGTGGACATCTTAGAAATTTATGGACACAGGTTAGGAATTCTGACTGTGAAAGAGTCTTTATGACTCAAGGAACTTCATGACTTTCCATGTTTGGTTAGAAAGCTAAAATCTAAAACTGGAGCTAAGTCAATATAATTACTTCCCCGTGAATGCCAAATTTGCCTGACATCTCATTATATGCTCATAATAGTAAAGCAACATAATCAGGGATAGAATTATTACAAGAGGAGCTGCAGTCAATTTTAAATATTGTCATCACATGGGTGAAAGAAATAACACAATCCTGACCAGAGGAGGGGCAGTGTCGACTACTCACCACAAACAGGTCAAAAGTAAAAGAATTACTATTTTTTAATTACAAGTAATTCAGTGATGCACTTGCCTTACAACAAAGAGCTTGTTTCCGTTTTCCTTTGTGCTAATCGAGCAAGAAAGACTTAAAATGAAGCTATTTAAAAGTCAATAATGCTAAGTGAAATAAGTCAGGCAGAGAAGGACAGATACCATATGTTTGCACTCATAGGTCTAACAGGAAACCAGGAGAAACCTAATGGAGGACCAGGGGGAGGGGAAAAGGGAAAGAGAGTTGGGGAGAGAGAGGGATGTAAAACCTGAGAGACTATTGAATACTGAAAACGAACTGAGGGTTGAAGGGGAAGGGGCAGGGGGGAAAAGAGGTGGTGGTGATGGAGGAGGGCACTTGTGGGGAAGAGCACTGGGTGTTACATGGAAACCAACTTGACAATAAACTATTTTTTAAAAAGTCAATAAGAAAATATACTCCACCTCAAAGTGCAATATGCTATATGCAAATGAGCTAAATGATTAGAATATAACTTTCTGTTATTTTCTATTATGTAACTTTATGTTATTATGTTACATGTGTGTATGGATACACACATAGTTACACTTCTGCATGTACTACACACATCTTTGCCTTGCAATTTAGAACCAAGGCAGCAAGGATGACCTTAATGATTGAATCCTTTCAGTGAAAATGCAAGGCGGACACTTACAGATCTTCTTACAAATGTAAAATTAATGATGCTTTAAACCAACACTTTAAGCTATTAGTAAAATGCTCTATTGATGTTTATAGTTTGTATTTCTCTACAGGGAAAAGTCTGGAGCAACTAATGACATTTATCTTTGGATTTTTCTAGCCTTATTGAGGAAGTTGGAAATGAGATCTTAAAACACTAAAGTATTTGTCTATTGGAAGCCACTCTTTGATACCAAACCAGCCTCCATTTTAGATGTAACTACATGGATTGGAAAGCAGTAGAAGATGTGCATAGAATTGCAAGTGGCTTTTCATGAATCACTGGTTTGGAATCTTCTCCCTTAGAAGATCCCTTGAAAAGCCATTTTTAGACGAAAAGCTATTTATATTTATTTTCAACAACCCTTGACTATTTAAACTTTTTTTTGCCCAGAATTTTTAGGAATTGTGGTGATAAAATTAATTTTTAGTTCAAAACATTTGGAGAAGTAATATTGATTCATGACCCAGCTCTGAAGAGGAATCATTGCCTTAAAGGGTGACGCAGTCCTAATTAGAGGTGTATGGCCCTATTTTTAGCCCAGACTTTTCTCTTCACCATGCCCATTTTGATTATATCTGTTACTATGCCTTCAGCAGAATTTTCATTAAAAACAAATAATTAAAATGTTAATTTTATTAATATTGACCACTGCTAAGATGTTAGATATTTGATTTAAAATATTTTAAAGTATTTTTAACCAAAATTATTCCACCAAAATGTTCCACAAAATTTTTTAGGTCATAATGAAAAGGAAAATTTCCAACATTGGGAAAGGAGTCAGGACGCTCATGCCTAATTATCTAATTTGCTATTTACTGGTTATTTGCCCTTGACAAGTCAGTAAACGTCTCTGAATTGAATTTTCTCATCAGCACAACATTAGCAGGATTAAATAAGATAAGGCACTTTTGAAAGTTCTATACAACTAGTCGATGGTTAATATTACTTTACTACCCTCACTTCACTGACGGAACATTGAAAATTAATTGCAATATTCTCATATCAAGCAACTATAGTGCCGTCTTGCTAATTTAGTACTGGGCACTCACCAGAACACACAAGTGATATTAGAAAACTGGTTCCAGTCCCACATAGGATGTGCGCATTTGGGAAAAATAGACGGCTTTTTTTAAGTTTAGTTTCCTCATCTGTATGATCTGGGTTGGTCTATCTGTGTGATCTTCTAATTGAAAAACACGATTCTCCTCTCTCTATGGAATGTCGTGCAGCTGACCTTGTCAGCTAAACACACACAAGTTTTTTTCTTCTGAATCTTGAAAAACAGCTCATAGGAACCCCTCTAGGAGACAGAAATAGGAAGCCCCTCAGATGTTTCTGTTCCCTTTTTTCTAAGAAGAATTTTTAGGTTCCTGTTCTCCCTCTCCTTCGAGATTGTTCTCTTTTCTCAGCCAAATTACAATATCCTTAAATATAGGGGCCACGCTTTCTACTTGTTAAGGTTTTCTGCTTGCTTTCACTTTGTTCATCATCCAAATTACCAAATCCTAGTTTGTGTTGTTAGGTATCTTATTTACTTCTTTAATTTTGGCTCATGAGAGATCACAGAGATTAAGTCGTATAGATTTTCATATGCTTGGACTTATCAGTGTGTGTGTGTGTGTGTGTGTGTGTGTGTGTGTGTGTGTGGTGTGTATCTATGTGTGTGATATCCATTACATCTCAAATGTGTATTTCCTTTTTTAAAAATTTTATTAAGTTTTTTATTTTAATTCCAGGGTAGTTAACATACAGTGTTACATGAGTTTCAGGTGTACAATATAACGATTCAACAATTCTGTATGTCATTCAGTGCTCATCCCATCCTCCTTCCCACCTCCCCTCTGATACCCTTCAGTTTATTCTCTGTAGTTAAGAGTCTCTTTCTTGGTTTGTCTCTCTTTTATCCCCTTTTGTTTTTGTTTTCATTTGTTTTGTTTCTTAAATTTCACATATGAGTGAAATCATATGGCATTTTCTTTCTCTGACTGACTTCTTTCACTTAGCATAATACTTCTAGCTCCATCCATGATGTTGCAACTGGCAAGATTTCGTTCTTTTTTATGGCTGAATAATATTCCATTGTGTGTGTGTGTGTGTGTGTGTGTGTGTGTGTGTGTGTGTGTATCACATCTTCCTTATCTATTCATCTGTCAATGGGCACTTGGGCTTCTTCCATAATTAAGCTTTTGTAAGTAATTTTGCAATAAACATAAGGATGCATATACCTGTTTGAATTAGTGTTCCATATTCTTTGAGTAAATACTTAGCAGTGGAATTACTGGATCATGGGGTAGTTCTATTTTTAGTTTTTTGAGGAATGTCCATACCGTTTTCCACAGTGTCTGCACCAGTTTCCATTCCTACCAACAGTGCACGAGGGTTCCATTTCTCCACATTCTCCCCAACACTTGTTTCTTGTGTTGTTGATTTCAGTCATTCTGAATGGTGTGAGTGTGAGGTGATATCTCATTGTAGCCTGTCTGGTAGTCTTTATCCCCTTTAGAATCCTTTCTTTGCCTTTGATCCTTTTGCCTCCTTTTTTTTTTTTTATTAGATACCCTGTTTTCTAGAGGCCCCTTGAGAGAAAGGTTTTGACTATCATGATGCCTGGGCATTTGGAAACAGCCACAAACAATTTTGGGAAGCAGTGGACAGGCAGCTTTTCTGACAGTACTGATTAGAATCAGCTCACAAGATTCTTAGTAAACATCTGAAAGTCTATATGCCCAACCTGGGCATTCACGCACTACTGTAAATATTTTTTTTAATGTTTTATTTATTTTTGATACAGAGAGAGACAGACCATAGAGGGGGAGGGGCAGAGAGAGAAGGAGACACAGAACTGGAAGCAGGCTCCAGGCTCTGAGCTAGCTGTCAGCACAGAGCCTGACGCAGGGCTCAAATCCACGAATGTGAGATCTGACCTGAGCCGAAGTCGGAGGCTTAACCGACTGAGCCACCCAGGCGCCCCTACTGTAAATATTCTGACCCTTCTTTGGTGGATACAGAATTGCTTCTGCAGAGGAGGGAGTGTCAGTGCCTGGTAGTACATGGTTGCACAGAAAGGCTGCATTGGGGCTTCCTGTCCAGGCCTGTGAGTTTTGTGGGATGCTGAGTTTATATCGATTCAGGTTACTAAGTATACACATCTCTTTCAGCCCCTTTGTTTTTTGTTGTTGTTGCTGCTATTGTTTTTCCTTTCACACTTCCTCTTCTGCTTAATTCAGGAGCAGGTTTACTGAGAACTGAAAAGTACTTTTGCTTCCTAACTACAGAGGGACTCCTGGGAGAATTTTTAAAATTCAAGATGGAAGAGAGGGAGAACAGGCCTTTGTCAGCAGTAAAACCCTTCTGTTTATCATCTCCCCTGCTTAATTTTGAAATTTGCTCAAACTTCTTCCTGCAAAATACAGTGCAGTTCTAGAATGGAGAATATTTTATCTTTAAGAAACAGAAAAACTGTTCCCTGTTTTGAGTCTTTCTTTCCTTGCTGCTAGCAGGCAAATCTGTTACGTATATATGACATTTTATTCATTTGCCAGTATTCTCTCTTCAACTAGATGCTCTGTTTTCTACAGAACTTATCAGACTGATAAGAATAGTGCAGAACATGTAGTACAAGGGAATAAAATGTTGGCATCTCCAAAACTTGAATTCTGTTATCAAGAAATGAATTCAAATGACAATGTACCAATAACTATATAACATGAAAAATCGATACATCATGGAGTTTAGCTTTGGTCTAATTTTGCATATTATCTCTACTATTTCAATATAATTATAGGAGTCAACAATTTCAAAAATCTCAGCGATCAATTAACATTTATTTATTCAGAATAAGTTCAACATGTAAATCTTTACTTATTTATTTATTTATTTTTGCTAAGCGATAGTTAATGAAACCAAATCAAATGAGTCAATGCTTAGGGCAAATGTTTAAAAGGCAAATTCCCATTTATCTGCCGGCTTCTAAGTAATTTGCATGAGAAATGGAGCCTGGAGATTTTCATAATGGTTTGTTATTAATAATAGTATAATTTAAAAAATAATATAGTAACTTATGGGCCTCATTTTATAAAAGTAATTTTTAATATGAGAATATGTTCAGAAAAAATTAAAGTAACAATGAATGATTATACACATTACTTGAAGTTCCTTAGTGGGAAACACCATTCTCTATTTCACTGGATGAAGAATGGTCCTCTCATATTTAGGGGCTCTTTCTCAATTGCCCAACACAACCCTTTGGAAAGGGGAGAGGGATATTTTTGGAGAAAGAAAAGAAGCAACTAAGATGTCAGCTAGATAAGCAGGATCTTCTTTTAGAGGATAAGTATTGTGGTTGGATTATCATTAAGGGTATGAAAATATGTTTTGGAGCCAGACCTGACATCAAGCTTTGGTATAAAAGCCATGGAACTTGAAAATAATTTTTTAAACTCTTTAAGATTTTTGTATATGAAGAATTGTGATTTTTATACTTACTTTATAGGGTAGCCATGAGGATTAAGTATGTAAATATTCTAGAAGAGTTATGGGTACAATAAATATGTAGTGGGTAGTGGGTTATTGGTGTTTATTAGTAGTGATACGAGTAGCTATAGTAGCAATATGAATTGCTGTAGGAATCCATAACCATATTGATAAAGTGGCAGAGACATCCTGACCTTTGTACTCATTTATCTATTTCACTTAGCAGTGCAAGGTCCATCTATGTCATTGCAAGTGGCAAGATTTCCTGTTTTTCATGTATGAATAAACTCTATTTCATTGTATCTATGGAAACAACACTTAAGTGGTTTGTAAATAATGCTGCCATGAACATGGGTGTGCAAATATCTCATTGTGATAGTGACTTTGTTTCCTTCAGATATATACCCAGACGTGGAATTGCTGGGCTATATGGTAGTTCCATTTATAATTTTTTGAGGAACCCAGAAAAGTCTCTATAACAATTTTGTCAAGTGAAATCCAAGGAAAATAAATAATAAGGCATCTAAGCAAAAAGGTGAATTTCAGTATGAAATTCTTGTCTGAAAAGCAATAAATTGGGTCTGGCCAAATTAGTTAATGCTTTCTACCACTGTCTAATAGAGACATGTATAACACATTTCTGCCCCCTCAATTTCCTGATTTGTGAAGGACTATGGGGATAATAATTTCTAGTTGATAGGGTAGCTGTAAATATTAGAAGAGATAACATATGCAAATCACTTTGCTTAGTACTGTTAACTTTAAAAATAAAACGGTCAGTTATTTACCAGCAAAAATGGGTTTATTTGGGAATATCAGAGATTTGCAATTCAAGGCAAGCAAGCAATGGCAAAACCATAGGCTAGTCCAACAAAGGAAAGGAATGTTATTTTATGGAGAAGGAGGAAAAGTTGGGAGGGGTTTCTTTGAAGAACAGTCCACTGGAGAAGGGCAAGAGTTCAAGGTGGTGATCATTTCTCATTCTCTAAATTGCTGGCATAGTCAAGTTTTTGTAGGGGATGCAAAGTACATCTCTTCCTGTTGGGGCCTATGACTGTTGATTCTTTCTTGTTGACCTTTCTGTTGGGATCTGTAATTGACAATTCTTGACCTTGAGTAGTATGGCCGAGATTTCCTTTTTCTGGCCTCCCTACTGCATTTTAGTGAGGTTTCCCTTTATTAATTTTCACAGTATACATGCCATGTTCCATCATCATTATCATCATATTATTTAGTGCAAAATTCTCGGAAATTTACCATAGTTCAGACAGAACAATAGTTTATTTCTGTCCTTTGTTTTTCTCTGGCTATAAAATCAATAAAGGACAGACTACTCCTGTACATTTGGAAATGCATTGGGGAAAACACACAATAAAAAAAAGACATAAAATCAGTTTAAAATAGAATGTAAGTGTCCTTTTTGTCTTAGTACTTGGATCGAGAACAGTAACAACTTGGTTGTTAGTACCATGACTGCTCTGGTAATGACTATACTTCCAAGAAAGAAATGAGAATCAGACTATTTGGGTTGGATTTTGATAGAATTTTATCACTGATTAAATGAATAATTTTTGGATTTATTTAGTTATTGATGCATCTTTAATGAATCCCTATGATGTATGTCTAGGACTGGGGGAGACTAAAGTTTATTGCTCACAGATTCCAGATTTAAGATTCTTTGATTCACTTCACTTCAACATGAAGTATTAATTCATATCCATTACTTAGGACTTTAATGTTTTTCCCAAAATGTGAATAGCTTTACTTTTTCTTTTCATTCTAATTAGGATATATATTCATGTATAAAATTCAAGCAACAAAGAACAGAAAAACCAAAGAAAAACCTCTTATATTCTACCACTCAAAGTTAAACACTATAAATGTTTTGATTAATATTCTTTCAAATATTTGTCTTCTCAAGTTTCTCCTCATCCCTGGCTTCATCCAAAAACTGTGATGCAATTTTCTCAAATACTTGGAAGAGTATCACATGAAATATGATGATATGTCCTATAGGTTGGACTTGGTTTATGGGGAGAAGCAATAGAAAATTTTTGACCCAATGCAAAAAGAAGCAAAGTTGGTGGTGCCTAAGGTGGAAAGGCCAATCTTAGAAAGTAATAAGTTTTCTATGACAGCAAATGTTCAGGCAAATACTAAAAAACCACAAGGGAGTTTACTGTAGAAACTGGGCCTGCAAATATCTTTTGGAAGGCTTTCCCCAACCCATGATTCTATGATTTTTATACGTCAAACCAGTTTTAAAATGGCCACAGTATTTAAAGTGGTACATAAAGATGGCTGAACTTAACCATTGAACTTAGTTCCCTGCTTTAAACCCTTTTATATGTGGCTTATATTCTGCCTCAAGTGACACTAACTGAATTGTTGTCAGATCTAATCTCAAAGTTAACCTTCCAGGTCTCTATGTTCATCTTATCAATTTATAACTTTTTTGAAAAACTCATCTCAGAAAAACAGAAAACATGTTATCAAAAAGAGCTACAGCAATTATTTTCCAGTAATTAAATCAGAATATCTGGTAGCCATTAACATCAATGACTGTATTAGCTAGGATATACTCCGTGAAGACAACTGTATTGCCTCTTTGAAAGTTGCTAAGACAGTAGATATCAAAAATTCTCATCACGAGAAAAAGAAGACTTGTAACTATACAGAAAAAGAAAACCTGAAACTATACATGGATGGTGGATGTTAACTGGATTTACTATGGTGATCATTTCACAAAATGTATATACCTAATCATTATGTTGTACACCTGAAACTAATATAATGGTATGAGATAATTATATCTCAAAAAGCAAAAGAAGACCAGGTATAGCATTTGGGCTTTGTTGTTAAACTTCAGCTCTACACTTGGCCTAGAAATGAGTTTCTTCCCTTTCTAAGCCTCAGTTCTTTCCTTTGGAGAGTGTATATAGTAATGGTATCCCCAGAAATGTCTGGTGTTTTCCCAGTGCCCATCATGCAAACCCTGAATGCTTTACATCTGCATAACTCTACCATTCCAGTGTTATCTGACCATAAGATCCCAGCCTTTGGGGAGTTCTTTCCCCAAACACTGTATGCACCTTCATAATTCTGTTTCTACTGTTTTCTTTGTTTGAACGTTCTTACTTGAGAAAGTCCTGCTCCCTCTAAGGCCCATTGTAATTATACCTACTTAAGAATTCTTTACTGGTTCCTGATTCAGAATTAACAACTGCCCCCTTTGTGCATCCATGATAATTTATTTAGGCCTCTGTGATTATCTCCTACTGTTTGAGCTATATGACAGTCAGCTGCACATGTTTCTAGCTCCCCCACTGGATTCCTTGAATGAGAGACCACATCTTTTTAATCTTAGTGTCCCACACCCTCTCATTTCCTCTCCTTCCCCCAGTCTCCAAGCCAGTGAAGACTGAAATATAGACACATAGTAGACATGGGAGTATGTTTTAAATTTATTTTAATGACTGCAGTACAAATAGGATGAATAAAAAATGTGAGGATGTCCAATAAGGGGTTTTAGGTTAAAAAAAACTAAGGCTTACAGAGCTTACCACGATACTAGATACACAGTACATGTTTCAACAAATAGTTATTAACTACAATTAGGATTGAAGTTAGTGATGATGGTATCCAAACTTTTGGGCATCCATGTCACTCAGAATGCCTCTTATCTCTTCCCAGTGAAGGTTCCTTGGTGCCATCATTGGACAAACTCTTAAATTGGATGGAATATTAAGTTATTGATTGAAAAGTATCAAATTAGTCTCATTGAGTGTAAACACCTCTTACACTCATGTTAAGTTTATAAGGTAATGTGAAGGGAAAACCTTGTCTAAGTCGATTATTATGCCTGTGGAATGGCTTTAGGTAGGTGATGGGAAGTCCAGGAGGCAATGTTTCAGGCTGACAGGGAGGAGGGCAGGTGTGGTTGGCAGGATGGTGTGAGGAGCAGAACAGCCTTAGGCTACAAGGTCTGAATAGTCTGAGCTTGGGAACCCATATGCTTTCTCTAGGGCCCTCTCAGCAACCCTCTGTGGAGTCAGAGGCTGATACAGTAGAAAAAATACTTCCCTTCCAAGAACTGAGAGTATTCGAGTAAAATTCTTTTGACATGTAAGGAAGCTGAACAGGAAACTATCAGCACAGCTCCAACGCTTTGATTGGTTAACATTTGGTAACACGATTCTGCTTCCTGTCAGGTGCTCTTATCATTGGACCACAGTTTCCCCATTAGTTCTAGTTATCACTCACTCAATCTTCCATTCACTCACTCAGCCCATTTGCATTAGGCTGCTGTCTGCTTGTTACTATGTCGGGCCACACAGGCATACAAAGTGCCCTCCAAAGCCAAAGCATGCAACATGACACATTTTGAAGACTGAAAAACTCAAAAGCACACTATGGGAGCCTCCTCAAGTCATTCTGACTCTCCTCCGAGCCCTTCAGAGCCTACAAAACTTACCTTCACAAATGCTCCTGAGCATCACCCCATGTTTAATGCACTAGAGAAAGAGGGGAATCTAACATGTCAGATATTTTAGACTAAGTTACAAAATATAGATTTCTGCCTACATCAGTTCACTTTTTGGCATATAGTGAATTTCTAAGAAAGTGAGCAGAGCAATTAGATCCCCTAGTTCAGGTATCCAGAGTCCCTTGTCACAGAGGAGTGTTCACTAGTGTCCTGCATGCAGGCAGGTGCATTACAAAGCAACCCAAAGACTGGGGGATCTTTCTTGATCTCTCTAGACCCTTAAGGACATCATCTCTTATACCTTGTGCTTTCGAGGGGAATACATATCAAAAGTGGGACAATAATGTAGAAAAATAAATGAATTAATGATGAATGTGTCCCATTGTGCAGAAAAGAGAGGATGAAGTTTTTAAGAGATTATCTGGAGATGGGAAGAATGTAAGCACATCTAACTCTACTACCTACATTCAGTATTAGAAGAGGGAAGAATTTAACATTGATGAGTCTCAATGTACTTTTATTGAAGTCAGAGGGAAAATAAGGTCCATGAAATTTACCTAATGGAATTAGTCTCAAAGAGTTCTGCCCAGGGTAATATAGTTATTTACATTGTGAGTCTCAGACATTTTTAGCTATCATGGTCAAGTCAGCCTCAATGATCATTCATCAGATGCTTCCAAGATGCCAGTCACTGTGCTAAGTGCTTAGAAGCTGTACTTCTCATTTATGCTTCTCTGAGGGAGATTCACAGCATAGGGTGAGGATTTAAAATAGTATTTCCATATTTGCTTGAGCCCTAAAGGAAATCAAGTGAAAAGATGACTTGTTCCTTGCTCTTGTTTTCTGACTCTAAGCCTAGCTATTTCCACTTGAGAGCATAGACGAGAGGAAAACATATTTTGATATTTTATTCCTGGGTGTGTCTAGACAACTGATTACATGGAATCCTACTGCTGGAAGAGGCAGTAGAGACCACTGAGTCAAGAGGATTTCAACTGGGTTCAATAGAGCCTTATCTGCAAGAGCTACTGTGTATGTGTGTGTGTGTGTGTGTGTGTGTGTGTGTGTGTGCACGCACACACACACACATGCATGTGTGTAGTGGAACTAGGGACAAAGGTGATGGGTTGGATTTTGAACAGTCTGAGGCCAGCTATTAGCATAGGCTGGGCTCAAGATCTCTCTTTTATATGTCCTGTATATCAGGCTTGTAGTTGGACCTGCACTGAAAGTAATGGTTCTGCTTTTAAAAGGAAAATACTATTTCTTCTACACCATACTCTCCACACTTCTGACATCAAACATGCGAGGTTTTCCCCACACCCACCAATTTTTGAACACTAGCTGGGTGTCCTACAATTCAGGTATGATGCTGACTATTCAGAGTTAGAGCAGACCCCCACGTTAAGAGATCAGTCTTCAAGACTGCCCCCCCCCCCACTTCAGATGCCAGTCACAAGTGCATGCCTCTCAGACTTCTGACAAACAACCAAATATCAGAGGTTCCCAGGACCTTCACCTTGGGTTCATTAATTTGCATGAATGACTCAAAAAACTTGGGAAAACAATTTACTTACTAGATACAAGTTTATTATAAAAAGATACGATTCAGAAACAACCAGATGGAAGAGATACGTAGGGCAAGGTGTATGGAAGAGGTGCAGAGTGTCTGTGTCCTTTCTGGGTACACCTCCCTCCCAGTACCTCAATGTGTTTGTTAGTCTGGAAGCCTTCTGAACCCCCTACGTTAGGATTTCATATGGAGGCTTTCAATACATAGGCATGATTGATTACATCATTGGCCATTAGTGATTGACTCATCTTTAATTCCTCTCTTCTCCCCAGAGGTCAGAGAATGGGATTAGAAGTGCCAACCCTCTAATCATATGGTTAATTTCTCTGGCAAGGAGCCCACCATCTTAGGGGCTTTCTGAAAGTCTCCTCATTAACATAAACTCAGATAAGGTTGAAAGGGGCTTCTTATGAATACCAAAAGATGCTCCTTTCACTTGTATTTTTCTGGAGCTTTTTCAGGAACTGAGGACAAAAGCCAATATCATAATGACACTGTTATCATTCAGCACTATTTCAGTAGCTAGGGATGAAGACTAATATATATATTTTTATTACATCACAATATCACAGTATCCAAAAATTATAAGAACATAATCTACAAATTTAGTTCAGTTGATACTCAGAGTTGAAGTGAATTGCCCAAGATCACACAAGTCCTTAGAGGGAGAGCCAAGACCAGCACTCATGCCTTCTTCCCAAGCTAATTCAACCTTGGTAGGTTTTCTGACCACCATCTAGATGGTTGGAAGCAGGGTTTCTGGAGCCACATTACTTGGGTTCAAATCCTAGTTCAACTACTTACTAGCTCTATGACGGTAGTAAAGTACTTGCTCTCTCTGTACCTCAGTATATTCATCTGTAAGGTCAATTTATTAGTAGACCTTTCCCTCTAGGATTGGTATGAGCAGCAAGAAAACTAAAATATGTAAAGCACTTAGAAAGGTGCTTGACATTTAGTAAAAAAAATGCATGTGAGCTATTATTATTATGTTTTAAAGATTTAAAAAATCTCTTGATCCCATAGTACTCACCCTAAGATCTAAAATTCTAGAATTGGCTCTTTAAGCAAGGACATGGGAGGCTTCTCATAGAAAGTAAATGCATTATGTGGGTAAAAATAACACAGTAAAGCGCTCTCTAATATCCCAAAAAAATTATTTTTATTAGCTTAAAGCCTTATAAGAGTGGGACATAGAATAGTTCAGTTTTGGTGATGAGTGGGGATAGGATTTCTTTATAGAAGCCAAGGAAAGGCATGAAAGTTGAAATAGGGGTTAATCTGGAAGGATGGTACTGGTAAGATAAAATATACCCAATACAAAAGTGGCCCCTTTCAAAATCCTCTTCAGTGCCCACGTCAGAGACTGAGGCACAGAATGAATTTCCATACAGTCCCTAGAAAGGACTGGTACCAGAGTCTCCTCGTGCTCCTGTCCTGTGCCTTTCTCTCCTCCCTTCTCACTCCATGTACATACTGATTCTCTCACCTTCTGGCTAGGACAATATGTTGAAAATGGAAGCGAAAAGGAAGAGGAATCAAGAAAATTTATACAGAAAGACTGAGAGTGTAGCGGGGACCGGAGAGAGGATGTCCTGCTGGCCAGCCTTGCTGATAGAAACTGCAGGTGACTGGGGTTAAGAAAGGAGCAGTGAGAAGAAAGTCTGGCACCCATCAAGACACTTGCTCTTCTCCCACACATTTCTTTGTGCCGTCAGCTCTACAATGTGAGGCCAGGGCCAAGCCCCACAATTATGTCCTTGTAGAGCATCCTATGTTTTAGAATTATACCGGAGAAGGCAAGTTCTAATGCTGTGTGCACGTAAGTGAGAGAGAG
>NC_043707.1:84991095-85000392 GCF_006229205.1 Suricata suricatta
CATTACTGATGATATGTCTTTGATAATTTAGAATATACAACAGTATTTTGTAGGTCCAGAATCATTTTTATGACCATTGATAATTGTTCAATGCTGTGAAAATAAATTCTGCTGGATTCTAAATTCCAGGTTAAAGGGAATTTGCTCCACCCATCATTTAGATTTCAGTGAGTGACATATTCCAACTGTATATTCTAACATAGCTAATAAATTTATTTTTATTTTCAGGGCATGTCCCTGTATTTCTCATATGCTGATTACAAAAGAAGCAGGTGTAATTTAGCCAAATACCCATTCCCAATGGTATTCTTGTAGCCTAAGTACTTGAATACATGTAGCTCATAAAACCTCAGAAAATTGAAAACAAAGTGCCTATTGCAGTGAAACATAAGTGAATACACCAAAATGATATTAATAACATTGGTAACACTTTGATATGTATTTATTTCCTACGAAAGGAAATGGAGCCAAATATTATCATTATCCCCATATGAGCAATTGAAATTTATAAAATTTAAGCAAGTTTGTCCAGGTTTAAAATGAGTTAAGATTCAAGTCTAGCTTTTAGGATCAATTTCTGAATTGTGTTATAAATGCAGCACTGAGAGGGACCAGATTTGTATTATACAGTGGTTTGATGCTATGACACTCCTCTTCGATCATGTAGAAATACTGTACAAATTTTGAGAAAATTATATGCAAACAATTTGAAGTCATCTTCAACTTTTGGATGTGATCTATGTTAGGGCCCCCAAACCAGTCTCCTCTGTGAAATCTTAAAGCCTCAAGAATTGCACATTTTTGTTAATTGATTCATTTTAAACTAGACACGATGAAAACACCATTAGTTTCCTTTTATCAGTACAGTTTTCTCTGTGTTACTTTACGCATTCTCTTGACAACCATCCAAAATTTAGTCTAGCTTGGCGGGATGCTTTATCAGCGTGTTAGGTTTGGTCAGATGCAAAAAAAAAAAAAAAAAAAAAAAAGATCCCAAATGACAATGGCTACAAGAAGAATGAAGGGCATTTTCTCCAATTTATATAAATTCTGCATGTAGGCATCCAGGGCTGATCTGGTCATTCCTGATCATCAGAGTTTGAAGCTATTTCTAGCCATTCTTAATTTACTGCTTCATAGTCCAATATGGCTGCTTGAGATCCAGCCATTAATTTGGCTCTGTTCAAAGGAAAGAGGACAGATTAAAAACAGAAGAATGTTCCCCTTCCTTTTAAGGAGATTTTCCAGAAGTGTCATCACTTTTCCCTTATATATATAAATGGCCAGAATTTTGTTACACAGCCACATCTAACTGGGAGAGTACTGGAAATGCAGTATTTTAATTAGAGCCAAGTAATAATCAGATAAAGAAGGAGCGAATGGATACTAGAAAGCAACTGGCAATCTCTGCTGTAGTCAAAGAATAGTTCCTTATTTTATGTACCATTTTTATTATTGAAATATATTTCACATACAACATTGTGTAAATAAGGTGCATAGCAAGTTAATTTGATACATTTCTGTTTTCATATGATTGACATTGAAGTGATAATTAGTACCTCTATCATGTTACATACGTGTCATTTCTTTTTAGTGGTTGGAATAATTTAAATTCTAGTCTCTCAGCAAGCTTGTCTCTCAACACTATTGTTGTCTAGAGTCACTACACTCTGCATGAGATCATTAGGACTTACCTACTACTTGTTGCCAGTTTGTACCCTTAAACAACATCTGTCTTATACCTCCAACCCCCACCCCCTGGTGCACCACCATTCCACTCTCCGTCTCTATGAGTTTGGCTTTTTTAGATTCCGCATAGCACTGATATCCTATCCTGTTTATCTTTCTCTGTCTGATATCTCACTTAGCATAATGTCTTCAAGTGCCATCCATGTTGTTGCAAATGGTAGGTTGTCCTTTTTCATAGCTGTATTGCATGACATTTTAAATGTCTCTTATGTGTATGGGTTATTTTATATCAGAGAATCTGTTAAGTTTTTGCCTGGGTTTTATATTATTATTACTGTACTACTATTATATTGCTAAGAATAAGAGAAGCTGAATAATATATGACTTGCTTTATTATTTTGTATTTAAATAACAGACTTCTAAATTTTTATAGAAGATCTAGACTCCAAATGGTGAGGTAATGGGACTACTATCATTATTCTTTGTCCTTGTCACTTATAGAAATGAGAATGCATTGAGGATTTAGACATTTCATTACCATTAAATATGTATATAACATAATGAATACTACTTACTTGTATACAGTGTATAGCATTTTTACTGGTTATGAGTCAAGATTTTGTTTTAATGCTTCCCATAATGTCTTACACATAAAAGATAGGTAATCAATGAATGCTAAATTGAATTGACCTCTGCTACTCAGGTGCATCTATTTGCCCGATAGATAAAAAGACCCTTGATAGCTTCTGCTAGTATTCAACCATTAATCTAATGACAGTGTTACACCGGCGCTGATTCAATTTGACTGCAGTGGGTGGTTGTGGGTTATTGCTAAGAATAGATGGGACCACAGGGAATCAAAACACTTCCCAGCTATGTAAGCATTTTGCCTCAGACAGTGATCACTCCTGCGGCTTCAGAACCTAGGAAATCCTCAATCATACTGAAGTGCCTAGAGATCAGTCAAATCAGCTCTGAACTGGAGAATAAGGATTAATTTATCATGAAATGTATTACTCAGTGCAAACACTATATTTACCACATTTTTTAATCTCAATCCTTCTCAACTATTGATTTGGTAATA
Organism: Suricata suricatta; assembly: GCF_006229205.1. Classification (NCBI taxonomy): domain Eukaryota; kingdom Metazoa; phylum Chordata; class Mammalia; order Carnivora; family Herpestidae; genus Suricata; species Suricata suricatta. The sequence goes on from NC_043707.1 coordinate 84,993,869, forward strand.
TGCTGTAAGAGTGCATTCAATTATTTTCTTGTTATCTGAGCTGTATGTCCTGTGATTAACCTTTTAAAGCCTGGACATAAAATCATAGTAAGACCCTCCACTGACTGCCTCTGATTATAAGTTATACAATAGAACAAATCTTACACCGATTATAAGGTTTACTTTGTTTTAGACACATACACCTAACTTGTTTGGAATCAGGATGGTCTTCTTTCATTAGTCATCTTGGGCTCTGTTTCATTTTCCTTCCTGGCTACTTTTATAATGCATTGACCTGGAAAATTAGAAGCTCATATTCAGATTCATAAAGGTAGTCCCCATATTTATTTAGTGCTATTAGCATCTATGTGGCTAGTAAGAGTCTCTACTTTGTTAATGGCTAGGGTCAAAATTGTATAGTGTACAACTTAGATATTTTTTAATTTCTTTTTTAAAATGTATGTAGAACGAAATTTCATCACAAATCCATGTTCTCTGAGGGCTAGGGTCAGGGCTGGGAGGTGGAGCGGTAGAGAATGGGCTTTTAAACTTACGGTTGAAAGTATGTTGTCCATCTGTTAGTTTTTTTTTTCTTTCATTTTGCATTAACCAGTCTCTTTGAGGGAAATGTTCTTGCTTCAGAGTTTCTCCCACCTCCCCCCTTCTCTTAGCCAAGATGGGATCTGAAGGAGAAAGCTTATATCCTGTCATGATAATGGGGACAGATAAGGAGAGACCTCTTGTCTACACAGAGTTCTGATCCTGTCTGTGGGGTCCTCCCCATTCTCCCTAGAGTAGATTTTGGTCTTCTTGGTTGCTGGGTAGCTGCTGGCTGTGAATCTGGTGTTTCCTCAGCACATTATGAGCACTGTGGTTTTTCTTTTCTGACTTGACCCTGTTATTTTCTCACCAGCACAACAGACCCTTAAGACTCTCCCACTTCTTTCCTCTAGACACTGGCTTTGGCTGACTAGCCCCAGGAACGACTCTGGCCCTAAACATAGCATCTCCACTGCAGTCCTCCTGGCATTCAGCATTCCTTTATCTTCCATGGACCCCAGGGAGACTCTGGAGGGCCTTCTCCACCATGTGGAGGCTAAGAATATGCAGAGAATGATGAGGGCCTCCAATACATATGTGCCAGGCCAACCTGCAGGCTTTGTCCTCCAAAACTTGTAGCCAGTCCTTCTTTCTATTTGGGGTTTATATTTTTTTGTCATCCTTCCACATATGGGGTCTGATGCTGAGGCATTTGTGGAGCAGTGAGGACATTGTCCACTCCTTCCAGCACTAGAAGGGCTTTTGTCTGCTGTGATCCCTCCTTGTGGTTCCTCCTTCTAGTTGGACCTCACTCTCCCATTTCCCTGGGGCTGTAATGATAGGTGGGTTGCCATGGTGTGGGGAGGGGACTGAAACAATACTGTTAGCAATCCAAAAAATATTTAGGAGGTGTTTAAATATTTAAAGAATATGGGACACCTGGATGGCTCAGTTGGTTATGCGTCTGACTTTCAATCTCAGAGTCGTGCTAAAAACCCCACACGGGCTCTGTGGTGGGCATGAAGGCTACTTAGAAGAAAAAATAAATTCTTTTCCTTTAAATTGGTAAGTAGGACGTGAGTTCTTAGATTATCTCTATTCTTTTACTAGTAGAGTAATTTTGAATAGTTAAAATAATTTTGTTGTTTTGATCTAAAGAATGTTATTATTTAAATCAATTTAAACAGCATAACAAACATAACTACAATAGCTAAGCCATACATGCTGTATATCTAGTAACAACACATGTTCATTACTCATCCCAACAATTATGAACACTAATAGGCATCTGGTTAGCTCAAGTTCTCCATAATGATAATCCCGACCATGCAGGATTTTTTTTTAAGCAGGCTTCACACCCAGAGTGGAGTCCAATGTGGGTCTCAAATTCATGACCATGAGATTAAGACCTGAGCCAAGATCAAGAGTTGGATGCTCAACTGACTGAGCCACCCAGGTGCCCCTATAAACCTTTTGGAAACCAGGCTAAGGTTAAACTCTACTTCTAGGGATAGGGCTGCACCCTCCTGGTTCTGAGATCCAAGAAACTACTGATGTGGAACAAACCAACCAAATCCAGTGGGCCAGAGAACAGCAAAGATGGTGCAGGAAAGGGTTAGTGTCTATGTACTGTTTTGTTGATACCGATCAATTGTTCTTCCTTTTGCATGGCTTACTTTTACATAAAGGGAGTGCTTAAAAGATAAGGCAGGTTGTGAATTTGACCAGGTGTGCATGAATATCACTAAGATTAAAAAAAAATCTCCCTTCTCACTCCATATGTAGTATGTCATAAATCAGCCAGCAAATACTAACTAGTGCCATTTAGCAGCAGACATTGTTCTGGGCTTTTTGGAGGTAGAGAGTATTTACAATACAGTCTCCGATTTTAAAGCTAGAGTCTTGTTGGGAAGATCATTCATTCATCTAGCAACTATGTATTGAGATTATTTTTTGTGGCAGGTACTGTGATATTTGGGCATAGGGCAGAAATGAAAGAGAAGAGCCCTGCTTCCACAAAGCTTACATTTAGATGATATTGATATCAAGTGATTCTGACTGTAACCAAACATCTTCAATTCTAGCCATACAGTGTTCCTTTCCTTTCCTGTCAAATAAAAGAATTTAAACACATTCTTGGGGCACTTGGGTGGCTCAGTTGATGGGGTGGCCAACTTTGGCTTGTGTCATGATCTCACAATCTGTGAGTTCAAGCCTGGAGTTGGGCTCTGTGCTGACAGCTCGGAGCCTGGAGCCTGTTTGGATTCTGTGTCTCCCTCTCTCTGGCCTTCCCCCACTTGCACTGTCTCTTTCTCTCTCAAAAATAAAATAAACATTTAAAAAAAAAAGAAAAAAACTAGAAGAATTCAAGCACATCCTGGGTAGCCTCAGCAGACGCAATCCTTCCTGAACTGTCTATGGCCCTGGGCGTCTTCCAAGCTCTACTCTCACTTGGCAGGTCTCACTCTGGACGGGTGTCCTGCATTCCCACTGGGCCCTTCAGCTTTTTCTGTTCTGATTCTCTAGGCGGTTTCCTCTCCCTGCAGTGTTCATCTCCAGACTGTCTGTGAGTCTCCCCCTTCTTTCTCTTCTTTATAAGAATCTCTACTGGCTGGAGTGAGTTGGGAGGGAGGAAGTGAAAAGAAAAACAAATATAGAATTTTAAACTATAGATGCTAAATGCTTCATATGCAGGAACAGTGGTACATACTGACATTTTTCCACACATTTAAAATGATTCCTTAATGTTCATTGATTTTTCCCCTCATAGCTGTTCACAAATGGATACCATCTACTGCAGCTCCACTTTGTCCATCATATTTACACTGTTTTTCAGAGTCCCAGGACTGTAAATCCCCAGACCTGCTCTAACTCTCAACCAACCCTTCCTCACCAAACAAAAAAAAAAAAAAAAAAGGAAACCAAGAAAACACCTTACCTATTAGAAACACCACTCTTCCCACCAGATCTGCTGGGCAACTCAGTGCCTCTAGCCTCTATCCTAACCATTCCCTTCCTTGGCCCTGGGCTTCACCTTCACAGAATCCAAAGGGCTCATTAAAGTATGTTCCCAAACAAAAAGAACTGAATTCCTCCAAAGATGAATTCCACTGTATCACAGAAATGCCTTCACTTTGCTGTGTTCTGCTTATAAGTAAGGGGAGGCCAGGAATGATGCTGGGAACATATTATGTGGTACCCTCCTTCTGTGGGGGCCAATACCTAAAGGATGAAGTCTTCTAGAGGAAGAAGTAGCTGGATGGCGTGAGGTAGGCATGTGAGGAGCCACATTCAGACATAGGGAACAGCATGTGCAGAATCCCTAAGGTTCCATGAGGCACAACATTCAAAGAACAACAACTCAGGTACTGGTGAGGCATGGAGAAGGAAGGAGAGAGATGAATGAAGTCTGAGAGGTAGACTAGAGCCTTGTATGCCATGAAATCAATTTTGGTCTTTATTCTAAAGATCATATGAAAATAAGAAATTATTTAATAAAGCATATATGTGGGCATATTTGTGAATGTATTGTGGATAATGACAGGGTTTTCTTTTTCAGCATCTGTGTGGAGAATGGCATGGCTAGCAATATCAGGTGGTGTATGCTAGATGCTAACTAAGCAGGAGTAGTGGTAGGTACTGATATTCATCCATGCAATTTTAGATCTGTTAGACATAAAAAATTTCTTCCCAAGCCCCAGGAAGAAGGAATACTGCAGTCCAGTCACAAATGATGTTCCCGAAGTGGGAGGCAAAATATAATACTGTGATAATTTATTTAGCAGGTCTGTGTGATTATAAATATTGCCATAAAAGTACATGCAAAGATAATTTTATGGAAGAAAAGTTCCTCCAGAGTTGGTATCAAAGGCAGACAGACATAGGGTGAAACTAATGAACCTCAAGGTTCAAAGCCCCTCCCTCGCACAGGTCTTTCCTAGACCCCGGCCCTACTTTCATATTCATTTTATTAAAGAAATTTTTATACTTTTCAGGTTCCTTAAAACCTGGGTCCACTTCTTTCTGCTATGATACTTAGGCATTCATGGGGCAAGTGTGATCTGAACTAGCCCTTTAAAGAAAATTAAGCTGTGCATATGCCAATAAAAGTGGTACTCATTCAGGATGAGGAGGGGTTTAGGGACAGTGTATGGGGTGAATTGGACGGCAGAGAGTTGATTGGTTGAGGGCATCCAGTTCCCCAACTCATCATCTGGGGTGTCCACAGGAGCCATTGTTTAGTTATTTGGGGTAAGTAAACATTATTACCTAACCATTAATAACTAAATATTATTACCTAAACATTGTTTAGGTTCTTTGGGCTATAAGAAATGGAGTACCTCTCAGGTTAGCTCAAGCAAGTGGAGGTTTATTGTAATGGAATATTATGGGCTGAAATATGTAGTCTGGAGTTAGAGGATAGATCAGAATTGAGAGAATCAACACTTGGAAGAAGTAGAATTCCACACTAGTCTTCCACCAACATTGGACCTAGCTATTTTCTTCCTGTTTGACTGTGTTTCCATTACCAAGTACTGAGTCTCTTTCTCTGCTGTCGATATAAGTTCTTAACTTCATGATTTGTGCTTGCATACGATATCTGCTTCTTCGTGGCTCTGGCCCCACTCTGGTCCTCATTTCCTCAGCATTTCAAAATTCAGATTCTTAAGAGAAGAAATCTCTGTCATGTCAGGTCATTGTTCCTTGATGGGCAAAGTCATAGATCAGTGGCTAGCCTTTGCCTTGAGTTGGTATACCTTTTCCAACTGGGTAAGCCTGGGATGTAGAGAATCCTTATACAAAATATGGCAGCCTATGGCTGCCCTTCAGCCCCTTCAGGAGGGATTGTGCTGAGGAATTTCCCTTACAGGCATCTGTAGGCATGACTGGAATAATGAATGGCATATTCAGTATAGCTGAAATAATATTAGTTAATACTTCCAGAAAGCTTCCTCTGTGTTCCTGTGTCTGTTCTAAGTATTTCCTATATATTAACCCTTTTAATCTTAATAACAATCTTATGGGGTAGTAACTACCATTGTCCCCATTTAGCTGAGGAGGAAATTGATGCCCAGCAAGTTCGAGTAACTTACTCAGGATCACACAGCTAATAACCAGTGGAACCAGGTTTCTAGCCAAGTAGTAGTTTTAAAGTCCATTATCTTCTACACCACATGTGAGATTTTCTGTGAGATTTTAATAGGGCTGGTGTGTAGACTAAAGGGAGAGAAATCACGTAGAGGATAATGTGGGTTACTCTGATGCAGTGGTTGGTCAATAAAGGAGGAACTAAGAAAAATGCAGAAAGAATAGGGATGAAAGGGTTTCCCAGACACGCACACACAAAAAAAAAAGTCACTTGGATTTGATGATAATTAAGAACAGGGATTTTGAAACAAATATTCAAGTGAAACACATTATACGTGCCCTGCTAATGAAAAACCAAGTTAGAGAATACATTTAAAATTTCTTAGCAGTGGGAAAATGACTAACTGGCTATTTGAAAATACAGTATCTAAAAGCTTTTTATCAAATGCCATAGAAGAAACTTTTATTCTTTCTTATAGAGAAGTATTATACAGTGAAAATTTCCCTGCCTCTAGATATCCCCCATAAAAGGCTGGTTAGACTTCTAGGTTATTGAGAAACTCTGGTTTTTCTAATTTAGGGCAACGTTTTTTTTAATGTTATTTTATTTTTTTTCAATAATATTTTATTGTCAAATTGGTTTCCAAACAACACCCAGTGCTCTTCCCCTTAAGTGCCCTCCACCATCACCACCACCTCTTTTCCCCCCTCCCCCTTACCCTTCAACCCTCAGTTCATTCTCAGCATTCAATAGTCTCTCAAGTTTTGCATCCCTCTCTCTCCCCAACTCTCTCTCCCTCCTCCGCTCCCCCTGGTTCTCCATTAGGTCTCTCTTGTTTTCCTGCTAGACCTATGAGTGCAAACATATGGTTTCTGTCCTTCTCTGCCTGGCTTACTTCACTCAGCATGACACCCTC
>NC_043707.1:85000492-85067942 GCF_006229205.1 Suricata suricatta
GAGGGTGCCCATCTCTGCACACCCTCTCCAACATCTATAGTCTCTTGCTTTGTTCATTTTAGCCACTCTGAATGGTGTGAGGTATTATCTCAGTATGGTTTTGATTTGTGTTTCCCTGATGATGAGTGATGTTGAGCATTGTTTTATGTGTCTGTAGGCCATTTGGATGTCCTCTTTGGAGAAGTGTCTGTTCATATCTTCAGGGCAACGTTTTGAAGGGAAAACATCTTCCCCTTACAATTAGTATGAAATAAAGAAAATTTCTGAATGGGCTATAGCTTCAATGTTGATATTTGAACTTCCCAGAGTTCCCTGGGGCGCTGGATGTGAGAGCAAATATGCCAGGCACTGTAGTAGATGTGGCAGAGGTGTGGACACTGCTCCATGGGAGTCAGAGACTAAGGCACGTATTGTTGCCTGTGAAGTCTGGGACAGTGGACAGTCTTTAACATTTGATCCTTCTTCCTGCATTTGGTTGCTGGCTACCAAACATCAGCTTGTAATTCCAAAAGTTGTGTCAAAGCTTAGACTTCTTGGAGTGGATAGCCGTCCTGCCCCTCCCCCCCAAATGCTATGCAGCTCTACCTACTGTTAGCTCCGCAGCAAACTGCCCATTATAACCATCTGTGTTTGCTCTTTCTTTTCTTTTTTTTTCTAATTTTTTTAATGTTTATTCATTTTTGAGAGAGACACAGAGTGTGAGTGGAGGAGGGTCAGAGAGAGAGGGAGACACAGAATTTGAAGCAGGCTGGAACTCACAAACTGCAAGATCATGACCTGAGCCAAAGTAGAACACTTAACTGACTGAGCCACCCAGGCGCCCCTGTAAATACTAGATCTTAATATGTGGTACAAGTGTATCTAGCCCAAGTATTACCATACCAGAGATTACAATAAATACCCAAAGTTTCCAAGACACTAGTTTCACTAGCATGGGGTTTGGAGACAGTGAGGCAGTGCAGGTTGTAGTTAGCATGTATTCTGGAACCAAACTACCTGCATTTGAATCCAAACTCTGTCCCAGACTGGTGGGTGACACTGAACAAGTTGCTTAACCTCTCTGTGCCTCAGTTTTCTCATCTGTCAAGAGAAGATGATAATAGTGCCAACTTCAAGGAATGGAATGCATTAATATTTGTGAAATGTTTAGAACAGTGCCTGGAAACAACAGAAAGTACTTTATAATTGTGGGCTACTATTTAGGAGAGCTTTGAAGGGAGAAGAAGTACAAGTAGCAGATGTACCACATAGAGAAGCTGGGGGTGAAAGGGGAGGTAAGAAATTGGACCACACGTACAGAAAGAGGAAAGTTCATGCAGTCAAGCACATGTGTTTCTGTGTGATTTGTTTCTCAAGATAAGGGATGTCTAGGAATATCTAAAAACGGATGGAACACAGCCAGTGAACAGAAAGGTGGAAGAAAGGAGGGATGGCTGTGGAGGAGGAGGATCTGTAACAAGGACACAGGTCATTAGAGGTGATAGGAGATAAGTGCTTATCAAATAGTTATCTATATCTTTCAGAAAGCCAGATGGCCTTTACAATACGTTATGAATCTGGCAATGCAATTCTGAAGAAAATAGTGCAGACTACCATACCCGTCAGCTGGTCAGCATCAGGCAGCAGATGAGGAGAAGTTAGTGAACTCATGTGGAGTTCAGCCGGGTTATACTGGAAGGAGCCTCACAGACAAATACAGTATTCAACAGACAGAGGCAGAGTGGCTCTGGGAACACAGGCATCAGGCATCTGCAGCCAAACCACAGATGGCCTGGGGGCCACCAACAAGCCATGGCAGTAGACAAAACAACCAGGCTGTGTTCAGGTGTCTGTCAAGTGGCCACTTATGCATCAATCTTTCTACCACAATTTCCACAGGAAAATAATTTTGTCCAAAAGTCAGATTCAAATTCAAATTCAAGATCAAACACACACACACACACACACACACACACACACACACAGTTTTCTATCTTCTATCTTAAGTGGAATCTTTAAAAATATTCTGTAATATGGCTTAGAAAATAAGGTTGCTATAACTGAAATCTTTGAGCAGTCATATCCACAGAGGACCACCATTGTTGGCAAGTTGGGTATCATAGATATTTGGCAATTTGGAGGAAAAAACAAACTCAAACAAGAGGAAAAGGACTTACCTTGAGCAAGAAGATCTTGGGCAGCATAAAGGACACCATCTTCATGGTGACAAGTGGTAAAATGTCTAGGAGAGGCCCGTCAGGGCCTGCACATCCTACACTCACAGAAGGACCTATACCTGAGTGCAGATGAAAGCCAGTGTACAAAGCATTAAATTTAATACACCTACAAACTTGGCATTGCCTGACCTATAGTGGGTTCTACGTAAGTGTTTTCTACCTTTTCATACCAGGCAATTCTCTTTTTAAATATTGCTTCTCCACATAGATTTAAAAGTTTTGTCCCTGGCTAAAGGGATCCTAGGCAGGAGTAGAGAAGATGATTTTCCTTCCACAGGACAGCCTTCCCAGAGTTCTCCAATCTATGCACATGGCAGCCTCCACCACCACCAGCCACATCTTGCTAAATGTAGTGCATCCCACATTGGAGTTCTACCCAGAACCTCTTAGATCCCATACGGCAGTTCTATGTATTCACCCCAACTTCTGTTTGTTTTGCTGATAACTGCTCACATTCTGACCTTCAGAGGCAAGGGGAGAGCTAGAAGAGCCTAGGGGTTTTGTTCCCCCCAAAGAAGCACTGGCTGATAGATGTGGGAGTAGGGAAGCCCAGATCCTTTGTTTACAAATGAGACAAACTTTGAAATTGTAATTTATACTCCAGAGTTTCCCAAAGGTTCAGATTGAGGCTGGAATCACTTAAAATTGCACTCCTTGCTTGGTTTCTCCTTCTGTGTCCTACTTTCCCACTTCCTTACTGGTGTTTCTCTTGGAGCACACTCTTAATAAGTCACTTGAATACAAATCCTTGGCTTAGGTTCTGGTTCTGGGAGTACTCAGCCTAAGACAGTCCTCACTTATTATTTATTCATTCATTTAAAAATGCACACTGAGTGTCTAAGCTTTCTTCCCATTCCTGGGAAGAAAAGCAATACAGAGTTAGGCAAAATGTAAAGATAGATATTCTCAAGGGAAATGTGGAGCAGATGGAGACCATGCATTTTTAAGCTAAGGGAATCTTTTAAAATATGAGCATATTATACATCTGTAAAAGTGACTTACACATAGTTTCTTGTCTGTGCTGAAAATTTTGATCAGTCCTTATGTCACAATGTTGACCAAGAGGAAACCCAATAACTCACTTAGAAATCAAATTATTCACCATTATTGAGCTACTACTGTGAATCAGAGTGAGAAGCTGACAAAGTACAATTTAAAGAATGTGTACAATGCTATAGAAATACAATAATAGGAGTAACACTTTGCCAAGAAAATGAAAGGTTGAGTCTTGGAGGATAAGTAAAATTAATTCTGGATGGAAGTAGAGAGAGGCATTTTAGAAAGGCAATAGCAAACTCCACAGTAAGTAAGTGTGAAAAAGCATTGGCTGGTCTCAGACTGCACAGTTTAGGGACTGAAGCAAGGCTCTGGTGAAGGGGAAAAGCAAGACATTAACCTGGAGATGTAGGTTGGAGTGAGTCACTCAGTGTTGGGTCTTCAGCACTTCAGAACTTGATCCTGTAGCAATGGGGAACATTCAAGGGTATTTAGGATTTGCCAAGGTTTGCTTTAGAAATAATATGAAGGATATGTTAGGAGAAAAACTTGAGTCAGAACACTGGTTAGTTAAAAGGATGATACTAAGTTAAATCATAAATAATTTCAGTATCCAACCATTTTTGACCCAACAAAACTGTCAGCTTTATACAGGTTAAACTGATTCACTAGCCAAGAAGAACAAGGACACAAAGACTGGAGAGAAGGGTAAAATAAAAGAGATACATAGGAAAGAAAAGTGACGTGAAATGAATGAGCCACTGGCTGCTGGGCCAGAGTAAGCTGTGGAAATTAGGTGTGAGAGAGAAGCAAAGTTTTCTGAGAATGATGGAGTGAGTCATGGAGTATTTGTAAGGGAGATAGGGCTCACTGGAGAGGAGTGGTTTAGAGGGTGCAACGAAGAACCATATTGTGCTTCCAAGCTCCCGGTTCTTCCCATTTAACCTTGCAGGGTCTCATTTCTTCAGTTCCTTTTCCTCTTCCTAGTCTTCCTCCCCCTCCTCCTCCTTCTCCTCCTCCTTTTTCTTCTTCTAATGTTTATTTATTTTTTGAGAGAGAGAGAGAGAGAGAGCATGAGCAGGGGAAGGACAGGGAGAGAGGGGAACAGAGAATCTGAAGCAGGCTCCACGCCAACATGGTTTGAACCGATGAACCATGACCTGAGCCAAAACCAAAAGTAGGGCACTTAACCAATTGAGCGACCCAGGAACCCCTTCAGTTCCTTCTTTTTAAAAATTGTATTTTTAAGTTGGTCCAAGGGTTGTGGGTTATTGTTAAGCTGATTAAAAATTGTATTTTTAAGTAATCTCTAATTCCCCAACATAAGATTTGAATTTACAACCCCAAGATCAAGAGTCACATGCTCCACTGATTGAGCCAGCCAGGTACCCCATATCAGTTCCTTCTTTTTCTGTTACTTGACATTGGACAAACATGACATTCAGATGCCTACAGTTGTATCTGCTCCTCAAGCCAAGCCAACATATAACCCCAAGTACTTTACTTAGTTAAAGCAGGCTTCTAAACAATAAACGATGCAGTATAATAGCAGAAAGAGAAAACCCTAGGGGTCCAGTAGTGTAGGTATCCAACCTAACTGGATTGATTATTCTTTGTAACAATTTTTTAAATATTTATGTCTATTTATTTTTGAGAGAGAGGGAGAGTGTCAGTGGGGGAGAGGCAGAGAGAGAGGGAGACACAGAATACAAAGCAGACTCCAGGCTCCCAGCCATCAGCACAGAGCCTGAAGTGGGGCTCGAACTCACAAACCATGAGATCATGACCTGAGCCAAAGTTGGACAATTAACCAAGTGAGACACCCAGGAGCTCTGGATTGATTATTCTTTAACAAGAGCATACAGGTGTGAGCCTTCTGAAAGGCTCAGAAAACAAACAGAAAATCCTGTTGTTGTTTTTTTCCTACTCTGACCTTAACTCTGACCACTCTTCCAAAGCCACAATATTTCTCTTAAAAGTGCCACTAGCCTTTTTCTATTTACTTAAATAGATATTGGTGTCATTTGTGTTGCAAAGAAGACATATCATTTTACTGTCCTTCAAATAACACTGCCTTCCTAAAACAGAAATTATCTATTTGCTTAACAAAGTCAAGAATTGGAGAACTACATGTCCATCTGGACATCTTACATAATTTATGCTACATGAAATGGGCATGCTGTTTAAAATGATCTTAACTAAACTTTTGAGAAAAAAGTACTTAAGGAACACAATAAAAACGACTGACTAAGGAATTACCGAATTTCATTTATTTCTGGTTTTCCTCGTAACACTTTTTTTTTTTTTTGGTAAGAATTTAATTTTTCTGTCATTTCTTACAAGAGCACTACTAAGAAATATATACAGAGGAAATATTTTTTTCTTAGTACTTTTTATTGAATCCATTGAATTCAAGCTATTATTTGGAGAATACTGTTTATTCATGCCACAAATACTTACTGACTGTGACCTATGTGCCAAGCACTGTGGTAGCTGCTAGAGACACAGTGGTAAGTAAAACGAGGCATGAAACTTGTAGCGTAGAGGTAGCAACCGATAGTAAACAAATAATCACAAAAATAACTTTTGTTTCCAAGCTACAATGAGCTCCTGAAAAGAAAATAGTGGGTATCACATAGTGGAGGACCAGACTAGTCAATATTCAGAATATTCTCTGAGGAAGTGGTATTTCAAGTTGAGATCTGAAGGACAAGTAGGAATCAGCCAGGTGATGAGGGAACTGGAGGAGCACTCTAGGCAGAGGAAGCTTCAAGTGCAAAGGCCCTGGGGTAGGAAGGAGGATGACATGGTTCATGATATTCATAATGGCTAGTGTGGTCTAAGCAAACAAAGCTGGAGTTGCAGGCAGAGGCTCAATCTAAAAAGACCTTTGAAGTCATGTGAAGAATACTGGTCTTTATCCTAGGAGTGACAGAAACTCACTAAAAGCTAAAAAGTGGTAAAATTGGGTTTACCTACACCAATCATTTGAAGCCAATGACTAGAGCCAAAATCAAGAGTTGGACACTTAACTGACTGAGCCACCCAGGCGCCCCTGAAGCCAGTGAGTTTCATTCAGTATTGAGCAAATGGTATAATTGCTCTAAGCATTTAGAAGTCCTATTAGGTGTGGCAAGTCATATATGGTGTGAAATTATAAGAGGAAGTAGAAGGTGGGTCAAAGCTTGGAGGCAGATATGAGGCAGTCTTGGGTAAATAAGATCTAAAATATCTTTATTTAGTTGGCTATGGCCAATGCAAATTGATGTATAGATTTTTGGTTCTGCTTCTAATTAAAAATGTTCAAAGAAGAGTCATCTGACAAAAGGGATCATCATCAACGATTCTGTCCACTGAAACCCTCTGTCTGTTCACAGATCAGGCACCACACAAACAACTATGCATCCAGCTCCACCTCCTTACCCAACCAGTGCTCCTCAACCCTGATGTGGAGTGACCAGTTGGAAAGGTGAGATGTAGAGGCTGTCTAGATTTACAAGCAGAGCCTTCCTCTATCTCTGTTCTGATTTGCCTTCAGGCTGTGAAGATGAAATATCCCTAAGAATTAAAGTACAGATTAAGCACACACATCTGATTAAGGAGGACTAGATTCCTTAGAGGAGCTGTTGCTGTTTTTACAACTTGGAACTTTCTGAGACTGGGTCCAGGCTGATCTTGTGACTAGTCAACTCTCATGCAGTAAAAGAGCCTGCATGTCACTGATTTTTCATACTAAGAACAGTCTCTAGGACTATTTTAAGGCTAAGCTACCCTGTTTTGATTAGACATCGGAACTCAGTGTGCTCACCACATGGTTAGCACACTCCTGCTTGTCCTTTGACTACATCTATTTTGTATAAAACATGAACTTCAAAGAATGGACACTCTGGAAAGCAGAACATAGTGCTGGATACAATGTATAGTGAGTCGTTAAGCATTAGCTTCCTTCCTGAAACACCTTATTTCAATATTTCTATTATTGACTATAGGGTTAAATGAATGAATAATCTTCTGGGTATTATTCCATTATGTGATCATTTTTTGTTTTAATGAAAGGATGTGAAAAGTTTTAATTTTTTTTCAAACATAGCACACTTGGCTTTTCAAATAATCTGAACTCTCTGTTGTAACGGAAAGTCAACATGTTCATTTTATTTCATTCCCTGGGGGAGGCTGGGTACAAGGACTCTGCTTCTCCATGTCAGTTGTCAAGATGGATGTGGACATTTAAGCAGCTCAATGTCTTTGGCCATTTGTTCTCTCATGGCAGAAGTAGCTGAAAAGTAATCACTTCTGTTCCTCAGGGGAAGATCAAAATGTGTTTTCCAAAAGAGATATAGTGTACAACAATGCCTAAAGTATATCAGTAACCTGACTGATTCTGGAATGTAGCTTGAAAGCCAAGAAAATTTCTACTCATCTCATCTTCATGGTTCTACATTCTTTCCTTAAATATCTGCATGTAATACATCTATTCTGGGCACTTTTTTTTTTGGCCATAAATGCAGATTTCTTTGGAAAATAAATGAAAAGAAAAAAAGAGAGATACCCAGTTCCCAATTTTTATTGGCTCACTCTAATTTCATTTTTAATTTTTTAAAAATAAATCCCATTGCCCTTTCCCTTCATTATGAAAATAAAAGCCAAGCTTTCTATAGAAACTTTGAAAAACACAGAAAATTAAAAAGAAAAGCAGCTTACTAAACTTTACTTCCATTCCTCAGGAAAAATTCGCCATCATTTTAGTAATTTTTTTCCTCATCTTTTTCCCCGTACTTTCCTTGATTTTGCTTTACATACTTAGGATAATATTATATGTGCATTATTGTATCTTATTTTTATCTAATTGACATAAGATAAACATTCTCCAGACTATTTACAAATTATTTTAAAAGTGATTTTTATATTCATATGATAGTTTATTAAAAGGATATGCTGTAGTTCACTTATAATCTGTGTTCAAGTTTGGCATCACAATGAATAGAACTCTATCATTACCTAAAGAATGAAATGTAATTGTAAAAATATTTGTGATGTTTCATTATAAGTATACTTTAAGAAATAATTAATATGCAAAATTTTAATGTTCTTTAAAGATGCATATAGTCTGACTGCTTTTCAAAAAAAATTATAGAGATTTAAAATTTCATCAGCAATGTGGTAGAGTTTCTGCTTTACTTCATCCTAACCAGCACTGTATATGATTTGAAAACACAGACACACAAATACTATGTTGGTTTCATAGCAGAAAGATTGTACTTCATGGTTATTTAGATTTTCATTCATCCATATATCTTTTTAGGGTATTGTTATAACTGATTGGGGCTTCTTTTTACAACAAGATTATTCAATGTGGCTACAACTGATACAGTTTTATGATTTGATTATTCTACTGGACTATAAACTTGGAACCCAGAATAATTACTCATAAAAAGCATAGCCTTAACATAATTAAGTAATTCAGAAGCTAAGTGAGCCAAAATCCCAGAGGTATTTAAATTGTTTTTATTTACAAAACACACATGTAATTACTTCAAATAAGAATGTTTCATGCAGAGTGACTGTGTCGGCAGCTGAGATACAATTATGGAAACACTTGGAAAGGTATTGTAACCTACAAAATAAACTTCCTAAATATTTTTTTAAAAACTCAAAAAAGAGAGAATGTGTCAAAGTTGAAGTATTTTGCACTTACACCCTCTCTTCACGCCAGACAAAAAATTCCTGCCACCCATGCTTATTACATCTTTTCTCTCTATTCTAACAGATAATGAAAGAACGGAGCTGAACTTTTTATTGAAATTCCTGCTTCCCTGAGTTTGTGTATTTCTTCCCACCTGAGAAGGAGAATTTATGTTTGATTTGGATTATTTCTTCATTTTCATGTTTTTAAAAAAATTAATGTTTTATCTTGTCAGTAATACCCAGTGAAACCAGGTTTATTATCATAATGTGTGTCTGTGAGTGTTAAATTGCACCCTGGGATGGGGTTTTGAGAACATATTTAAGAAGTTGAGCCTGATTTCACAGAGAATGATTGGTGGAAAAGTGAGAAAATGAAAAACCCAGTTTTCAGTGTTCCCCCAACTTTAAGCCTTTGCCTGAATCTCAACCAGTGTGGACATCTTTACAATTTATGGTAGTTGTTACTTTATGAGTTTGAAAAGTCAGTGTAAGCTTTCAACAGTGAAAAGTTAGCATTTTGAGAGCATGAATTCAATTACTAGGACACAAACTTTAATGAGATAGAAGTGCCAAATGGAGGCAGGAGGGTACCATGACAAAAGATATTCATGCCAAATGTGTGATGAATCTGTTGGAGATGTTGCGTTTCTCTGGGCTAAGCTTGAAACGAAAAAGTCCTTAGGTCTGTGTTCTGGTTATATGTCATTTTGTAACTCAGGAATCAGCTTAAGTGCTATTTCTCTGTCTTTGAAGAGAAAAAGGACTGGGTGCAGCTAAGCTAAGCTGAACTAAGTTTCCTGAAGTGTCACAGAAAACAATAATGAGGCTACATGATTAACTGTTGTGTTAGAGCAATAAAAAAATCTAGATACACCCTTTTGATTTACTACTATCAGTTCAGGATTTATTAAAATTTCTTCTCAGGTGGCATACAAAAAGGCAGAATTAGGGACATAGCTAACAAATATCAAATTTTGATACTTTTTATGAAATAAAGGAATCTATTTTGTCTGAATTGAAATTAGAAATCCAATGAGCTTTTAAAAATACTTTCAAGGGGCATCTGGGTGGCTCAGTTGGTTAAGTATCTGAGTCTTGATTTTGGCTTAGGGCATGATCTCATGGTTTGTGAGTCTGAGCCCTGCATTGAGCTCTGTGCTGACTATGGAGTCTGCCTGGGATTCTCTCTCTCTCTCTCTTCCTCTGCACCCCCTCTGATTTGTGCTTTCCAAGTCTTTCTCTCTCCCAAAATAAATAAACTAAAAAAAAAAAATAGTTTTCAGTCACCAAATATCTTTCAGCTAATGTCCTTACCTGTTTGTAAATTCAACCAATCTTTCTTTATCTTGTACTTTCTTTCCTCCTTTCTTGTTCTCTTTCCCTTTCTCCTCCTCATTCACTCAATCCAAAACATATTTATTGAGTGTCCCTTCTTTAGGCACTATGCTATGGACCATGCTTTCACCTACTAGGTCATCTAAGGAAGATCTGATAAAATGTATCAGCAGTTTTACCATTGGAATCTATACTGTGACTCCATTGTCATCTCTGTCAACTAGATTAAACCAAAATGGTGAGTCATCTCTTTAAATAGTTGAACCACAATTGCAAAACACAACTATTCTCATTCAAACTTGTGTTTTAAACGGCTTTATGTAACTCGCACAAAGCTTTTGCTGTACACACACAAAAAAATAAAAAATTATTTTATTTTTGCAAAAGAGGCCCAAGTTTACTGAGGGCTTGCCCAATGTCACATGGCCAACTGTAAGTTCTTTGATTCCAAGTTTATTGTTCTTCTTATAGTACAGTGGGATGTGAGATTGGTTTTCATGATATTCCATTTATAAGATAATATGATGTAATAATAGAAGCATGGGTTTTAGAATCAAACTTGGGTTTAAATCTGGCTGTGCCAGTCACTGGCTCTGTGACCTTCAGAAATTTAACTAATTTCATTGAATCTCAATGAACTAATCTACAAATTAAGGATAGTAATACTTAAGTGTGATTGGGTTATTATGATAATGTATGTAAAGTGAACCTTACTCAGTAGATACTCACCAAGTATTAACTGTGATTAATTCTTTACCCAGACTTATCTCCAGCTATAAAATATGAGTTCTCAATTTCAACTATATAAACTGGCTTTTTGACTGTGCAGGTTTAAATGTCATGGACAGAATCAACTTCAAATCTCTTGGTACTATTCTTGTTTATAATACTTCACGATTATTTTTCCCCACACAAAACATACCTATCTCCCATATATGCAAGTCTCACCTTGTCCTTAGACCTTGAAATTTGAGTTTCTTTGTTCTCTTCCTACCTCTATCCCATTTTGAAGTTATATAGTAATTATTTTGATGATTATTATATTATTCTTGAAATATTTTCATTATATATGTCTTTTTCCTTTAACAAAATTCTATTTAATGGTGGACAGGGTCCTTTTCTTATATTTTCTTCATAGATGTCTTAGCACTAGTGCAGTATTTGACACCAAGAAAGATGTCCTTAATTGGTAAATTGTCAATAAAGATAACGTTTATATACAATATTAGCAGTTGCAAATTTAAGCGAATGTGATAGAAAGCTCTTTGTTTCCATGTTGCTGTTCAACTCGGGAAATTTTATGTTAAACTTTCCTGATTTAAAAATGCTACATCCCTGATTGGTAACACAGTTACTGACTTTAACAAGTTCTTTCATCTTCTTTATTAAGGTTATCTTCCATAAACATGGAGTCTCAAAATTCTGAAATGAGATTATGCTGAGAATAGAATCAGCCTTCAAAATAAAATAAATTTCTGCCATAAAGATTAGGTGTGGAGAAATGGGGCTTGATCTATAGTTTTATTGTAATTATAATACCTACTGTGAAGCTCTGTGGAATATATATGCAAACAAGTCTGTGATGTTAAAATGCTTTCCAGGTGAGTCGTATAGACCTGGTTCCTGACTGCATATAATATATTCTAGGTAATTTTAGATATATGGCTTTTGCTTTGGAACAATGAACTCCTGCCTATGCAGAACAAGTGCGTTCTTATGGCACCACTGCAGTCCAGTGTGAAAGAAGCAAACAAACAAAAACAAGCTAACACCCAGCTCTTCTGCTTCAAGAAGAGGTCGAGCTGGGGCAATGTGAAGAGGAATGGCATTGGTCCAGGGTGAGCTAAGGAAACAGGGCATATTAGGGCTAGAAGATTGGGCTTCCATCAGAAGCTATGTTTATCCAAATTTTCCCAAGGATGAAGGAGAAAATTAGAGTTATTATCTTTTATATGTCAATGTGTATATGTATCTTACAGTTATAAGGGAACTTCATATATAAATGTATATATGTGTCTTATTAGGGGACTTTGGTTCATAAAATATATAAAAATTCAGTAAGAGTTGAATTAATCTGCATTTTTACTATCTGTAAGAATGATGTTTAAGAATGAAATAAATAATAAAACCAAGGTTATAAAGGAACCATATAAACTAAGAGAACAAAAGTTTTTTCCAACATTCTCAGCTTTTGGAAGGACATTCAAAAGAAAGTATTGTTAAGATAATGGTAATTATTCAGGCACTTTCAGGATCTGTATAAAATATATCTAGCTTGAGATATTCTTAGTTATTATCATTACTTAAATGTTTCATTGTTGTTTTAAAAATATTTGTGCTCATATTTTTCATTAATCTAAGCTTTTACTGAATATTTTGTTAATTCAAAAGATCTCTAGGCTCATCCATGGATAAAAAAGTTTCTGCATTTCATTCAGATTCTGAGGCTTTTATTTTTCATTATCTGAAGTGCCTTTTTATATTAAAAGATCTGTATAAGTGTATTTTTAAGAGCCTTTATAGTTTGTTTTAACAAAACTCCTAACCATATTGTAAGCTCCTTGTGGGCAGGACTCATATTTTATGTATCTCTTTGTATCTACAGAGCCTAGCACAGAGCTGAGCTCATAGAAATTACTCAATAAAAACTTGATGGAGAGGCTAAGTGATGAGACTGCAATCTGTGTAGGTAACGCTTAGGACAACTAGGTGTGCACAAAATGGGAAGGGCGGCATTTAGCAGATGCTTGTTTCTCTATTTACTTTTCCTCTTTGATGTTATGTCACTCAAAAATAATGAATCCCAATATAGGTAACATATAGTGTTATATTAGTTTCAGGTGTACAATATAGTGACTCAACAATTCTATACATTACTCAGCGCTCATTACCTTAAGTGAACTCTTAATCCCATTTACCTGTTTCATCCATCCCCCACCTACCCTTCTGGTAACCACCAATTTGTTCTCTAGAGTTAAGAGTCTGTGTTATGTTATTTGGAGTGGTCGTTAAATTTGAGTGGTACAAGGGAGTCTTTTATATTTCTTGAAGAAAACACTGTAAATATTTTTAAATGTTTATTTATTTCATTTTTGAGAGAGAGAGCGAGAATGAGTGAGCATGAGAGGGGGAGGGGCAAAGAGAGAGACATACAGACAGACAGAACAGACAGAATCTGAAGTAGGCTCCAGGCTCCAAGCTGTCAGCACAGAGCTTGATGCAGGGCTTGAACTCGTGAGCTGTGACCTGAGCCAAAGTCAGATGTTTAACGACTTAGCCACCCAGGTGCCCCGAAAACAACTGTAAATATTTGTTGAGTGTGGAATGACTAGTTTTAGAAAAAGAATAAATAAGATAAATACAAGCCTTCATTTAAAATAACTTGTCTTGGGGTGCCTAGATGGCTCAGTTGTTTGAGCATCTGACTTTGGCTCAGGTGTTGATCTTGGGGTTCTTGAATTCAAGCCCTACATTGGCCTCTCTGCTGCCAGTGCAGAGCCCAGTTTGAATCTTCTGTCCCCCTCTCTTTCTCTACCCCTCCCGTGCTGGTACTCTCTCTCTCTCTCAAAAAGAAAAAAAAAACATTAAAAAAGTAAAATAGCATAACTATTTATTTATTTATTTATTTATTTTGAGAGAGAGCAAACTTGAGCAGGGGAGGGGTAGAGAAAAAGGGAGAGAAAGAATCCAAAGCAGCCTCACAATGTCAGCACAGAGCCCAATGTGGGGCTCAAACTCACAAACCATGAGTTCATGACCCGAGCGGAAGTCAGACGCTTAAATGACTGAGCCACCCAGGTGCCCCAAAATAAATTGCCTTTTAGTTAATTATGTTATTTCTTACCTTGGTTCAGGAGTTGAATTATATATTTAGTCTTTATCTTGAGATATATAGCATGTGGCATAAAATGATTATAAGCTACACATATGAGGATAGTAAAAAATGTTTATCTTATGAATTCATTGAGCAAAGTATAGTGTTATTTATTTGTTTGTTTGTTTGTTTGTTTTTGGAAATAAGTACACCAGAGCCTAAGTAAATGAATAAAAATTTTTAGTTGATTTCTTAATGAAAGTTAGCAATTGCTGATTATGGTTTTTATCAGTTTATTAATGTAACTTACAACTTAAATGTTAAATCCTTTTAAATGTTTTGAAAATAGACAAGAAATATTTTTACCACATTGTCTTGAGTAAATAATTTTTTAAAATGCAGATGTACAGAGGATATTTAAACACTGAAATACTATGGCACAAGAAGAGAAGAAAAAAATGACACACTAAGAAAACACAGTAACATGGGGCACCTGGCTGGCTTAGTCGGTTGAGCATCTGACTCTTGATTTTGGCTCAGGTTATGGTTACAGGCTCATTGGATCAGCCTCATGTTGGGCTCCACGTTGAGTTTGGAGCCTGCTTAAGATTCTCTCTCTTTCTCTTTCTCTTTCTCGTTCTCTCTCTCTCCCACTTCCCCTCTCCCCATCTCACATGCTTTCTTTCTCAAATTAAAAAATGAAAGAAAGGAAAACACAATCTACTAAAAATACAGGATTAAACCAAAAAGAGACTACTCATAGAAATCCAGGAATAAAACAGAGGATTATAAATTTGTTACAAGATTGGACAAAGTATGATTTAGTAATATGTGCTCCATAAATACTTGCTGACTGCTGGGGTGGTGGCAGCTGATGATAATGCTTCTGGTAGTGGTGAAGAATAAGAGATATTTAAGCAAAATCAGGTGAATGTTAAACTAAGTGAATAAAAAGAATGGGGAAAAGATAATAATATATTCTTAGTAAGACTTTGGTATAAAGGAACACAAAGGACTGTCTCGCCTTCTTCGCTGCCATGGTCTAACTCTTGGCCTCCATCATTTCCCATCTTACTTACCCCAGTAACTGGTGCCCTGTGTCCAGTCTGGGGGCTTCCAATTATCCTCCACATCTGCTGTCACTGTGATATTTTGTTAATAAAATGAAAATCTGTTCATGTTGTTTTCTTTCTTTTTTTTATTTTTTAAAATAGTTTACTGTCAAATTAGTTTCCATACAACACCCAGTGCTCTTCCCCACAAGTGCCCTCCTCCATCACCACCACCTCTTTCCCCCCTCCCCCTTCCCCTTCAACCCTCAGTTCGTTTTCAGTATTCAGTAGTCTCTCAGGTTTTGCGTCCCTCTCTCTCTCCGCAACTCTCTTTCCCTCTTCCCCTCCCCCTGGTCCTTCATTAGGTTTCTCCTGTTCTCCTGTTAGACCTATGAGTGCAAACATATGGTATCTGTCCTTCTCTACCTGACTTATTTCGCTTAGCTTGACACCCTCGAGGTCCATCCACTTTGCTACAAATGGCCAGATTTCATTCTTTCTTATTGCCATGTAATACTCCATTGTGTGTGTGTGTATATATATATACACACACACCACATCTTCTTGATCACTCATCAGGTGATGGACATTTAGGCTTTTTCCATGATTTGGCTATTGTTGACAGTGCTGCTATGAACATTGGGGTACATGTGCCCCTATGCATCAGCACTTCTGTATCCCTTGGGTAAATCCCTAGCAGTGCTATTGCTGGGTCATAAGGGAGTTCTATGGATAGTTTTTTGAGGAACCTCCACACTGTTTTCCAGAGTGGCTGCATTGTTTTCTTTCTTAACAGCCTTAATATTTTCCTATGGTCTTCAGGATAAGGGTAGGAAAACTTAACTTAGTCCATGGAATTTTCTACAATCTAGTCTCTGCTGAGTCTCTGTTGTCTCCTTCCACATCAGCCTATTTTCCACCAATGCCAGACTTCCATCCCATGCCTTTGTGCTTTGCCCATGCTGTTCCTTCTATGCTAGAGACTCCCTTCTCTTCTCTACATAATTAGTCATAACTCAGTTTTCATGAGTTTCAGCTCAAGTATCACTTCTTTCAGGAAATCTTAATGATAAAATAATTGTCTGTGCCATAATTTGCTGGTTTTCTTACCCATCTTCTTTCTATAGCCAAGGCAGGGAATGTGTTCTTCATCTCCAAATCTGGCGTGTGACATAGACTTGTTATTCAACAAATCCTTGCTGGTGAAAGAAAGAATGGAAGGAAGATGTGCAACAATGAACTAGGAGTTTGAGCAAAAGCAATAATTCTATATTATTCAAGGGCCAAACTGTCCATATGTTACTTAAGGCAGGCAGTTAGCTACACTTTCAGAATAGCTATTCCATGGTGGCTTTCCAGGTGCATAGCTAGTTTTATATTTACACTTGGCATTGGCAGAGATTCTGTGGAGGTAACAGACAAAGCTGAGAAAGACTGCCACAACCTTATCTCACTTGACAAAAATTTAAATGCATTCTTAGAAACTCAAAGAGAAATAACAAACTGAAATATTGCTCTCTAACTTGATGCAGCATTTCTTCAAAGGCAGAACAGTGCAATCTTGTAGAGGCAGCTCAGGCTTTAAAGCTGGACAGTCCTGGATTTGAATCCTGACTTTCACTAGGTAATTATGTGACCCTGAAGACTCTATATTTGATTAGCCTCGGTTTCATTATATGCAAATCAGAGTAAGTAACACCTACCTTGTAGGGTTGCTGCAAAGATCAGAGATAATATATGTGAGGCCATTATTCTTAAGACCGCTTTAAATCCCCAAAAGTAAAATATGGCCCCCAAAAGCCATTTATAGAAGGCCTTAATTTTGAGTAAGTGGCTGGAATCTGGGTTTGAGAGATGGGACTTACATGTATGCCAAAGCAACACATGATCATAATAGGGCCCCCAAGAAATTTTGCTACAAGCTCTTTCCAAATCTCCAACTGTCATCTAAAGAGTTAACTTGAATTACCATCAGTAGTTTGAGAACTACATATATCAAATGTGGCCCAGAGATCGGGAATCTTGAGATGTAGTGGTAGTAGGAAATTCACCCAGTCCAAATTCTTCTAGGTCTAGGAAAGTCAAGGTTTCAATCCAGGTTCTGACTACTGATCTTTCCTTGATATTACTACCTCCTTTTCTATTTTGTAAGCAGTAGTTTATTTTTGTGGATCCTATTTGGTTTCCCAAGTGATGAAAGCCATGGCCTTCTCTCCTTCCTGATAGCAAAGATACTTCATTATTTATTTTCTTACTTGAAATCCTTCTGTTGCTTAGCTCCCACCTTAAAGACATTGGTTGAATGCCCAGTTGGCTCTATTTATGATTGATGTTCATAGTTCTATCAAAATGTTTTTCACTGTTAGTTTGTACCCAGTGGGCTGCTACAATATTTTTTAAAGGAAGGTATAAGAAGAAGACAAACTGTCTTGCTTTCCTTCTAAGTCTCACCATTTTTCATCTTTTGAAAGGCTAAAGAAATGCTTAGAGATATCATCCACTTTAAAAAATAGCCATTATTTTGAAGGCAACTTCTGGGATCAATGCTAACAGGCATCCCATTTAATACATAGGAGCAGATAAAAAAAAATCACTAATGAGCCAATGAGACTATTTGCTGGCATATTAGCGAAGAAGGTGTATTACTTTGCTAGACTTCCATAACAAAGAACTGCTGACTGAGTGGCTTAAAGAACAGACATTTATTTCTTGCAGTTTTGGAGACTGGAAGTCCAAGGAGTTGGTAGGGTTGGTTTCTTCCCTGAGCATCAGGAAGAATCTGTTCCATGCTACTGTCCCCATTTCTGGTAGTTTGGTAACTATGTTTGTCATTCCCTGGCTTGTAGACCTATCACCCCACATAGTAGGTATCTTCTATCCAATTTTCTCCTTTCTGTAAGAACACCACTTATAGTGAACTAGTCTATTCCAGTATGACCCCATGTTAACTAACTGCATCTGCAATGACCCTATTTTCAAATAAGATCACATTTTGAAGTACTGGAGGTTCAACATAGGAATTTAATCAGGGGTGAAGGAGACAACTCAACCCATGACAGATGTAATGGTTGAATTAGAGAGGAAACCAAATGTAAACTCCAAAATACTAAGACTTAAATTATGCTGCTTCTGTATTCAATGGGTTTAGGGACTGAATAAAAATCTCAATGATGTACACAGATTAGCCTTCAAAAGAATATAACAGGCATTTGCATCTCTGTGTTTTCTGCTAATTAAAGTCTCATCTTGGGGGAGCCTAGGTTGCTCAGTTGGTTAAGTGTCCATCTCGTGGTTTGGTTCAGGTCATGATCTCATGGTTTGTGAGATCAAGCCCTGTGTCAGGCTCTGAACTGATAGCAGAGAGCCTGCCTGGGATTTTCTGTCTGCCCATTCTCTCTCTCTCTCTCTCTCTCTCTCTCTCTCTCTCAAAGTAAATAAATAAACCTTAAAAAAAAACTCTTTAAAGTCTCCTCTTGGGTTGAGGGTCAAATGCCTCTCCTACTCCTGTTAATGTCAAGGTCCAACTGCTGACATCAGTTTATGTTGGAACTTTGGAGGTCTCTAAATGCTATTCATGATCACACAGAATATTGCTCAGCCTTTGTTTTTGATGCACATATTGTGAATCTGATCCTGACTTATAGGTTGTGCCAGTAAAATCCCATTGGCTATACTTTTTACTTTCATCACTGTATTTACATATTTCCCTTGTACTTTTTAAAAAGAAAAATAAAGATTTGCGAGATGGACTTATGTTCCTAGGAAGTGATGCAATTGTTTTTGGCAAAATAATGAAACTTTGAGCATAGTTCTAAAGTTCTCTTTATATCAATACACTTTGCTGTGTTTTCAGTTGGACAGGAGATTTGGCCAACAACCAGCTGTCACTAATCTTGTTCACAGCTGACTAAATTATTTTCTTGAAATGGCTCCCCAGCAAAACCTAATTATAAATGCCTATAATTACCCAGGGTATCTGTCCAAATACTAATGGTTGTAGGAAATAGAGGAACTGCATTAATATGATCCATTTGACAATACCTATCATGTACTTAATCTCATATTTCACATTTCAGACTCTGAAACTATAAAAAAAAATTAGCACTTCTTTAGAGTGGAGATAGCTGCCCGGACCTGTAGATGTTCTCCTCCCAGGTGAGGATGGAAATAGTTACAAACAGCAAGAGTTTAGTTAAGACCAATCTTAGACGGGGCATTGAGAAATTCCTCTGTCTATTAGGTTTACATTAGATATTTGGTCAGTTGTATGAACATAAATGTATAATTTTGTATAGAGATGAAATCAGTGGCCTTAAAATATATTTCCATAACAATTCCAGTGGTGAATAAATGATAAAATCAAACAGAGCTAAGTTTTTCAAGCAGGAGGTTCTGTTTTGTGAAAATATGACCAATTTCTCATGATATTATCAGAAGTGTTATAAAAAGTTTTTATATTTCTTACCTATGTCACTACTGGGGAAAGGGTACAAGGACAGGATAACTCAAGTGCTTCCCATCTCTGCTGGTAGAACAATAACAGACCGCTCAGAAAAGGAAAAGGTCTCCACTTCATTTTAGAATTGTTCTTAATAAAAAATTTTTCTTTCTCTTCCTCTCTCCCTTCTTCCCTCCTTGAGGTGATCACATGATTTTTATCTTTTCATTTGGTTAATGTGGTATATTTCATTGATTTTGACTCACAGATATTAAACCTTCTTGCATCCCTGGAATAAAGCTCACTTTTTTCTGGTGTATGTTTCTTTTAATATATTGTTGAATTTGGTTTGCTAATATTTTGTTGAGGATTTTTGCATCTATGTCACTCAGGGATATTGGCCTGCAGTTTTCCTTCCATCTCTCCTCTCTTTTTTCTCTTCCTCCTTTCCTTTCTTTTTCTTTCTTCCTTCCTCCTTCCCTCCCTCCTTCCTTCCTCCCTCCCTTCTCCCCCACCTCCCTCCCCCATCCTTCCTCCCTCCCTCCCTTCCTTCCTCCTTCCCTCTCTCTTTCTCTCTTTCTTCCTTCCTTCCTTCCTCCTTCCCTCCCTCCCTCCCTCCCCATTCCTTCCTCCCATCCTCTCTTCCTTCTTTCCTCCTTCTCTCTCTCTCTTCCTTCCTTCCTTCCAATATTTATTAAATCAATGAAACCCACTTGATTGTGTGTTACTTGGGAATACAAATTAAAGAACAATGGCAATCTATATGATGCAAAGGGAAAGGATAAGTAACATTTAAAACGTTCTCAATGTATAAGTGGTTTATATTCACTATCTCATATAATACTGCTGTTCTATGAGATTGTTACTGTAAAGTTCTATTTTAGAGATGAGAAGTTTGAGGCCCATCTCAAAAGTGGGGCTTAATTAACCACTTTCCCAAGGTCTATAACTTCACATGGTGGAATCAGTATCCAAACCCAGGTTTGTTTGGCCACAAATCTTGTCTTTTCACTTTAACCTTCAAGGTGTTGCCAATGTTTAAACTGGTCTGCAAATATAAGATATTAGAAATTATATTAGCTATAAGAAAACAATGATAGTTTCTTACAGAAATGATGGGTCTTACAAATATAGCATCCTTCCCTATTTGCTTCTCTCTTTCTTCATGTAGGAGAAGAAGAAAATGACCGGAAGCTTTGGGATTTTTTTTAGCTAGAACACATAGCCATGTGTTCAGGATACCTCAACTTAATTTCATATTCAAGAGGATATTTGTAGTTTTTCTTTAAACTCTCATTCTTTTCCCCTCACTCTCTTTCAGTTATTTTACAAATGTAGAAAACAAAATTTCATGTTCCCAGCTACCACTGAAAAGAAATATCTGCATTCTGTGATAGCATATGCTGTTGAAATCAAGAGATAGCACTGAATTTACTTCTCCAGAGGCAGAAAGCTGTGTTGGTGAAGAGAAAGAGGGGATTAGCCTGGAAGGCAGAGGTGCAGGTTTGGGATACATCTTCCTCCACTCTCCATCTATGTGAACTTGGGAAATGACTTAAAAGGTTCAAGCTTCAGTTCATCATCTGCAACAAAGATCTTAGTGCCCTTTTGCAGGATTGCTGTGAGGTTTAGTATGAAGACAGTACAGCAGGCCCCTGTCCATCTTCAAGAGTCATGCAAGCACCACTAGCACCGTTGGTCCTGAGCCCATAGAGGATGCTGCCAAACTGTCATGGTGCTTTCCCCAGCACACTCTGGACAGCTTCATAAAACTGAAGACTAACCAGGTGATCTCCCCAGTTTAGCGGACCTAACAAGCTAAAGGCATCCTCTCTCTCCTTCTGGGTTCAGGTGAAAAGTTTCCCATTGCCCTCCTTCACCTAAGGCCAGAAATACAATGTTGCAGCTTTAGTCTTGTAACATAAGATAAGCCCTAGGAAAACGCGGATATTTTAATGAAGGATTTGATGAGTGGTGCATGCTTCCCTGGGAGCTGTTTATGACAGAGGAGTTGGAGGAAGGCAGAGAGCATCAGGTACACAGAAAGGGACAGAAAGGTGTGCTCATGACTAGGGAGAAGCTTCCAGGGATAGAAAAGGAAGTGAGGGGATAAACGGTGACTTTGCCACCATTTCTGCAGAGTCTTCAGATTCAGTCGCAAGTACATGGGTATATATCCTTCTAGATTTTTAGACTGGTAACCATTACCCTTCTCGAAGATGCCTATTCTCATTGAACATCATCTAGGGTTTGGCATCCCACTAGGCACTAACGTTATTGTCTCTTTGTCACCCCTGAGAAAAAAGAGGGATCGATGAGCAGGCAAAGTGCAAAGAACAATTTAAAAAAAAAAACAGATTCATTTGAAGGCAGGCCTCCTGACCTTCTGCCAGCTAGACTGTCTGTTAAACTTCCCTAACCTGGAAATTTGTATTTGGTGATTTCCCTTCACCTAAAGAATGTGAAGAAAACAGGGGCATATGTTAGCAGCAGAAACAACAATAAAACCCCAAATCTTAGTTTCTTTAAACAACAAAAGTTTATTTTTCCTCACCTCGTCTGCCTGTTGGGGGTTGGATGTGGAGGTCACCTCATCAGGGACTCAGTTTAACTGTGGCTTCTGACATTGCTGTATCATAGCAGCAAAGAGCAGAGCTATAGAGAGGCACCCACAGCTTCTAGAGCGAGTAACATGCTGTGTCAGTTGAAGATGGTGAGGAAGATAAACTTACACATTCTGAGAAAAAGGAGAAATGGAAGTACTAGTGAGCAGCACTAATATATCCCCCAGAATCTCAACAGTATGGGTAGAATAAAAAGGAAGAAATTAAGTGCAGAAGTACTGGGTTTAGAAAGCAAGATCCTTTTGGGCTCAGAGTTTGAGACCAAGCCCTGTTTATTTTAAGCCTTTATCTTGGTTGACTTACTTGGCATGGTGGAAGATTTTCAGCAACCAGGGCCATTTTCAATATGGGGAGATTCAGACATATTTTTAGCAGAGCTGAAAAAACAGGTTGGTTGCTGAAATTACCCAGTTTAGATGTAATAGCATATGGCTCACAATTGCTACAAACTGCTGCTTTAGTCAATGAAAAAGTTTTCATACACATGGTGTTAACATTGCACATCTCTAGAAGAAATTCGAAGTGTTTTGGTATTTGGGGCAGAGCAAATATATCTGGCATGCTCATAGAGTTTGGTGCCTTTTTAAGATGAAAAGAAGTTATGGATTTGTGAACTGAAAATCTGCATGCCGCTCAGGTTGTTAAAACATATTCTAATTCAGAATCATTAGACTGGCAAAAGCTTCTACCTTTAAGATTCTGTAAAAACCTGCATTGCACTTCAGTTAATAAAGCTAGGAAGTGCGATGCATGAAAAGGGCTTCAAGGAAGGCAAAGTTCATAATCATCATCCTGAAGTTATTTCCTAGAAGACCCTTAGTTAATCTTGCAACTTTTTAGGTTATTTCTCATCTGCTAATGTAGGGGATATTAATAAGCACACATGGCAAATACTACCATAAAATATATCTTTACCTCCAAAATATATCTTGAAACTGTTC
This sequence comes from Suricata suricatta, assembly GCF_006229205.1. Classification (NCBI taxonomy): domain Eukaryota; kingdom Metazoa; phylum Chordata; class Mammalia; order Carnivora; family Herpestidae; genus Suricata; species Suricata suricatta. The sequence goes on from NC_043707.1 coordinate 85,023,594, forward strand.
ATTACTCTTCATCTTGAATGCTGCTATTTTAATCCACACAAAACTTGTCTCTCAGCGAGATCACCACTGATAGCCTCCTAATGATTTTTCCACTTCTTTCCCCGGTCCATTCATTACTCAGTAGACAGAGGGATCTTTCCCACCCCAGGACTTTTGCACATGCTATTCCACTTTTTTCCCCAATTTCCTGCATATATAGTTCTGTTTCTTCCTTAACAGCTTAAATATTTTCCCAAAGCAATCTTTCTTAAGCTTCCTATCTGTAGGACATGTTCTTATTATTTGCTACCTTAGCTCATTTGTTTTTTTCATAGTGCCTATCCTAATGTGTAACTTCTTTTGGCCTCTTTGTTTATTTCTTTCTTTGTTTCCTGTTCTAGAATATGAGTTTCACGATCACAGAGGCTGGCTTGATCTTGTCCATCCTTGGTCTTTACTAAGCACAGAGCCTGGCACATTGAAGGTGCCAAAGAAATACTTGTGAGATGAGCCAAGGGGCTGTTGTGAGGAGTGAGATAATTCACTACATCCTTAAGCACCTAGGTGGCACTCAGTAAATATCAGTACTCTGTTACTTTTCTTTACCAGGGCTACCCAATCATCTACACCTCCTCTCTACATCCTCCTGCTTAAGGCACACAAATGTGATTCTCTATTACATAGAAATATCATAGAAATCTAAACTAAAAGACAAATAGTAGTGAAATAGAGGGGACAGAAGAGGCTACTCTTGGCTTTGATACATTTGTCTTTCTACATTTGTGCTTTTGTGGGTTATGCATTGGCACCGTTATTATGCATGACCTCTCCTATACCAAATTTTGAGATTTATAATCAGCTAACCAACATTTATTTCTTACTACTTCTTCCTATAGGCTATGCAGTATCTCTAAATATGTCTTGAGCAGTGGTGCTGCAAAGTTTTTTGACAACTTTGTTGTGATTTTCTCTTATTATTTAAAAAATGAGGGGTGCCTTAGTGGCTCAGTCTGTTAAGCATCTGACTTTGGCTCAAGTCATCTCACAGTTGAGTTCAAGCCCTGTGTCTACTCTGTGCTGATGGCTCAGAGCCTGAAGCCTGCTTCAGATTCTGTGTCTCCCTCTCTCTGCCCCTACCCCACTCAGGCTCTATCTCTCTCTTTCCTTCAAAAAATAAATAAACATTAAAAAACAAAAAATAAAAAAACAAGTGGAAAATAAAAATATAAATATGCATAAACTATTTTAAAAAGTCAGGGGGAGAGTACAATTAAGACAAAGGTGACAGCAATTAAGCATGTAATGGATGGTTAATATTTAGTTGTTTGGGGCACACTGACATTAAATTGATTAATAGTGTCTTTAAAAAAGAAAACATTAAATTTAAAGAACACCATGAAGTGCTAGAATTTATTATCAAGTATTACATATGAAAGCTTAGGCATAGTTATCAAATTTATATCAGTTCCTCTCTGTGGAACAGAATTCTACTCTAAAATACATCTCTTGCATGTTTGACTTTCTTATGTGGTTTTAGTCTGATTTTGTCCAAAGTAGTGGATCACTAATGGAGCCTACTCATTTCCCCCTTGGAAGATGGACCAACCCACTCCCTGAGTTTACTTATGAGAAAATTACAAGCCAGTGAGGTGAAGAAACTAGTCCTACAAACCTGCTTCAGTCCTGCCTCATCAGTTGCCTGAATAATTTTGGAGCCAAGGGCTTCAAACAAAGAGACCAGTATTTATTTAAAAGTAACTCTTTAGGGGCGCCTGGATGGCTCAGTTGGTTGAGCGTCTGACTTCGGCTCAGGTCATGATCTTGTGGTTTGTGCATTTCAGCCCCGTGTCAGGCTCAGAGCTGGGAGCTTGTCTTCAAATTCTATGTCTCTCTCTCTCTCTGACCCTCCCCTGCTCATGATTTCTCTCTCTCTCTCTCTCTCTCTCTCTCTCTCTCTCTCTTTCTCTCTCTCTCTCTCTCTCCCTCAAATATAAATAAAATATTTTTTAAAAATTTAAAAGTAACTCTTCATAGTTTTGGACTAATATTCATATATAAATGGCATCTATTTTGTGATGGCAAATATTTACCAGTGGACATCCAACAGTTCTACATGCCCAAGAAGAAAGATCTTTGAGGCATCTTTTGCTTTGTTTCTTCTTGGTTAATTAATCCCTCCACAGGCTGTATGGTGTTTACTTCAGTCTGTTTCTTTTTAAGAACAATGAAGATCAACCTGGGGAGACCACATCTTATGTTTCTAAGCAAGGCTACTGCAGTGAATCAGGTCTGGAAGAATTTTTCTGACTCTCCTCCAAGCCTGCCCTGCTCCTTAACTGTTGCCAAATTGTTCTGGAATATGCCTCTGCACTTCGACACATTCAGTCTTCAGATTTGATGTGTCTGGATGTCACTGAACTTGGCCATGTTCTTAATATTGCTCTTAGTTTGCAGAATGGATTTGGGAGTTCTGCCCATATTTCCAAGCATTTAATCCCCAACAAGCCTATGCCTGTTCTTCCTTCATTACCCACTGAGCTAAAGGCAATTACCATCCTCCCTGCATGACCATTATTTCAGATTCACCATATGTGAATAGTGATTACCTGATAGTACAGAAGGTTCTATTGAATAGCACTGCACAGGAACATCCATATCTTTATTAACCTTCCCTCCAGTTTCTCTCAACAGATGAAAGACTGATCAAAATATGAGCACCACAGGTTGGAATGCATCAGTGACCACACAACTCAAGCTAAGTCTTAGTACAAATGTCCTTGACATTTTTTCTCTTTTTGGTTAATGGTGCATATCGTTGTTTTCCAAACTCTTTCACAAGGCTTACAAAATCCACCGTGACCTTTACCATTTGTCTAACTTCATCATTCCTTTCCCTTGAACTGTACTCTTCTGAACTACTTTGTTTCTTGACTCCAATTTAGACTTGCCATTTCTTGTTTAGAATATTCTTCTCTTCTCAACACTGTCTCAAGTATTCTCTGGTTTTGTGGGACACTTTAAAAGGAGGTGCTCAATCACTTTGGATAACTTAAGAGATGTGTGACTAATTTAATGTTGCTTGACTACTCCTATCATTCAACAATCAGAAAGCAATTTAGGGCATAAGGAGAATGTGGAACTATATTTTGTACATGGAAAATGATGAAATGCCAAGCTTATTAAGTGAAGAGGTCTCAACCCTGGGGACTTAAACTGTTCCAAGTATTTTGTAAGAAACAAACATTTTGTATCTTTATTTATAGGCGTGAGTGTGTGTGTGTGTGTGTGTGTGTGTGTGTGTGTGTGTGTACTTCACTCCCCATCACTAAAAACATTTCTCTTGATCCCTTTACCCCATATGTGAAGAAACAGCGGAGGAGTTCTGTGGATAAGGTGCAAACTATATTTGAATCTATTCCAACAGTGAACTCTAAGAAGGCATTTTAATATTAGCAGAGCCCTTGAGAAGCATGCTGTAAACACCCTTGCCTATCTTTTGTGATCTTCATCTTCAGGAAGCATTTGGGAAGGAGAACCATCCACAGCACGAGTAAGCTTGGCAGGAGCAGCAGACATCACACTCCTACCTGGTTAGGAGCATTTAACGATGAGGTCAAATTATAGCAAAGAATGCCAGAGAGTAGGAGTATGCCCACTGAAGATACCTTCTAGTACTAACTTACGTTATTACTAACATTTGAATGGATATCAAATGTGAGTTTGTACCGCACTGACACTGTCTCTTCGTTGTCTTTCCTCAGTCTCCCTGTCCCCATATTTAGGGTGCCAAGACTGAGGACAAAGGTGTCTGCAGGAAACATTTTCACTTTCTAACAATAAACACCAGGGTCTTTTTCTGACATTTTTACCCAAGACTGGAGAATTTGTTCTAATGCACATCCTTTAGACTGATAAGAAAATGGAAACAAAATTTAGATTTTATTATATACCTATAGCTGCCATGTCATCCTGAAAATGCAGAAACTATAACAAAGATTTCAAAAATCCATTCAGTAGATCCCAGTTTGGCCATGATCAGAATATTCATCTTAATTTTCAGACACTTGACCCAAGAACTCATAATTGTAATTAAGACTGATTTGAGAAATTACTCACAATTCAAATTAAATCCTGCTGATCATTTTTTCTTTCTCAGTTCATGCATGATCTGCTTCATCCATTTCTGTATAATTAAAAAAATATCCTGTCCAGGAATGAAGTACATAAAAAAAATTGTCAGACACCCTTGCTACACTACTTGTATGTGGAGTTGTGCCAGTGTTCCATCTCAGTGATTAGATTATTGCTCTCCACTTTTTTATAAATATCAGAAAAATGAGTGTCGATTAGAATGCAGCTATTTTCAAATTAATGGCAGCATGAAAAGCTCAAAGATTCATCTGCAATTTTGCAGGGAGTGTTGATTTTGTAAAACAGCCATTACTGGACCCCCCAGGCAGTGAAGGGCCAGGCTCTGTCTTAGGCATTACAGGAAAACCTTACTATTCCATTACACTCACTATGTCTATAGCCCCGAAGAAAGCCATGATTGTGTTCTCTGGCACGTAAGTTATGTTTTGATTACAATGAACATTTTATAAAAATATTTTGTTTCTTAGGATTTCCAAGCACAAACAATCACCCATCCTATCAAAACAAAACAAGCCATAGCATGTATAAATGTAATTTTTAGAACATGTATACACAGATAAATAAACAAGACTGTATGGAGTATAACTGTTTCTAAATGATATCATGCTGCTTATTTTTGTTGCAAATACTCAACAATGATGTAAGCAATGCATGATGCCATCAGCTGTCATGCGTCCCAGCAATGCAACCTGAAGCTCAACAATCCCGGTCTACAGCAGTGGGACACACTGAGCCTGGGGACTGCCTAATGCAGAAGTTAACTTGAGTTCTTTTTCCAAACATATGAGGCTCTCCTTTACTTTTAGAAGGTGAGAAAAAATAAATTTGTTGAGCATCTACTTTAGCTTCAACACAGTGCTAGATATATCTACATGTGGCATCATGTTTAATTCCAACAAAAGCCCTGAGAATAAGAATGGTTATCCCCAGTTTTATCAATGAGGAAACTAAGTCATACAGCAGATACTTGACTTCCCCAAGAACATACTACAGAGGCAATGAAGCAAACCCAGGTCTGGGGCCCTGGAATTCATTCCTTTTTCTAATTTATTGTGCTACTTCTGATCACCAAAACCTTCCTATATAGTGATATTTACAATGACATAAACCTCTCAAGGACCCACAGGGGCAAATCAACGAATGAAAGTAAAATGTAGCAGGGCCTGTAACATCAGACCTGTGACTATGCTCACCTGATTCTCAGAGCAAAAATAGTCAGGACCCCAGCCAAGTGCGCTAGGACTCAGGTCTGGGCCTCAGTCCTACTGGAGGTAGGAAGGTCAAACAGGAAAACTAAACCAGAGGTCCAGGTGCACGAGCTATGCCAGTAGGGTGGACTGCTGGCAATGTCTCTGTGAACATCCCAAGCCCACAAAGCAGGAAATGTGATTTTCAAAGGGCTATCACACATTTTCTCCATGCACTTCCGTAACTCGAGGGCTTTATTTATTTATTTATTTAATGTTTTATTTATTTTTGAGAAAGAGAGTGCAAATGGGGGAGGGACAAAGAGAGAGGGGAACAGAAGATCCTAAGCAGGCTATGCGCTGAAAGCAGCAAGCCTGATGCAGGGCTTGAACTCACCAACTTCTAGATCTTGACCTGTAGTCGGGTGCTCAACTGACTGAGCCACCCAGGTGCCCCTGTAAGTCAAGGACTTTATAAGACAAAGATAGTTTTTTCTGTGAAAAAGGAATTGCTGCTTTGTGATTTGTTTCTTTTTAATTTAACATGAAGCAAATAATAGCAACACCTAACTGGGTGTGCTCAGTTTCACCAGCATAAGAGAGCATAAACTCTTTGTAAAAAAAACATTTTTATGCTAAATCAAGTCAGATTAGGTTGTATAAGGTCTGTTGTCCCATGACTCCAAGTCCTTGGAAAGCATCCCAGTCTAGTCTATTAGAGTCACTCTTTCTGGTTTTCATATGCGCAGACACACACCAGGTGGGTAAGGACGCAGTCTGAATTTGAGAGCAGGGATTCTGTCCTAAAGGCCACATCCAACGCTAAGAGCAAAACCTCTCGAGCTGCTTTTCGCAAAGCTGTAAGGAAAACACTAAGTGAAGGATCTGCAGCAGGGTGTTAGGGTGCATTTTCTTACTTTTTTAAAATGTTTATTTATTTTTGAAAGAAAGAGAGAGGAGGGGTGAGGGGAAGAGAGAGAGGGAGACACAGAATCTGAAGCAGGCTCCAGGCTCTGGGCTGACAGCTCAGAGAAGGGTGGCTCAAACTCACAAAACGCAAGATCAGGACCTGAGCTGAAGTCTCACGAATAACCTCTTAAGTGAGTGAGCCCCCACACCCCCATGGTGCATTTTCTAAGATCAGTTTTTATGTATCATTGTTATCAGCTTTCAAAGTTAGAAGGGTCCATGTTTGATTTGTTTTTCTGCTGACAAAATATAAAAATTATCTCACAGAGAGATGTAATGGATAGTAGGGAAATTAAGCAAAGGCTTTGAAGTGTCACCTCGGGTTTGAATATAATCTCAGCCATTCACTAAATTTGTGTTATTTAAACTCTCTGAGTTTTGGGGGTTTCATCTGCAAAAGCACCTCAAAGAGTTAATGTAAACAATAAATGAGATAAAGCACCAGGTAGACAGTTAGTACTAAAAAATAATTACCTGTTAATATTCCAGGGCTATCTTTATAGCTGTAGAGATTTTAATATTAATTGATATGTATGCACAGTGTTAGTTCCCTTATATACATTATTCATAATTTGTATAACAACCACAGCCCTAAACCATGACTAGATAGATGTTTCTCATTACAGTCTGTTAAATTGATCAGAGAGAGAAGAGTCTAGAGACGCAGAGATGCATCAAGAGGCTATTAGACTGGTTCAGATCAGGGGCTCTCATGAAGCTGGTGATATTGAGTCGAAAACGGGAAACTACTTAGGATTCGGCATTTGGAGAACAAACCCAAATGGTTTGTTGTGATGTCAAGGAAGAGCAAGAACTTAAATAGTAACCCTTCTTATTTAATCTATCTAAAATCCACGGATGATGGAGCACTAATTTGGCAGAATATTCGAATGAAGAGGTAAAGCTGTAAAAAGACACCCCCAAAATGACATTCTAAGTATCTTTTGTCTTCCTAGTTCAGTGTCTTCAGATATTTTTTCAAGCATCTACTGTATGTGAAATACAGTGCTAGGCATTTGATGCTCCCTAATAAATCTGGTGTACATAATAAAACTTCACCAACTCAGAGAAATGCAGGGAAATTATATCCATACTGGATGCTTTAGTTGCAAATAACAGAAAAAAAACACCTCAAACTGGCTTTTAAAAAGGACATTTATGGATAGTTTTTTTGAGGAACCTCCACACTGTTTTCCAGAGCAGCTGCACCAGTTTACATTCCCACCAACAGTGTAGGAGGGTGCCTGTCTCTCCACACCCTCGCCAGCATCTACAGTCAACTATCCATAGAACTTCCTTATGACCCAGCAGTAGCCTTGCTAGGGATTTACCCAAGGGATACAGAAACGCTGATGCATAGGGGTACATGTACCCCAATGTTCATAGCAGCACTGTCAACAATAGCCTAAACATGGAAAGAGCCTAAATGTCCATCACCTGATGAATGGATCAAGAAGATGTGGTATATACACACAATGGAGTATTACATGGCAATGAGAAAGAATGAAATCTGGCCATTTGTAGGAAAGTGGATGGACCTTAAGGATGTCATGCTAAGCGAAATAAGTCAGGCAGAGGAGGACAGATACCATATGTTTGCACTCATAGGTCCAACAGAAGAACAGGAGAAACCTAATGGAGAACCAGGGGGAGGGGAATGGGGAAAGAGAGTTGGAGAGAGAGAGGGACGTAAAACTTGAGAGACTATTGAATACTGAAAACGAACTGAGGGTTGAAGGGGAAGGGGGAGGGGGGAAAAGAGGTGGTGGTGATGGAGGAGGGCACTTGTGGGGAAAAGCACTGGGTATTGTATGGAAACTAATTCGACAATAAACTACTTAAAAATAAATAAAATAAAAAGGACATTTATTGGTGAAATAACTTAAGAGTCTAGGATCTTGGTGCCTAGATGACTTCTGGAGAATCTGGGTTATTCTGGTTTTGTGCTCTGCCTTCTCCTGCACTGGATTCACTCTCAGAAATGTTTTCTTTGTATGCAGGCAAGATGAGCAGCAAGAGTTACAGGCTCTCAGCCTTACTAGTTAGCAGCCTTAGTGGAAAAACATGCTTCAGATTCTCACAGCTTCTTCGTTCTAGCAAATATTGGTGATGGAGATAATAGCCCAGTTTGGATCGTATTTCCCTTCTTGAACTAATTACTATGGCCTGGGGTTGGCCCTAATGAACCTTATGGGCTAGAATAAGGGGAAGTCACCCCAAATAGGATGGCTTAAGTGTTATTATCCAAATCCAGGAAGAATGAATTGGGTGATCAAAAATTATAAATGTTAATTAACTATACTATCCAATTGATTGAAGCAAGGGCCCCTTTTGTTGCAAATAACAGAAGTCAATCTCAAACTGGCTTAAGCCAAAATGGAATGTGTTATAAAATCTCATGGAATCCAAGAGCAAAGAGTGTAATACGACCTTCCAAGGAACTGAAATGAAGAAATAAAATTAATTGGCATTATAGCTTCTTTCCCCATCTCTCTGTCTCTCAACCTTCCCTCTCTCCTCTATCTATCATTCTCTCTTTGTAGCCATGTGTTAGTCTTTGTTTTTTTTCTGCACAACTTCTGTATTTGGGGTATGTCTCGTTTTCCGGTCAAATGTCTGTTTCTCAATGCACATGACTATCTCACAATTCTGGAGTTTCTCTCTTTTTGGTTTCAACCACTCAAAAGAGATCAAGATTACCCTCTCTCATTCTCAATTCAACATGTACTAAATCAAAGCGTATTAGTCATACTTGGATCTGGTGACCACTCTGGTCCAACCAAGTAAGGCACAGAGCCTGGACTAAGCCTGCTTCTGCATAAAAGGGTAGTTCTTAGGAATAAGAGGCTATTGTGATGTGGATAAAATACTAAGAGCAGTTCACAATAACTCCACCAACTTTTCTGTAAGAAGATTTTGTTCTGGTTCTAAAACCCATCTTCATCTTCTGGACCTTAGTGTGTGATACCCACACAACAATATAAAAAAAGGCAAGGCAAAGCCTCCAATAGTGAAATCCTATATCAAAAGCAATGCCACATGTTTGGCAGCCTGGCCAGATATGTCAGGAGGATATGCAGCAAGCGAAATCCCCAATGACTGCTTACTGGTAGGCTGCAAGTTGCAGAGAAAAAAAAATAATAATACATTCTAAAGAACGATTATCCACTTCCCGCAAGTTTTCCAAAATATCATCAAGGGGTAATGTGGTGGATAAATAAGGCAGAGTTCCTTCCCTCAAAGATTCACAGAGACTTAAGGAGACAGACAAGTAAACCAATGTTATAAAAATAGCTATGGTAAGTGCTGAAAGGGTGGACACCTTGGAATGTTCCCGAATTTCAGAGGGACAAACATCCTACTTCAAGAAGTGTTTACTAGTTTATTAGGGCCCACCATAACAGAATACCACAGAATGCATGGTTTAAAGAACAAAAATTTAGTTTTTCACAATTCTGGAAGTCAGTCTTCTAAGATCAAGGTGTTGGCAACTTTGCTTTTTCCTGTGTCCTCTCTCCTTGGCTTGCAGACAAGCTGTGTCCTCACATGGTCTTTTCTCAGTGTGATTGTGTCTCTGTGTACCCAAATTGCCTCTTAAGTATGCCGGTCAGATTGGGCTCACTCTAAAGACCTCATTTAACCTTAATGATATCTGTAAAGTTTTTGTCTCCAAATACAGTCACATTTTGAGGTATTAGGAGTTAGGGCTGCAACTTATGAATTTAGGGGAGTGGAAACACAGTTCAGTCTACAACAGAGAGAGAAAAAACTTTCCTTCTTTCTCTTTCTCTGCAGAGGAGTGCTGCCTGCTGCAGTCTTAAAGGAAAGGCAGGAAAGGGTCTAACCCTGCAGGACAAAGCTATAAAAGCAAGAGTGAGCATGACTTATCTATGGAATTTTAAGTAATTTGGTACAGGTAAAACCTAGGATACATATGAGAAATTGGAAATTGGTAAAAGATGAAGTTGTACATGCAATTAGGGACTGAATTTTATTTATAATTTATAATAAGTATATATTATATTTATTATTTATATTGATGTGTATTACATGGATGTGGGATAAACTATGATAACAAATATGCCTCAAAATGTAATAGCTGAAACACAACAGAAGTTTATTTCTAACTCTAATAACAGTCCAGTGTGGATGTTACAGATCCACTAAGAGTGCTTTTTCACACAGTGGTTCAGGAGCCAGATTCCTTTCATGTTAAGGCTCTCAACTGTGTGTCAAGATTGGGGTTCTACATCCAGCAAGTAGCTTTCTCTTTAAGGTCTGAATTGGCAAGTAGCACACTTTGCTTGTGCCTTTGTTGAAAACTAGTCATATGACCTCTTCTGGTTGCTAGGTTATGGAAGTTATAATATCATAAGGGAGGCCTTCATGGTTATAATTCCATTTTGGAAAGCATTTTGTACACAACACCTCTATCGGTCTTGTAAGTCATACTAAAGAATCTGGATGTTATGTTCTCTGCTCCTCCCTGTTCAACAGACAACTGCATCTTCTGATGCAGTGCCATCCATGTCCCTGAGACACAATGGTGAAGGTAAAAAAAAAAAAAAAAAAAAAAAGATTTGGCTATATTGGGAGCCTGGTCAACAGGGCTGCTTTTAACTCTGGCAAAGTGGATTTTGTCACCATCAGTGACACCTTCATTGACCTCAGCTACATGGGGTACATGTTCCAGTATGATTCTACCCATGGAAAATTCCAAAGCACAATCAAGGCTGAGAATGAGAAATTTGTCATCAATGGAAGGCTCATCTCCATCATCCGGGAGTGAAATCCCACCAACATCAAATGAGGTGATGCTGGTGCTGAGTATGTTGTAGAGTCCAATGGGGTTTTCATCACCATGGATAAGGTTTAGGTTCACTTGAAGGGTGAGGCTAAAGGGGTCATCATCTCTTCCCTTTCTGCTGATGACCTCATGTTTGTGATGGGTGTGAACCATGAGAAGTATGACAACTCCCCCAAGATTGTCTGCAATGCCTCTTGCACCACCAACTGCTTGGCCACTATGGCCAAGGTCATCCATGACAACTTCAACATCATGGAGGGACTCATGACCACTCATGCCATCACTGCCACCCAGAAGACAATGTATGACTCCTCTGGAAAGCAGTGGCATCATGGCCTAAGGGCTGCTCAGAACATCATTCCTACTTTTTCTGATGCCACCAAGGCTGTAGGCAAGGTTATCCCTGAATTGAATATAAAGTTCACTGATATAGCCTTCCATGTCCCTGCCCCCAACATGTCAGTCATGGATCTGATCTGCCACCTAGAGAAAGCTGCCAAATACAATAACATCAAGGTTGTGAAGCAGGCATTAGAGGGCCCCTCAAGGTCATTCTGGGCTATACTGGAAACAAGTTGTCTCCTTCAACTTTAATAGTGACACCCACTCTTCCACCTTCAATGCTGGGGTTGGCATTGCTCTCAATGACCACTTTGTCAAGCTCATTTCCTGGTATTACAACAAATTTGGCTACAGCAATCAGGTTGTGAACTTTATGGTCCACACAGCCTCCAAGGAGTAAGAGCCCCTTGTATCACCAACCCAGGAAGAGAGGAAGAGAGGAGGCCCTCAGCTGTCGGGAAGTCCTTGCCCCAACTCATCCACCAACACACTGAGAATCTCCTGACATCCAGTTTCCATCCCAGACACCCTAAAGAAGGAGAGGAGCTTGGGAAGCCCTACCTTGTCATGTATGATTAATAAACTATACTATGCCCAGGCCAAAAAAAAAAAAAAAAAAGAATCTGGGAAAGAGGGCATCACTTTGGGAGTTTTAAAGCTGAAATAACAAGACGAAAGTTTCATTTTTTTCAAGTTTTTAAATTTTCATTTTAAAATGTAATGCTGGTAGCACCATAAAGAAAGGACTCATGGGGCAATATGAGAAGCAGATATAATATTAAGGAAAATCTTTTGGTAATTCTGGAATGTGGTCCTGCATTAAGCAGTACTGGTAGGAGTGGGGAAGATGGGGTAGATTCCAGTGATATTTCAGAAATAGATTCATCATGAATCCTGACCAATTACTTATGAGGAGAGAAGAGGAAGAAAATTCTAGGTATCTCATGATTTCTGGCTTGAGTGAATGATGAAATTTTGGTAACACTAAACAAGGAGGAATGGGTTGAGGAAGGCCTCAGTTTGAAATATACTGAGTTTGAGATTTCTTTCAGGTATCCAAATGGCAGTATCCAGTGAATTGTTGTATATATAAACTACATTTTTCAGGAGAGAATCTGAGGCTTAAAATAGACTTTATAGTTATTACGGTAATGATGAGAGGTAATCAAAATCACATATGAATGGAGTCATCCATAGTAATCATATATTTACGTAATGATGTAAGAATGTTGATTTTCAACTTCCACTTTAAACAAAAATGGGTTTTAGGTTAAAAAAATTTTTAATAAATAATGCTGTTATGAAAGCAGTAGGTCATCTATTTTATAAGTAGTTAATGGCAACAAGAGAATAAAAATTCCTGCCAAGTATTAGAGATTTATATACTACAAGAAGTTAATCATTATAAAACATAAAATTCTTACAAGTAAGATGGGTTTTCTGAACTTGAGAAGTCTTTATGCAGGAGTACTGCCATTATTACATGTACGTTCAATGAAGTATACATCTAATTAATAACCCTATGTTCTCACAAGTATCCATCAAGTATGTTGACAAAACAAGAGGTGGATAATTTTATCCTTCCTGGCAAATAACCAGCTCCTTTTTGGAAACCCTGAATCATTTATATTTATATTTTCATTAACCTTCACTTAAGGATAGTCCCAATGTAATTACTAGTGGATTATAGATGATCATGTGGCCCCTGAGTAAGAAATCGGAGTCAAAAACCCCTATGAAATAGTCATCCTATTAGGTGACTATTAAAAAATGCCAAATAAACAACTAAATAATAACCAGAGGTTAGAATTTCTTGAATTTTTTTCCATTTTTTAAAAAGTTTATTTAAAATTATTTTTTTGAAAAAAAGAGAGAAAGAGAGAGCTAGAACAAGCAGGAGAGGGGCAGAAAAAAGAATCCCAAGCAGGCTCCGTTCTGTCAGCACAGAGTCCAATGATGGGTTCAAACTCACAAACTGTGAGACCATGACCGTGAGCCAAAATCAAGAGTCTGACATTTAGCTGACTGAGCCACCCAGACACCCCAGAAAATGCTTGGCATTTCTTTCGATGATATTACTAAATTCAGGAAATGAGAATGTAAAATGTTTTTAAGATATGGCATCATCATGGAGTACTTCCCAAAATACTGATATTTCCTTTCAGTTAGAATAATTAGAGTAAATTTTGTAAGTTATCACCATAATTTTAGTAAGGGTCACTTATACAGTATACCTGAGTTAATTGTACTGAAAAACTCCACAGTCATTTGACCTTTGCCCTGACTAATCTGGTGCTCAGGCTCAAACGCAATGTTTGGGCACTGACTCTTAAATTTGATGTGTTATCATTTTATCCTCTTTTGAGGTCTGATTTCTATTTTTATTTCTATATCACAAAGTGTTTTAAAAAAGAATTTTGCTAAAATGCATCAAGATCTTCCCCCATTCTCTTTGTAATCCAGACTGTAAAGCCTTTTAGTTATAGAATTTGAGTTTGGCTCCAAAATGTCATCTTTCACCTCTAGTTAAAAGCCGATACTTTCAATAAGAGTTAAACTCTTACCCGAGTTTGATAAGAACGAAATTATAGAACTTACTTGCTATTCTTTGGAATAAATATAAAAGTGAAATATACTTGAAATCAAAACTAGCCAATTGCTTTAAATGTTGTGTAAATAAAATAAACAATGATTAACTTTTATGTCTTTAAAAGTGCTCTTCATTTACAGGTTTTATATTTAATTAACTGTGTAAAATAATGAAGAAGCATCATGGATTACTTTAGTGGACATAGTCACTAAGCTATCTAAATATGGTTTCTGAGGGTGTCAGGGGGGTCACCAACTTCAAACTGGACTGAAGATACCTAAAAAGTGATCTCAAATACAACCACATATGCAAGATCCCCTTCACTTAATTATTCCTTTAAATGTTCTCCGGAAATTTAACTTCTCTTGTACAGCATAATTGTTATGGATTACATGGCTTAAATTGACATCCAAATGCTAAGGACTTCCAAGTCTCTCCTATTCAGATTTTCCATCTTTATAGCCAATGTCTGGCTGGACATTGCATTTAACTGAACTTCACTTATGATCTGCTTCCCAAAGCCTGCTTCTTTCCTGGGGCTCCGAGGCTCTGGCCACCAACCCTGGAATCATCCTGAATGACCTGCCCCTTCTGTAATTATAGTCACATGTGCCAATTCTGCCTCTATGTAATGTCCTTGAATCTGTCCATTTGTCTCTTTCCCCAGTGCAGCTATCTTAGTTGTAGTGCCCTTATCTGATGGCTTACTCTAATGCTTTCTTGTTGCCCCCAGCCTTATTTTCCCCACCAGCCCTCAGCTTCCCTCACCAAATCTATTCACTGTGTAGTCGAAGAGACCTCGTCTCCACATCAGTTCCCCACACTGCAGCCAGAGAGATATTTCTAAGGCATAGAAATAATCTTGGCACTTTTCTGATTAGAAGTTTTGAGAATTTCTTATTTCTCCCAGAATGAATTCCAAACTTATTAGCATCATGTATATGGTCCTTAATAACTGAGGCCCTTTCTACCTCTATCCTATTATTTATTTAGTTTCTAAATGTGTCATGCCCTTCTAATAGCCTGAGAGAGAGAGAATCCCAAACAGGCTCCTAGCCTTCAGTGCAGCACCTGACGTGGATCTCGAACCGACAGTAAGATCATGACCTGACAGCCGACATCAAGAGTCAAATACTTAACTGATTGAGCTACCCAAGCGCCTGAATAGAACCTGGAATTTTGCCTTTATTGGAGAGCCTATCTGAATTGATCCAACTGATTTTTCAATTTCATGCATGATAATTCAGTATAATAGTTTTATCTTTAGTACATTCCTTTTTTTTTTTTTTCCTTTCAACCCTGAGCCTCTGCTTGGTTTCAGTGTCATCTGGGTCACCCAGTTATCTGCCAACTCACTTTCATCAGAGAATCCTGTATATAGTGAATAAGATCCCTCTTTTAAGCCATCTGAGGTTAGGGACCCCTGGGTGGCTCAGTTGATTTCGGCTCAAGTCATGATCTTGAGGTGATGAGATGGGGCTCTGCCTGGGGCCCAAGTCTGTGTAGAGCTCCTTGTGGGACTCCATGCTGAGTATGGAATCTGCTTAAGATTCTCTCTTAAGGCCCTCCCCTGCTTATGTGTGCTCGCTCTCTCTCTCTCTTTCAAAAAAAATACCATTGAGTTTTAAAAAATGATAATAATTTAGGCTAAAATCATGCCAAATGACAGAATGATATAGTTTTGTTGTTTCCGCTTATAATAATAACTGAGCAGAAAGAGTAGACAAAAAGAAATGAGAAACGCCCCCTCTTAGTCTAAACTAGACTATCTAGGTGAAAATTAGAGATGGAAATTAAGAAATACTGAGATTTTCTTGTGTATTATAAATATGTGCAAACAAAAGTGCATCTCTGATGTCACCTACTGTGAGAAATGTTTGAAATTGGCTCCAATGGCCTCTTATTAGTCCCTTCTGTCTTTAATGTGCTTCCTTCTTATGTTTTCATTCTTTTTCTCAATTTACTAGAAGCTTTCTTACACTTGACTTTAGGATCAAGGAATCTTGGTGGGCTCACTATAGACATAGTCTTCTCTCTTTATATCTGGCTTAAAATATAAACTGTATGTAACATCAATGATATTTACAAGATGCTTATGTTTAGATTTGGTAATCAACAAACATCTTAAAAAGCGGAGAAAAGAAAGTTGAGAGCTGCTAGGTCAGAGGAGGTCAATTTGAGGAAACAATCTTTGTGACAGCTGACATTATGGCTTGTAATAAGCTAGGCCATCTGTTTCTTATAGAAGTTTTATTGTTTCTGTTGTTGTGGCTGCTTTTGTCAGGAAAGAAGATCTGGAGAGTGTTTTAGAAAGCACGTTTTTCATAATTCAAGTGACAGATCATCTTATGTAACTATTAACTTTATATCTTCACATTGATGTAGGCAAATTCTCTGAATAATATCACATGTATCACCTATGTGAATGTATATGGAAACATCTAACTTTCCTTAGTCAGTCAATGAGCATTTTTATTGTTCAATACTTTAAAAATCTAGGCTGGGAATGGATGGTCCAATTTTGCTGTGGGAACCAAGCAGGGAGAAACTGAGTTTCCCAAGTACAAACAGAGTTAATGTGAAGCTGCAGAGTCAGAGGATATAGAAGATTAAAGAAACTCAGCTTTGCCAAACTGAGTTTCCTCAGCTGAAGTAGCTGAATTCCTGAATCGAAGCCAATCACTTTGAGCTCTGTGTTTTATTTACAG
Organism: Suricata suricatta; assembly: GCF_006229205.1. Taxonomy (NCBI): domain Eukaryota; kingdom Metazoa; phylum Chordata; class Mammalia; order Carnivora; family Herpestidae; genus Suricata; species Suricata suricatta. Next base: position 85,040,328 of record NC_043707.1, read on the forward strand.
TGCAGCACATTTACAATGATGTATGTTACTCAAGTGTATGCTCAGAGACATGTGACTGTGAAAGAAAAAAAAAGCGTAGAATTCAGTGGCCAATTTTTTTGTTTAACTTTGGTCAAAGTCTTGGCTGACATTGTCGAGATCGTTTTGCCTTGTGGATAGTTTAGTGCATGGTGTAATGTATCCCCCTTTCCAGGTAATTAAGAATTAAGGTTTATTTGTGCTTCTGATGAACTAGGGTAATAAAATTCTGTTCTTAAATCACAGAGATATGTATGGGTCACTTAGTAGACAAAATAAGGTCCTGAAAGAAAGTCAGTAAAGATTTTTTTCCTACTCTGATTTTCTATCAGAATTGAATTACATCCTGTGATAAAGGCAGGATACCTAAACAATGGTAGGTAAACTGATGAATATTTCTAAGCCTAATTTTTCTCTTCTGTAGAAAGAGGGTAATGATACTTGGTCTACAGTATTGTCAGGAGAATAAAATGAGAATATATGTTATGAGATTAGCACAAGAATGGGATATAAAAGTTTTCAATAAATGAAGCTATTACTATCACTGTCAGAACAATGAAGTCTCTGAAGATTTTATTCTTAGCAACGAGACCCATCCTATTCCTCCATGTGGCTATTGATTTGTGTGCTGAGACCATCCTGTAACTTCTCAATCAGCTTCCATGAAAGAGACTTCCTATTTCCAACTGCTTGCGGTGTTGTTACCATTTTGAAGGATATGGCTGCAAATCAAAAAGTTAACGCTTCCCTAACTTCTGAGTTAAAAAAACAACACCCTGACACTATCCTTCTGAAGTCATTATTTCTAAGAATACCTAAGCACTGAAAGAAAACGTATACATGAGTTTAGCTATTAAAACTGAGTGGTTGTAACTTTTCTTACCCCCAGTGTTTGCTCAAGGACCAGATTGTTGCCAATGGATGAACAAAATAAAGCCTTTGCTTCCTAAGCTGTCATTCTCTCCTTTCATGTTCTTAGCACCTATTTATTTGGCATTTGTTACATGCTGGTCCCAGGCAAATGAAAATGAATATGAGATCATCTCTTCCCTGAAAAAAAAAAAAAAACCACACTGCATTGTTCAATGATATGTCCTTGGGAAAATAGTGTAAATATATTCGTTTATTTCAGCAAACATCTAGGAGAACATTTTGGGGAAAGATAATCAAAGCATGATGTTTTTCTGATAAGCTAGATGATAGGAAAGATTCTATTAAAATCCAGGAAAATTAGTGATAGCAGCCATAGCGAGGAATAAATAAAGTGTTATGAGAACTCAGAGAGGATAGAATTTATTCCTATTGTAGATGAACCTGCAAGACTTCTTTTTCTTTATGTTTATTTAATACTTAAATAGAGCACGAGCCTGCTATGGTTCTTGAAGGATGTGAATATGTTTATTCAGTCATCCATCAGGCATTTATTTCTTTATATATTTATTTTATTTTTGAGAGAGAGAGACAGTGTGAGCAGGGGAGGGGCAGAGAGAGTGGGAGACACAAAATCCAAAGCAGGCTCCAGGCTCCCAGCTGTCAGCACAGAGCCTGATGCGAGGCTCAAACCCACAAACCACAGTATCATGACCTGAGCTGAAGTCAGGCCCTAACTGACTGAGCCACCCAGGTGCCTCATCCATCAAGCATTTATAAAACAATTAGTCAGTACTAGGCTCTATGGCAAGTATCTGAGTTAGACAGAAGATGCAGTTTTGCCTTTCAGAAGCTCATGGTTTAATTATAGAAAAGAGAGATATATGAGCAAATAATTACAATTAGTGGACTGATAACATTACAATATTAATAATATATTATGTTAAATATGATTATAAACTAATCTAGTCTAGTTACTGAGAGAGCTTTGATTCTACCTTAGGTCTCCAATTATGTGTGTCTCTGTGTGTGTCTGTGTGTATATAGATGGGGGATCTAGAAAGTCTTCATAAACACGACATTGAGCTAAGTCTTGGGAAAGGGTAGGACTTCAGCTGCCTTGGGGGCTGTGAGTACCATCTTACAGGTGAAGAAGGAAGGAAACTAAATTTTCTTAGAAAACTGCAAAGAAATTAAGTGTCTGTTTTTCCAAAGAAGGCATCCAGATGGCCAACAGATGCATGAAATGATATTCAACATCACTCATCACCAGGGAAATACAAATCAAAACTATAGTAAGATATCACCTCACACCAGTCAGAATGGCTTACAAAGGAAATAACTGGTGTTGGCAAGAATGTGGAAATATTGGGAGCTCCCTTACAGTAACACATTATAATGCTCCTCAAAAAGTAAAAAAAAATAGAACTCCAGCAATTGCACTACTGGGTATTTACCCAAAGGATACAAGCATACTAATTCGAAGGGATACATGCACCCTGATGTTTATAGCAGTGGTATCATCAAATTATGGAAAGAGCCCAAATGTCCATCAACTGATGAAAGGATAAAGAAGATGATATAAATAGATATAGATGATATAGATAGATATTGATATAGATGATATAGATCTATAGATATAGATAGATAAATACATATCCATTGTATATCTGTATGTAATATAGATAACCATATATTTATAATGGAATATTACTCAGCCATAAAAATAATGAAATCTTGCCATTTGCAATGACGTAGATAGAGCTAGAGTGTACTATGCTAAGCGAGATAAGTTGGCCAGAGACAGGCAGATACCATATGATTTCACTCATGTGGAATTTAAGAAACAAAACAAATTAACTTAGAGGTAGAAAAAGAGAGGAAAACCAAGAACCAGACTCTTACCTATAGGAAACAAACTGATGGTTAGCAGAGGGGAAGTAGGTATGGGGATGGGGAAAATAGGTGATGAGGATTAAGGAGTGTACCTCTTGTGATGAGCATTGGGTGTTATGTGTAAATAATGAATCACTAAATTCTATACCTGAAACTAATATTAAACTAAATGGAATTTAAATTAAAACCTAAAAAATAAAAGAAAGTGAATATCTAGAGTATAGTGTGTGGGGATGGGGAATGAGATCTGGGAGTGTGAATTGTGAGTTAGACAGGAAAGAGAAATGAAAACTCTGGGAAGGACCATATAATGAAAGGCTTTGTCCTAAGCAACAGGGAGTGCCGGAGGTAACTACCGTTAGCTTGCTGGCTAGAGGCTGCCATGAGTGTCTAGGTTAACATGTTGTATGTGGTCTGGTTCAAAGCTGTTAAGGCTTTGGCCACCCCTTATCCCACTCCCAGTCAGCTATTTTGCGAATATATATCCTCAATTTCAGAAGTGATGTCCTTTGATATTTCTTGAAATACTGTGGGAACATAAAATAACACTTTAGTTTGGAACCATTAGCTTCATCTTTGGATATAAAGGTAATTTAGATCTGAAAATCAGTGACATAAAGTAAGACTGTATAGGTAGAAGCATATTTTAAACTGGTAAGAGATTTTCTATTTTTTGAGTAATAGTTCATAACTGGTTTCCTTTACCTTGAGTTTTCAGAATAGTTAGCTTCCTTTGTTCTTGGAACATTAGCATATTGGTCCATATTTCATTTACTCATTCACTAATCTCTCACCACTGGTAGAAGAAGCTGAATAAGAGCCTTTACTGGGAGGCTAGTTGGTTAAACGTCTGACTCTTGATCTCAGGTCAGGTCATGATCTCATGGTTCATGAGTTCGAGCCCTGCATCAGGCTCTGCACTGACTGCTTGAGATTCTCTCTCTGCCCCTCCCCTGTGTGTTCTCTCTCTCTCTCCCTATCTTAAAATAAATAAATAAACTTAAAAAAAAGAGGACTTCCTTGTGAAGTTCTGGGAATTTAGTAAAGAATTACCTTTCCACCTGTTTCCCAGTTCAATGCTCTGACATAAACACTGTTTAGAAAAACTGGTTTAGGGTGAAAGCAATGTCATTTAATGCAGAGTGATGTGTGTCACAAAGTATTTGATTAACCAGGGTACCCAAAGAAAAAGTTAATTATTTGGTCAATATTTTACTAGGTCTTTCATTTATTATTTTTAATTACTATTTTCTATTCTCTCCATCTACACATCTGATGTTTTACATGAATGTACTTAAATTTTAAGGTGAACTGCAAAGTTAACTGTAAGATTAAATCATATTTTATCAGAAACCTGTACCTGGTGTCATTCTTGGAAGGCATGTTTGCAATTGAAAAAAATAAAAAGACAGCTTTAGGGAAAAGAATCACTTTTGTTTTAACTTTACTAAGTTTCTGTCAAATGACTTTTTATAAAACCACATCAATATGTGACAACAGTATGATAGATAATATCTACACAGCTTTTACATTTTGAAGGTACAAATGGCCTCTGAAAATAGATTTCATATGAAAAGTGCAGACTCAAAGCACAAGTACGCCTATTAGTCTTTATTTTTACTTCATTTCATAACTTTGGATTAGTCATTAAAAATGCCAAAGGAGTTATATGTTTTCTAGAACACAACAGAGTCTTATATACAAGGGCCTTTCACAAAGCTCTAGTTTGTAGCTATCTTGAGGCATGAAGTTGCCCCAAATCCCTGTTCTGGGGACCTCCTCAGTTCAAAGCAACTAGCGGGAGTTTTGCCTAAATCAGTTCTTAGCTTTGGACTCCCTGGTTCCTAGGTTGTTACTACGTGTGTTTTATAAACAATAACAGCAGTACCAGGGTACAACAGAGAGATTCAACCGTTCTATACATTATTCAGGTCTCATCAGAATAAGTCCACTCTTAATTCCCTTCAGTTATTTCACCCATTCCCCACCCACTTCTCCTCTGGCAACCACCAGTTTGTTCTCTATTGGAAATGATGTGGTAGTACACAGAGAGGTGCATAATCTTTTCAAATTAGTGTTTTCATACTCTTTGGGTAAAAGTCTAGTAGTGGAATTACTGGGTCATATGGTAATTCTATTTTAAATTTTTTGAGGAACATCCATTCTGTTCTCCACGTGGCCGTACCAGTTTGTATTCCCACCAACAGTGCACACGGGTTTCTTTTTCTCTCTTGTGTTTTTGATTTTAGTCATTCTGACAGGTATGAGGTAGTACTTCATTGGGGTTTGATTTACATTTCAAACTGCTGCCAACAATCTCATTCGTATGTTGTATAGATGCTTTAAACTCTCAGCTATATAGCATCATTCTTCCTATCATTATACTCCATAATTATGCTGCTTTGACTGTATTCTCTGTCTTGGTTAATGACCATGGCTTGGAAACTAATAGTCATCTTAAATGATTGTCATCTTCTTTACATATCACAAGTTCCTGGTAGTTCTACCTCTTAAATAGCTCGGAAGCCGTTCTATATAATTTATTTCCAAAGCCACTGTAAGATCTCTCACATGAATTGCTTATCCTCTAGACTGCTGATAAAACTATCTTCTTTTTAAAACAGGAATAGCAATTCACTCTCCTACTGGAAATATATCAATGGCTCCCATTGCCTAACTAGTAGCCTCTGTGTAGCCCCAGGAGGGATGATGAGGTTCAGGAAGAAAATGTTGGGACTTTGACTTATATTCATTCTTTTTTATTAAGTGGTATTTGATATCTATATCTACCAAAGAATGTGACATATATACAAGTTATAGAGCATAGTAGGTAAATGCATGCCTGTGAACTCACTACTGACTTACATCCTAGAACATCACCAGAATTGTCCTCTTTCTCTGCTTTCACCTCTCCCCTCCTCCTGCTCTCACCTACCGCCACCCACTCAAGTTGAATTTAACTTTTTTTCTAATTTTCTTACTTTTTAAAATAGGTTTATGACATATGCACTTATTTAGAAATATTATATTGTTTAGTTTGTTCTTAGGCTTTTAAAAAGTGGAATCATACTGCACTTGTACGACTTGTAACTTGCTTTTTAATTCAGTATAATGTTTTAAGGATTCATTCATGTGTGAAGCTGTAGTTCATTAATTTTTGCTGAGGAAGAATATGCAGTTCTTGGTACAAATGCATCAAGGCTTATTTTTCACTCTCTGGTTGATGGATATTTGGATTGTTATCTAATACAGACAATCCTACTATGGATAGTATTATATATTGTCTTGGGGCACACGTAAAACATTCAGAAATAAACCTGGGAGTGGAAAGGTTGTATCATAGAATAAGCAAATGTCCCAAACATATTAGCAAGTTATACAGACACATACTTTATTTTTAAATATATTAAAGATATATTAAAAATGCATATCCAAAACACTTTTTTTTTAAAAAGTTGTGTAATCAAAAATGTTTGGAGACCAATGGTTTATAGAATAAAAATAGGACTCCTAGATTTAGCTCCAGATTCCTTCCTTCATTTTCATTATTCTTGAGCAAGCTTCATACACTCCTGCTGCTACAGGTTTCCATCGTTCCTGTCACCTTGACAGTGCTCACTGGTGTCACTACTTGTGGTTTGTTCCATGTCAGACGCATTCACCTAGATTAACAGTCAAGACCAGAGTTGCAGCCTCATTCATTTCCATTTCTCTAGTATCTAGTCCACTGGCAGCATGTAGAAGCAAGTAGTATTTATTGAATGAATGAACAAATGTAAAATGATAGTAATGTCATTTTATATATCTGAAAAGATAAATGAAATATAACAAAAAAGTCCTGCATACTCTGGGGGAAAAGCATTACAAGAATTCAAGGTGTTAGTATTTTATGATGATATACAATCAAGCTGTTTTACAGCCTAAATATCAAAATACATGTTTTGGTTTTGGAATTGATCAGGAACACCAATTCTCTATTGCTCCTTACATTCGCCTTAGATGCACTAACACCATAGGAAAGCAACAGAAAATTCTCTTCAATTTCTAACTTAGTTCTCTTTATTAATATTTCTAGGAAGAAGAGGTTATATTAGAAGATAAAGATAACTGGACTAGAATTCAGAATAAGATTTCACTCAGTTCAGACTTTCGCTAGCCATGTGATTTTGTACAAACCACTCGATTTCTTTGATAATCTGCATAATAATTTTAAAGACCTATTGTTTATTAGCATATGTCAGGTACAGAGATATGTACTTTACCTGGCTTATCTCATTTAACAGTAGGTATAAATTTTGCCTTCATTATACAGAATTAGTAAATGAGGATCAGAGAGATTATACAACTTGCTCAAGGTCCTATAGACTCAATTCACAAGTCACTTATCATATTTCCCTGGAAATTGTTTTCTTAATCATTATGTTGTTCTACTTTGCCCTGGCTTCTTCTCAGAAGTTTTGAAAGGATCAAATGAGATCATTTGTGTGAGAATGAGAATGTTCTACACTTTTAAACACTTTACACATTCAACAAAATATTTAGGTAGCATTTAGCACACTTAGCACATGTAGTAGACACCAAAAAAAACATGAATTATAAAGTCAGCATCTGGAGGATCATGAGATCTTATAGAAGAGACACAGATATCCGTAAATGACAGTTATACCATTGTGACTGCCTTTTCCCTAGTGTGAAAGTTAGGGAACACTTCACCAAAGAGATGCCATTGAACTGTAATATATTAAAAGATGGCTAGGAGTTTTCCAGGTAGAAACTGTTAAAGGATATACAAAACAGTTGAAACAGCCCAAGTAAAGAGAGAGGAGGTAAAACATATGATGTAGAGGAAATGGTAAGTAGATCATTATAGCAAAGTGCAGGATGTGGGGCAGTATGTAGCGGGAGAGAAAGCCAGAAAGAAGCATATGTTGGAGTGAGATTATAAAAGACTTGAGAGTTACGGGTTCTTTTATCAAGTTAATGGTTAGCATAGAGATGCTTTAACTGGGCAAGTACTATGATGTTGACAATAAGTATAGTAATAATAATTATTATTTTATAACAATAATAATGGATAATATTTATAGAACTTTATTCTTTTTGATTGTTGAATCAAGCAATATTCCACAGTAAATATATACCACATCTTCTTTATCCATTCATCAGTCAATAGACATTAGACTCTTTCTATAGTTTAGCTATTATTGATAGTGGTGCTATAAACATTGGGGTGCATGTGCCCCCTTTGAATCAGCATTTTTGTATCCTTTGGATAAATAGTACAATTGCTGGGTTGTAGGTGGCATTTTTTTCCAGCTGTTTCCAGTGTGGCTGCACCAATATGCATTCCCACACTTGCAAAAACACTTGCAAAAGTGTTCTTTCTCTGCATCCTTGCCAACATCTGTTGTTGCATAAATTGTTAATTTCAGCCATTCTGACAGGTGTGAGGTGACATCTCATTGTGGTTTTGATTTGTATTTCCCTGATGATGAGTGATGTTGAGCATTTTTTCATGTGACTGCTAGCCATCTGGATGTCTTCTTTCAAAAATTGTCTCTTCGTGTATGTGTTTTGCCCATTTCTTCACTGGATTATTTGCTTTTGGGGTGTTGAATTGTTAAGTTCTTTATAGATTTTGGATATTAACCCTTTCTTTATCCAATATGTCATTTTCAAATATATTCTACCATTATGTCAGTCATCTTTTAATTTTGTTGATTGTTTCATTCTTTGTGCAGAAGTTTTTGATCTTGAAGAGGTCCCAATAGTTCAATTTTGCTTTTGTTTCCATTGCCCCTGAAGATGTCTCAGAAGAAGTTGCTAAGACCAAGATCAAAGAGGTTGTTGCCTGTTTTCTCTTCTAGGATTTTGATGGCTTCCTGTATTACATTTGGGTCTTACATTCATCTCAAATTTATTTTTGTGTATGGTGTAAGGAAGTGGTCCACGTTCATTCCTCTGCATGTCTCTGTCCACTTTTCCCAATACCATTTGCTGAAAAGATTGTCTTTTTTCCATTGGATATTCTTTTCTGCTTTGTCAGAGATTAGTTGGCCATCTGTGGGTCCATTTCTGGGTTCTCTATTCTGTTCATTGATCTATGTGTCTATTTTTGTGCCAATATCCTTGTACTTAGCATAGTACTTAAGACATGATAGATTCTTCATAAACCTCTCTTTCACTCCCTTTTAGAAAATGTTTTTTAATGTTTATTTTTGAGGGAGAGAGAGACAGAGACAGAGACAGAGTGTGAGTGGGGGAGGGGCAGAGAGAGAGGGAGACACAGAATCTGAAGCAGGCTCCAGGCTCTGAGCTGTCAGCAGAGCCTGATGGAATGCCCAAACTCATGAACCATGAGACCACAATCTGAGCCGAAGTCAGACACTTAATGCACCGGGCCACCCAGGTGCCCCTCTTGCACTCCTTTTTAAATAAATATTGAGCACCTATCATTTATTTACAATTTAAATGAATAAGTGAATGAGTGAGTGAATGAATGAAAAAGCAGATGATGAACTATCAATAGTTGAAATGAATATAACTAAACTTTACAAGCTCCCTTAACAGTTTTATCTGTCACCATTATGCTTGTAAGAGTTAGCCTTGTGTAGGACTTGTGTAGTATCAAAAACACACAGAAGATGTCAGGATTCTTGATTTCTCCTTAATGCTTTGTGCTCTTCTATAACTAACCACAGTCAATAGGGTAATAAAATATGAACAACAGACCAAATCAGGATTCTTGTATCAGAAGATAGAACAGAAACTAACATTTACTGATTTCAGGATGTGCTATTTTCTTTCACAAGTTCTTTAATTTCTTTTTAACAATTTTTTTAAAAAAGTTTATTCATTTTTGAAAGACGAGAGAGACAGAGTGTGAGCAGGGGAGGGACAGAGAGAGAGGGAGACACAGAATCCAAAGCAGGCTCCAAGCTCTGAGCTGTCAGCATAGAGCCCAATGCCGGTCCTGAACCCACAAACCACGAGGTCATGACCTGAGCCAAAGTCAGATGCTCAACTGACTGAGCCACCCAGGTACACCTATTTCAGTTAATTCTTTTTCTTTTTATTGTTTTTTTTTTTTTTTTATTTTTGAGAGACAGAGAGAGACAGCACAAACAGGGGAAGATCAGAGGGAGAGGGAGATACAGAATCTGAAACAGGCTCCAGGCTCTGAGCTGGCTGTCAGCACAGAGCCTGATGTGGGACTCGAACCCACAAACTGTGAGATCATGACCTGAGCTGAAGCTGGACGCTTAACCGACTGAGCCACCCAGGCGCCCCTCAGTTAATCCTTAAAATAACTATCTGAAGTGGTGTATTATCCTCATATCTATGAAGAAACTAAACTCAACATCTATTAAGAAACAGAGGCATGGGGCGCCTGGGTGGCTCAGTTGGTTAAGCGTCTGGCTTCCGGCTTCGGCTCAGGTCATGATCTCACAGTTCCTGTGAGGCTCTGTGCTGACAGCTGGCTCAGAGCCTGGAGCCTGCTTCAGATTCTGTGTCTCCCTGGATCTCTGACCCCCCACTGCTCGCGCTGTCTTTGTCTCTCAAAAATAAATAAAAGACATAAAAAATTTTAAAAAAAAAGAAACAGAGGCAGGATTTCCCCCCCTATTTTATATATACTTATATATATGTTTTGCCTTCTTGACTAGGGTTATTGTTGAAAAAAAAATGTTTCTTAACCCAAAAAAAAAATCCTTGGTTTTATATCTATCTCTAAAGTTCCCATCACACTTATACTTGAGCTGCAGACATTGATACTATATGTCAACATGCAAACATAATCTGGGAGGAAAACTAAGTAAACCATAATTAATCATTAACACGTTGGTTCAGTTTGGTTTCTGAGATTTCCTTTAGCAAGCAGAACCCTGAGAAAGTGAAATCCTGGTCGAAATTATTTTGAAGCACTGCCCAGTCACAGTGAGACTTTGGAGACCTAATCACCTCTATTACAGGAGGGGAAGAAATCTACCAGTCCTCCACTTTCTCTAGGGTATAGAGAGGGCTGTCGTTAAAAACACAAAATAACCAAAAGGTTGGAAAAGTGTCGATGACAAGCTTAGTTTGGAGTAGAAAATGGATCCTCAACCTCTAAAGTTCCCATAGAGACCCTAACTCTGTTTCCTTTTCACTTTTCATTGTCACTCAGATCCTTTTGAAAGACTTGCAGCAGTTTCTACATACAACAGAACAATTGAAACGAATGTTAGGATTAATCAGTTCACCAACTCTTAGCCCCAGGAATTGCTGCCATCAAGAGAGGCTCTGTAAATGTCAAGGAGTTGACGGGAGCCAGCCCTGACTTAGTAAGGTCTAGGGCTTTTTTGTCATTTGTGAAGATACATTTTATCACCTTAGGCTGGTGGAACTTAAAATTTCTGATGAGATAGTTAATGGCTACTCTGTGGCTCTGATAATTGGATATCCAACATAACCTGGTACAATACCTTTTCTTTTAAAAAGCTTAGACAAGGCTCCCTGGGTGGCTCAGTCGATTGAGTGCCTGACCTGGGTCATGATATCACATTTTGTGGTTTCGAGCCCCGCTTCAGGCTCTATGCTGACAGCTTGGAGCCTAGATCCTGGAACCTACTTCAGATGCTGTGTCTCCCTCTCTCTGCCCCCACCCTGCTCATGCTTTGTCTCTCTCTCTCTCTCTCTCAAGAATAAATAAAATAGTAAATAACGTTTTTTTAAAAAAAAGGTTAGACATTTTAAGGGCACCTGGGTGGCTCAGTCAGTTAAGCATCTGACTTTGGCTGAGGTCATGATCTCGTCATTGCCAAGTTTGAGCCCTACATTGGGCTCTGTGCTGAGAGCTCAGAGCCTGGAGCCTGTTTTGGATTCTGGGTCTCCCTCTTGATCTCTATCCCCATCGCGCTTGCACTCTTTCTCTCTCTCAAAAATAAATAAACATTAAAAAAAGGTTTGGACATTTTAATTGGAACTTCCTTACCAACTTTTCTGGCTTCTAATTATTTTTCTCTCTGGCACAGAGTTTTAAAGTAGCACTTCCATTAAATGTAGACTCAGCAGGCAATAGCTGTATCCTACGTTCATTTTTTTTTACACACCAACTGTAGTGAAACTCAAAGTGAAAAATAAAGAATTTTTCTTCAATAAAAGTGGAGATTAAAAAAATTCTTATTTAATTGCCTAAATTTTAGCTACAGTAAATGATATGGTGGGTGAATAATTTGATGTCTGAATTGAAATGGTATCTAGTCACTTAAATACATACAAGGCAGCATACCAGACAGGTGGGGAAAATCTAAATGGTGTTTTACTTAGGTAAATATATTCTCTAAGATATGTTTTCCACTCTTTGTGTTTACTGACCAGCTGTGGTCCTGACTTTCTGAGCTCCTCTCGGGTTACTAGAAGAGAAATTTGTTTCATTATAGGTTCTGAGAATCACAAAAAATTAAGGATCATATTCTTTATAGCATGAGCCAAAAGACCATCACCTGAATGTACAGACTAGAAAATTTTCCTTTTTTAGAAAGGGAGGAACTGGCAAAATTATTTCTGCCTCACCATTTCAGAACTCAAGATTGCTTTGGGTTGGATTAGATCCCTGCAAACTAAATTACAGGACAGAACTAAAGCTGTGGTTCAGATGATTAGAGAAATAAATTGCTATGGCCTTGACACAAGTGGAGGAATGGAAGTAAGCGTGTGGAACCCATGTTTCACAGATGGTCTTCTTGAACAGAATGTAGTGTCATTCCAAATGAGACCAGTTCTAGCCTGTGTTATTCATTCATATCTTATTTTTTATTTATATTTATTTTTTTATTCAACTTCTTATTGTAAACCAGGGCCTCTATTTTTATCTCTGGATAAGTGTCCAAGAACCTACCTATTTCATTGATACAGATATTTTAAATTTAAATGTAATAGCAAAATTGTTCTTTTTCTCTGCCTCATTTTGCTTGGGCATTTGTGTCCCATATATAAAGTATGGAAGGAGGTCAACCTACATATTCGCCATCATTCTTTGTTTCAGGAACTACAATAAGAAGTGTACTACAGGGGCGCCTGGGTGGCTCAGTCAGTTAAATGTCCAGCTTTGACTCATGTCATGATCTCACGGTTCGTGGGTTTGAGCCCCACATCAGGCTCTGTGCTGATAGCTAGCTCAGAGCCTGAAGCCTGCTTCAGATTCTGTGTCTCCTTCTCTCTCTGACCCTCCCCTGCTTGCACTGTCCCTCTGTGTCTCTCAAAAATAAGTGAAAAACATTTAAAAATTAAAAAAAAGAAGGGTACTACAAATTAGAAGCTTATGTTCATATTTGAAATCCAACCACAGAATCAGTATGCTAGTGCTGCCAGAAATGACAGGAATGTCCATGTGATGTTCCCTTGTTCTTGATGAGGAGAGAGAGGGCCCATAATTTTGAAGGGACTTGTCTAAAACCATACAAAAAAGTTTATAGCCCGGTCAGGGATTGAGATTTCTGATCTCCCCCAGAAATTTTAGCCAGTTTCTGCTATCCTACATTTGTTGTCTTTTCAGTTTATTTTTTTTATCTCTTTTCATGGAACTCATACTTTCCAAGTCTTTAAAATGTTTTTTAACATTTATTTATTTTTGAGGGACAGAGAGAGAGATAGAGTGTGAGCTGGGGAGGAACAGAGAAAGAGGGAGACACAGAAGCTGAAGCAGGCTCCAGGCTCTGAGCTGTCAACACAGAGGTCTATGTGGGGCTCAAACCCACGAACGATGAGGTCTAGAATTTAGGAAGAAAACAGTCTTAAGATACTCTGTTCCCTTGGTCCCATAAGAGTATCTGATGTTGTGAAAACGTGTTCTCGAAGTTTTGGTTTGGAAAACAAGATTGGTCGCTGTAATTATGGAGGAAGAAATTCATGGGTGACTGAATGTAAAATAAAAATCAGAAAATAGGTACAGTGAGTCACTAAAATATTAGATACAACTATTTCTAATCTAGCTTCTTTGAGTGTGTTTCTATAGTTACCAGTCTGATACTTTGTTTAGGTTACACATTTGGGTTTCAATTTAGAGTGAAAATGTGATACTTTTGGCATTCTTTTGTGGTGGCTTTTGTAATAGGCAATTAGAATATATTGCCCGTACATTGTTCAGTGACAGTTTTTTAAACCAACACTTGCTTGATTTGTTTTTTTCTATTTTGTAAATGTCACCTTTTTGTCAGCATTCTCAGCAGAAAGGATGGTTACAATATTTTTTTAACATGAATTTAGGTCAAATGACTTTTAGATCTTTGTACTTCCTTGGGCAAACTGGTGTTCTGAATTCTTAAGAATTAATTTAAAGTCATAGTCAAAAACTTCCAGCCATTTTTTAGCATCCTGGGTGTAATTCATTGGACCAGACAGAGAACATGGCACATGTTTTAGGGATGTGCTGACAGATCCCACAGCTGTGACACTGTCAGTCAGCCATGTGATTTTAGGCAGAACACAAATGCCATTTAGGTTTTGGCAGAGGAAACGGCAAATGAGATAACTTGGAGCACAGGTAATTCTTTTGAATTAAAACTTCAGACCTTCATTTTTCTAGAGAAGTGCTTTCTTTTCATTGTTTGCAATTCCTTACAAAATCAATAAGGTAATAAGGTTGTGATCATACTGAAATTATTTAGTAGTACTTATTGACAATAGTAATGTCACAATTATAGAATTCCTGATAAATGTCAGGCAATATACTAATTGTTACATAAATTATCTCAATTGATTCTCACATTAATTCTGTGCAGCTTGTACTATAATGATCTGTGTTTACAGATGAAGACATTGAACTCACAGTTTGTGAGTGGTACAGTGGTCATTTAAATTCAACCTTCTAATTCTTCTTTATACTGTTTATTTATTTATTTTGAGAGAGGGTGGGGAGGGCCAGAGAGAGGGGGCAGATGGAGAGAATCCCTAGCAGGCTCCATCCTGTCAGCACAGAGCCTGATGTGGGGCTCAATCTCACGAAATCGAGTCAGACACTTAACCAACTGAGCCCTGCAGGTGCCCCCAATCCTTTGATTGTTAATGGATATATTTCCTTGCCAAACCCTCTGCAATAAGAGAAAATGGAGAAATTGCATATTCTTTATAGGAAGCCCTTTTTAATTTGATATATTTGTCTTTTCCCTCTTCATAATACCATAAAGGGTATTCAAAGATATTTTTAACCTATAATAAAATAACCTACAAAACCTACAATAAAAACATCTTTGTCAAGTAGCTACTGATTAGTTTGAATATTGCAGACTATGAAGTGCTTCTTTTCTTTGATTCCATGTCAGTTTGTATATATCTTGATTATACCTATTTTTAGTATAGCTTTTTAAAGAGTAATATATACTTAGGTTAAAGATTAAAAGTAAAAAATGGTTTCTAGTGTAAAGTACATCTCCCATTCATGCTTTGACATACAGGCTTTTCCTAAGGCAATAGCTGTTCCCATGATAATGAATACTCACACAGACACACACACACACACACACACACACACAGACACACACACACATAACTCTTTGGGTTTTGCAAGATTGAAAAACAATCTAACAAACACAATGTTCTGCACTTTGCTTTCTTCACTTAACAATATCTTAGGCTTCTTTCTATATTAATATATAAACCTTATTATTTTAATAGCTCTGAGTATTTTAGTATGACATAGCATAGTTTACCTAACTCGCTTCCCATGATGGACATTTTGGCTGTTTCTAGATATTATAAACAATGTTGCTAGGGGTCCCGGGTGGTTCAGTCGGTTGAGCATCCCTCTCTTGATTTCGGCTCAGGTCATGATCCCAGGTCATGTGACCGAGCCCACCTCCATGTTCAGCATGGGGCATGCTTAGGATTCTCTCTCTGTCTCTATCTCTCTTTCTGTCTCTCTCTTTCCCTCTTCCCCTCTCCCCTGCTTGTGTGCTCTGTCTCTGTCTCTAAAAATAAAATAAATCTTTAAAAAAACAATGCTGCCATAAGTATCTTTGCTGGTATGTTAAATGGAGTAGATAAGGATGGGCCCTGAAGTTAGATCTCCTGGGTTTGAACCTTGGCTGTGTATTACTAGCTCTTACTGTTTTAATGAGGTATTAAACCTCTGTATTCCACAGTTTCCTCTTATGTAAAATGGGGATTTAGTGATAATTTCATAGGGGTTTTCTGAGGATTGAGCAAAGTACTACTTGAAAAGAACTTTAATGCTTAGTATAGAGTAGACACTCAGTGGTGTTTACTACTATAAAGATCTCATATGTCTTTAGGTACATATGTGAGTATACCTTTAGAATATATTCCTGGAAGTGAAATTCCTGGGGCAAAGGGCATGTGCATTTACAAGTTTAATAGATACTCATCTTGATTGGGTTCCTTCAGAAGCAGACCATGAAACAAGGACCCAAATATACACAGTTTATTTAAGTGACGAAGGAAAGTCAAACAGGGGAGTGGAAAGGAGAGACAGGGAAAGAAAGGAGCCAGTAATGGATATATCAACAAGCCATTCACTACTTTGAGTACCTGGAGCTCAGTTCTGAAACTCCAGGGAACTCTAGGAGCCAGTATTGACACAAATCTCAGAGCTATCCTATTCAGAGGGTGAGGGAGCTGGACTACTGGTACTCCTGTCCTGTCATGTCAGTCACTGTCTGGAGGCCACTGTATGATCCTGGGAGCGATGACATCTGAGGACAGAGCAGCGTTCTGCCTTGGCTTCTGGAAGTAATGGGATTGTCTACAGATAATTTAAAAGGAGTAACAAAATTAACTAAAAGTCATTCTAAATTTATCATCATGATGTGCTAGGAATTCTCTATAACCTCAGTTATAGGGTACTCCTCTGCTCACAGATACTTCCCACTGTGCTTCTCTGCGTTCCACTGCCTGCGAGGGATTAACTCCCCAACACTTCTGGCCTATTTCACAGGCAAGCAGTGGGATTTATAGGCCAGAGAAGAAAAGAAACACAGGTGCTGCCAGCTGGAAGCCTGACCAGCATGAACTGAAGGGCAAGGAAGAGAGAATATGGTCAGAGTACCAGCAGCATCTGCTCCAGTTGAACCTGACCCACTCAGACCATCTACACACGTGCTTGAACGTTTGTCTCGCTTCAAGTCTTGCCCATAGTAATGAGATTACCCCTCACTGCTGTCTTTTATGACCACCCCTGAGTGGAGCTGTGTTTCATAACAAGTCTATTTTTAGCTTCTGGGATACATTAAGCCAACCCATTCGTGAATCAGACCTGGGTTTTATGGCCCTCTGACAACTGGTTATGGGAACTCTGTGAAATCATGGGTGTGGCCAGAGGGAAATACATCGGTTAAACAAGTTAGGTAATAATGGGTTTCTGGGCCACCAGTTCAGATAACTTAGTTGTTCCTCCGACATTCTCATGCTTGATCACAAATGTACCATTCATTGTATGATGGGTTCCTGCTGTGCCTGTCCAACCTAATGACGTGGAGAAGTTGATGGTAACCAGCCTGCGATGAGCAGCTCCAACAAAATTATCAGGTGATGTCTCATATTTAGGCTAAGTTTCTAGGAGGTCCAGGAGTACCAAAAGCTGCTTTTTAAATGGCAGACAGTTCTTTGAAGACTTCTGGCTTCCATATCGTATCCTGATTGATCGCTGAGCCCGCCATGTTTTTTTCTCAGTACGCATATGACACTAACTACAACCAGCCAATTCTACTGTCCTTATCATCCTCATTATCTCCTGATCTCTCATGTTCTAGAAATACTACATAAGCCAGTGTGTGCCCTTCATCCCAACCCATTTTAGTAGGTGGTGATGGCATTTGGAAACCAGGACACAAACCCTGAAATGTGGGGACACAACGATATAAGCAGGGCATCATCAGTTTCTGCTCCCGTGTCACTAAAATATCTTCCAAAGAAGGCACTTCGTTTTACAGACTCACCAACAAAATAGAAGATAACTGTTTTTATGCACCCTCACCATCTCAATGTATTATGAAATATTTTGCATTTTTAAATGGTAATTCATTGTTGTTTTACTTATATTTCTTTATTGTGAAATTACATCTATTCACGCGTATTAAAAATACTGATATGTCTTTCACTTTGAAAATCCTTTGCCAATCTCTTTTTACATGCTTTGCTCACTTTCAAGAACTGTGGACAAAGACCAAACATGTCTGAGAAGTATGTTTTGGTCATCTGAATGACTAAATATATATATTTTGTCATTCTTATAAATCACAATATCACAATATAGTTCATTTGTTATAATTGATGAGCCAGTGTTGATATGTTATAATTAACCAAGGTCCATACTCTGTTCTGATTTTTTTTTTAGTCTTTATCTAATGCCCTTTTTTTTGTTCTTGGTTTCCGCAAGGATATCACATCATATCTAGTCATCCTGTCTCCTTAAGCTCCTTTTTGCTGTGACAGTTTTTCAGATGTTCCTGGTCAGGTATTCTGTAGAATGTCTTTGTATTGGGAATTGCCTGATGTTTTTCTCATAATTGGACTGGGATTATGGCTTCCTGGGAGAAAGACCATAAGAGGTAAAATGCCACTGTCATCACATCATATCAAAAGCACATACTATCAACACTATTTATCACTGTTGATATTGACCTTGATTAGCTGATGAGGTAGCTTTTTTTCAGACTTCTCCACTGTAAAGTTACTCTTTGTGATGGTTAATTTTATATATCAAACTACATGGGCTAAGGGATGCCCAAATAGCCAATAGTACAATATTTCTGGTATGTCTGTAAGGATGCTTCTGGAAGATACCAGCATTCGAATCAGTAAAACTCATAAAAAAGATTTGCCCTCACCAGTGTGGGTAGGCATTATCCAATGCACTGAGAGCCCAAACAGAACAAAAAGGCAGAGGAAGAGTGAATACTTTCTCTTCTTGAACCAGCAGCCTTCCACCCCCATGTACTCCTGTGATATCAGTTCTCAGGTCTATGGCTTCAAACTGGGAATTATACCATTGACTCCTCTGATTCTTAGTTCTCCAGGCTTTGATTTATACCACCAGCTTTCCTTGTTATTCAACTTGTTGACAGCTGATTATATATATAATTAATATCTATAATATATTAATATATAATTAATTATATAATTATATATTAATTACTTATATGATATGATCTTCTATTCGTTCTGTTTCTCTAGAGAAACCTGACTCCTACACTTCTCCCTTCTCCCTCACCCTTTCATACTGTACTCTTGGAGAGAAAATCGCTATGTGCAGTTCACACTTAGGAAGAAGTGGGGAAGGGCTCCTGCGTGGCTCAGTCAGTTAAGCATTTGACTTTGGCACAGTTCGTGGGTTCGAGCACCGAGTCAGGCTTATGCTGACAGCTTGGGTCCTACAGCCTGCTTCAGTTTCTGGTCTCCTTCTGTCTCTGCCCCTCCCTCTCTCTCTGTCTCTCTGTCTCTCTCTAATGAATAAACTTAAGAAAAAAAAGAAGAGCGCGGAATTGTCCTCAGTCTCCTTGAGGGTGAAGGATCTACATAAATTAAATTATTTGGGATTCCTCTGTATGGGAGATTTGTCCTTTCTCTCCCATTTATTTATTCAATCATTTCTTTATATCAGTATGGACTCATGGGAATTTATTTTATACTTTGGATTATAAACATGCGCTTTTATTTTGTTGCTTAAAATGTTTCTTCCTTGGCCATGGCCATTGGGAGTTCTTTTAGTTGGTTTCTGTGTCCTTTTGACATGTCTCCTTTATTATATGCTTTGATTTGTTCCTTACATGTCCTTACTTTTTGGCATTCAAAGATGATGTAGGTTTATTTTGTGTGATCCCTACCACAATCTTAGAACCAGCCATTCCCCTGAGGAACCCTGGTTCTTTTTATTGGAAACAGGATTATAAACCAAACTCTGGGCTCTCAATATGTCTATTACTACTGGGGTTAGACTCAGTAAAGCAATACACTATGGTTTATTTAATAAGGAAGTTTCTAATGTAATTCATAATATGCTGAAATATTCTCTTCTTAGCTATAATTACAAATTAAAGGCATACTCAAGGTTGTTACAGCATGTCTAATTAGGTACCTGATTTAGAATTTTTTAGAGCTTTTTAAGTGTGTGCAGACACCGTACATTTCTTTTTTTTAATTTTTTATGTCTTTATTATTTTATTTTGAAAGACAGAGAGCGAGTGGAGGAGAGTCAGAGAGAGAGGGAGACACAGAATCTGAAGCAGGCTCCAGGCTCTGAGCTGTCAGCATAGAGCCCGAAGCGGGGCTCGAGCCCACAGACTGTAAGATCATGACCTGAGCCGAAGTAGAACGCTTAACTGACTGAGCCACCCAGGCGCCCCAACACTGTACATTTTTAAGAGAAAAGAAACTTTTATGACACCCAGGTTCCCTGATTTTTTTCAGACTAGAAAAGAAAGATAAAATGCCAATTTGGACTGTAAAATGCCTTACAATACAGAGATTTTCCATAACTGAAATAAAAATAACCACAAAAGCTGTGACCATCACCCTATCTTATTACCAATTTTTGAACAACTCCACTATTGGTGAACAGAATATTTGGTTATTACAGGTGACCTAACACTCAATGACCATAAATGCCCTTGACAATAAAAGTGCTGTCTTGTGACTCTAATCTAATCGACTTGCTAAGCACAGGAAATAGTTGGCACTTTCCTAAGACATTGATTAATGAGGAAACACTTGGTTTCACAGTTAATGTGAATTATTATAACCGCTAGGTACCTATTAATTTTATAAGAAATAGCTCTGTGTGATGTTTGCATCTAGTGATGTCTGTATTCATAACACAAGAGGCACATCTCTATGTGACTTCATTTCATTGAGAAAATGCAACTTGGGGTCAATTTTTGGAAATGCATGTCTTGTGCTAAATGCAAGTCCCTCATTCCCTTCTTCCCTTTCAGTTTTCTATAAACTTTATTGATTCAAAAGGGATGGGGGAAATCAAACTGGCCTGAACCAACTATCCCATTCATGCATACATTTAATTCAATTCTTAAAGCAGCATTAAAAGCTAAGTATTCTTACACTTGTTTGAAAGCTGATTTGGAAAGGTCAAGTAACTTACTCAAAATTACACAATTGTAAGCAGTGATTTGCAAAAGTTATTATATGGAATTTATGCCTGGATCAATTTGACCCCAGAGCTCATCATTTACCACTCTGGCAGGGGTTCTCAAAACCGGCAGCAGGTATAACAATTTAAGATGATTCTCAAACTAATGATGCCCAAGTTCCACTCTAAGAGATTCTGATTTCATACTTCCAGGGAAAAATCCAGGCATCAGCAGGATTTTAAAGCTCCCTCTGTGATACTAATGAGCAGTCGGTCTGAACCAGAGCACTGCACCATTGTGCTTTAGTTCTCATAATTATACCTAACATTTATGCTGTGTCTGTACTGTTTGCAAAGTTATTTTTTAAATATGCAGTTTGTTTACTCTTTAAACCAACTCAGCTAGAGATTATTATGCCCATTTTTTCTGGAAGAGGAAACAGAGACTCAAGGAGTTTAAAAATTTTACTCAATACTACAGCATCAGTAGCTGAAACCCAAGAAAATTTGAGGTGGGCCACCCAGTTGTTTTTAATCCTTATTTAGACTCTTAATCTTGGTCCCAGTTGGATCCCTCCATCTCTTTCCCTCCTTCTCTGGTCTATTATCCAGCCTAGAACAACTTAGTGGCCATTTGAAGCTATCAACTATGTGTGGATGAGGAGTTGCTGTGAGGGCTGACTCATTACTAACGCAACATAGGTTGTTAGTAAAAATAGAGCTGAGGGTACAATGTGGACACCTTAAGGAAGTAGTTTTATTTCTTGAAGCTTAGGTTCAACAATATAATGGGGGAAATAATAATAGTACTCTCACACTATTTTATCATGAAACTAAGATAATTTATAGAGAGGAGGTTTGTAAATTGAAAGGCATGATACTTAAAGCTAGTCATTATTATTTCATTTGTAATGATTAGTTTTGAAGAGTGGAATTCATTTCCCATGGCTGTTCTAACAAATTATCACAACGTTGGTGACTTAAAACTATAGAAGATTATTCGCTCCCAATTCAGGAGACTGGAAGTCTGAAATTAAGGCATCAGCAAGGCCAAACCCCTTCTGAAGGCATTAGGAGAGAATCCTCTTCCAGATTCTAACAAGTGTTGGCATTCTTTGGTGTTCTTTGGTTTGAAGCCACATCATTCCAATCCTTGTCTCTGTCTTCCCATTGCTTTCTCTTCTGTGTTTGTCTCAAATATCCTTCTACTTTTCTCTTATAAGCATATTTGTCACTGGATTTAGGACCCCCTCATATAATTCAGCATTATCTTCTCATCTCAAAATCCTTAACTGCATGACATCTGCAAAGAACCTTTTTCCAAATAAGGTAACATTCATAGGTTTGGGGAATTAAGACATGAACATATCTTTTTGGGATCCACCATTCAACCCACTACAGACATTACAAGTATTTCTCTTAAACTAACCATGCCATTGTCTGATTCCTTAACTGCTGATTGCCAATAAACTTAAGTTCCAAACCTTTTACATGGTAAATAAGATCTTTATTCCACAAGTCTGCCCTGCCCATCCCCCAAACAACTGCATATTTCCTGGATATTCCTTGCACTTTCCTACCCCTGTGCCTTTATACATGCCATTCCTGTTACTTCCCTTCCCTCTCGTGACTATTTTTTGTCTTCTTCTGTGAAATATTTACTGATTATCAAAAAAGACTGCTCCTTCTTTTCTTTCCTAATCTGCTAGTTTTCTTGGCTTCCTACCTTTGTTTGGGCATTTACTACAGGTTGAACATTACCCCTGGAGTGGAGCACCCGTTTGCTTTCCCAATAGACTGAGCTTGTTTTTGTTATGTCCTCAGGATACAGATGTGACTCATTCATCTTTGTATTGCCCACTGCATGAGGCCCATGACCAGGCACATGGCCGTTCTCACCAAAGCTGGTGAACCACAGGGGATGGTAAATAACACTTCTCTCAGTTCCTCAGTCTACTACCGAGTGGGGGCAGCTGAAGGGCCCTGGAGTCTCATTCCCTTTCAGTGGCGCAAATTATATTATTACGTTTGTCTTGTTCTCTTTATTTGGCTTATTATTATCATCACCATTATTATTCTTCAGAGAGGGCCTCTTTTCTTCCTCTTCTCACTTGCTAGTTTATTTTGTCGTGATTAACGTTTGTGTGTCGTAGGATTTCTTCTATAAAAATATTGTTTCTAGCTTTCCTGTCAGTGATAAGTGATATTTCTCAATTCATCTTAGTTTAGTAAATACTTTGTGTGAGGGAGGGGAAGGCAGAGAGAAGCTGTGAGTCTCTGTTCTCCTCAGATCTCAGCTCTGTGCTTTAACTTGGGTTTTATCTTTTTGAAGTCCAATATATTTGTTTTTCTATTTATTTTTTTTCATCCTTTTTATGACTAAATCTTAGATTCAAATTCCAAAATTAGGTTTGGGAAAAAGTAAACAGATGATTGAATGTTGTCCCACTTCCTGAATACTACCAAGGCTGCATGTGCCGTTCGGTACACTTAACATAATTTATTAAAAGACTGTCCTTTGGAAGGGAACACTTCTCAGATTCTCCTAGATTGAGTAGTGGTCCTCACACTATTCACTGTAAATCCTTTGGAAGTAGAAACTGCCTGTGGCCTATCTCTAGTCATGTTATCAACAAAGTGCCGGGCACATGATAGGTAGTCAAGACAGTTTAACAAATCATTGAACGCAAATATCTGCCGTGGGAGCTGGCAGAACGTCAGTAGACAATGGATAACTTTGATTTCTCTTTCCTACTTACCTATTCAATTTGGTGGTGGTAAACTACTTGAAATAATCTGTCTTTTACTAACAGAACATCTGGAGAGGCCCAAGGAAAGTCTTGGTCAAAACCAATGCCTTTCACAATTCCTGTTCTACATGACATCCCTCCACACAAAAGCAATGCTGATGACTATTCATTTTCTTACAGTGGCTCCAATCCTAATTTGGGAATTTAAACTCCACTTAGGACTATGGGGATCTGAATAATAAGACAAAAGGCTACCACACTCCAAAGCAATCTTCTCCAAAATTCAACATCTGCCAGCGTTTCAAGTTTCAGCTCTAGCACTTAAGCCTCTAAACTCAAGGTGAGATCTCTGGGGATTGCCAAGGAAACTTAAAGGCCTGTTTCTCTCAGCTTTATATGTAAATCTTTCCCCAGAATCCTGGGCATCAGTTTCATCACACATGTCACTGTTTCTCCTAAGAGGTGTTGATTCAAACTTCACTAAACTATAATTCCTGGTATACATCCTTACGGTGTGTCAGCTCCTTCTGTTTCCTCCTGCTGGTCCAACATGCACTGCAACAAGCAGTCAAATATTCAACCACTCAGGTCCAGACCATTAGCACTTTGTCACTTGGGCTTGGAGGGGCCTATCCAAGATAAATTGTTCATGAATTACAATTACCTTCCAGTACAGGCTTGCCACTCTTCCCGGAGTGCACAAAGTTCCATATGGCAATAGGCTCCTGAAGAAAGCTGTGTTTGTGTCCCTCACTCTTCTTCTCCTGTCTTAAAATTGAAATATAAGCTAGAACTATATTGAAATATAGCATGGAATTCTCATGTTAACATACGCACCGAACTGCACACATAACATTTTGGGTCTCACCTCAGACAGGATACAAATAGGATCTTAATAGAAATGCTTAATGCAATGTGTTCACAGTCTCTTTCCTCCCTCAGTTTATCACTTATACACAATTGCAACATAAAATTATCAACTGAAGGGTTATAAAAGCAAATGTAAGGAGTCTCTGGCACTTCAGTCTACATTTAGCATTGCTCAGAGCTGTGGACACTCAGTCATTGGTCCCTGTATACTACAAGAGTCGGATACCCAGGGTGAGAATACAAAGCAGCCACACTTCAAAGCCCAGCCATGATATATATATAGCAGAGAACATCTCCTTCTCCCCTCAGCTCCAACAGCCTGCCAGCCCACAAAAAAGGAAACAGTTACTGTGCGTGATAGGAGCCTGGGGTTTGGCAGTGATTCAGCAGAGAAATAGGGACAGAGGTCTGTAAGATAAGAAATAAAATTAAAGTTAATCTGAAACAGGCTCTCTATCTAAGTAAACGTGCCAAATAAAATTAGGGATAAAGTAGGTAGCTTTGGGTTATTTTTGCAACCCAAGACTGCACCTCATGGGAAAGACTGTTGCCACTGAGATGTGGGTGAGGCCTCCTCCAAAGACCTTACTGCTTGGGGCACCTGGGTGGCTCAGTCAGTTAGGTGGCCAGACTTCAGCTCAGGTCATGATCTCACAGTTCGTGGGTTCGAGCCCTAAGTCAGGCTCTGTGCTGACAACAGCTCAGAGCTTGGAGCCTACTTCTGACTGTGTGTCTCCCTCTTTCTCTGACCATTCCCCACTCATGCTCTGTCTCTCTCTCTCCCAAAAATAAATAAATGTTAAAACAAAAACAAAGTCCTTACTGTTCAAAGATCACCTGGGACATACTCAAAATTCCTCCCATTACAGTCACGGCATCTAGAAACTGTTAAAATGTTGAGGAATCTGACACTGAATCACTGAAAGATGCAGTACAATTACACACCCAAATCAACTTGTGTGGACTTTATGTATTTTCTCTCCTAGGTTATTTTTTTTTAATTTTGTCTTTTTTTCCTCTGGTTTTCTCATCAACCTCTCTTAGTTCAGGTCCTTAAGCATTTTCTCATGGAGGTTATTGCAATAACCCTGCAAAACCCTGTTTGGTTTCTACTGCAGTCCTCTACAACTTACTGTTCACACTACTCCCGGTATAAACCCAGCTCTGGCACTGTTAATCCCCTGCCTAATGCCAAGCATTCCCCCTTGCCTGCAGGGTAAAATCCAGGCAGAAGTATAAAAGCCCTTTATAGTCTGGTCCATGTTTATCTCTTTCCACTCCTCAATCACTTAGAATTTCTTGTAGTAGTTCCAAAACACAACAGGGCTCTGGGCCTCTGTGTCTTCTCCCCTGCATTACACTGTAGCCTGGGAGACTTCCCCTCTTCCAAGGATGATTGAGTCCCATCCCACCTTTGAGATTCAGCTCGGGTGCTCTTTCTTCAGGAAGTCTTCTACTTTTGGACAGAATTATATGCACCATGGGTTATGATAGCATCTGGTTTTCTTCCTTCATCACAACTAATTACATTGCATACCAACTGTAGGTAGAGGTGTCTGTATCCTTCATTAAACAGAAACAACATGAAGGTAAGAATTGTATTCCCAGGATCCAGTGGCACATGCTTGCTAAGTACAGAAAAGGTGCTTAAGGAACATTCTCTGAATGAATCCACATGTTCTTACTGAGCCATATTTGTTCAGGGGCATTTTCACATATATTATGTCTTTTCATCTTTCCAACAACAAGTCCCACCCTGTCCTTTTGTACAGGAATGGTCTAATTTGTAGTGTATTACTTAAATATCAGGCAGAGCTGCAGGTCAACATTATTACTTCAGACAATTAAAGGGGAGAGGATGCTGAGATGTGAAGATCTCTTCACATAGATATTAAAAGATAGACAGAAAAGGAGATCTTAAGAATTTACAACTCTGATCTTGTAACAAATAGAGTCTTTTCTTATTTGAAATCCTAGAGAGGAAAAGGGGATATGGGATGGTATCAGTGTATAGTGTTAACTCAATAATATGTTCATTATTCTAAGCACTTTCATGCGTTAACTCATCAATCCTTAAAAACATCCCAGGTAATAAATACTATTATTATCTTCATTCAACAGATGAGGAAACTGAGGTGCAGAGCAATAATTTGTCCAAGGCAAATAGCTAGGAAGTGGCACAGTGATGATTGTAAATGTAGGCAGACTGAAACCAAGGCAACTATACTCATAACCACTACACTATGTTCTTTGTACAGGATGTGGTTAAATTGCGGAGGGACAAATATTTTAAAATGCTACAGCAGTTTCGCAGATTCTCGTGAAAGATTGGTGGTCAGCAAAGCCTTCCCTGAATAGATGAGGAACAACCAAGTCTTACAGGAATGAGAATTTATCAAGGGGGCAAGAAATGTCAACAGACTTTAGGAAGACAGAATGGTGTCTGTAAAGATGAGGAGGATGTGGAGAAGAATCTGTCATTTTGATCTGGAGCAGCACTTGTGGCTCTAAGGCAAATGAAGGAGAGGAAAGAAACAGGAAGATCAGGTTAGGCAGCAGTGTGAGCTGCCTGAGTGTACACTCAGTAGTGTTGCCCAGCAGAGATGTGGGGGTGGTCTGTCTTAACCAGAATAGCCTTCACATGAGCAAATCTGGCCATGAACCTCAACTGGGCACTTCCCAGAGCCAGCAAAGGACAAGGATGCTTGGGGGACCTATATACATGCTGTCAGGGTAAGAGATATTGATGGGCCGCATCTTCCCACCACCCTCTTTTTATGTCAGTTAGGGCACGCAGGTTCAAATAGATTGAGTGATATAACTAAGATTGTCTATCTCCTAAGCAGCAGGGTTAGGACTAAAAACTAGGGGTACAGTATTTTCCTTTAAAAAGGAGATGTTCTTCCAGGGAGATAAAATCAAATACGCAGACATACTGCTATCAAAAACAGCACATTTCTTGGTGTCTTCTTCAATCTCTTTCATAAGTTTTCTATAGTTTTCATCATATAGGTCTTTTATATCCTTGGTTAGGTTTACTCCTAGGTATTTGATAGTTTTTCGTGCAATTGTCAATGGGATCAGTTTCTTGATTTCTCTTTCGACTGCTTCATTTTTGGTGTATAGGAATGC
>NC_043707.1:85068042-85071072 GCF_006229205.1 Suricata suricatta
TATTTGGGAGTGTTTGCTGTATAATTGGATTTAATGAAATGTTTAGAGGTGCAGTAGGCATCACTTTGAGTAGATAATGAAAGAAAATGCAAAATGCTTATTGATTTATGATGTGGTTTCATCTTAGCTTGGGCAAACCATGCAGTATTTAATACATAGTAGCAGAATATTTACTATTGAAGCTTGAAAAGATGTGAGCTCTTTGTGTGCAATCTTTCATTTATGCATGTGAGAGGGTTTTCTTTTTTTTCAATATTTTTACATTGTAGTACTTGTTTTGCTTGTTGGTGGTATTTGCTTATTTAATACATTCCGTCAAGGACAGAAATTACAAAAAATAAAATTAAAAAAATTAAAAAAAACAGCACAGCATTTCAATAAATGCAAAAAATAAACAAACAGAAGTTACACAATTAAAAATCTAAGTGCTGGGAGGCTGGCTGAGCAAAGATGGAGGCTAGGAATTCTGGACATTTCTCTGGAGTAGGTTAGTTTTCAACAAATTTTTTGTGAGGTGATAGACTTTAGCCAGAGGTGAGTAGAGACTGGGAGAAGCCAGCTTCTAAGTAAGTCATGTCTTAGGGTACAGTGATGTGTATACACCAGTCTGGTGGGTTGTAAGGGCAGGCCTCTTGATATGGAGGAGACATGGGAGTCATACAGAACCAAGGTGAAGCTACTGCATTCATCAGTGGTGGAACCAACGACAAGTTCAATTATTGAGGCTCATCTATAAAATGAAGGTAAAGATTTTTAACACATACTAGTTATTATAACTAGAGCCATTTTATGACAGTGTGATATATAGCATGGATTGGTGTTTCTGGGCCTCCTCTTTTTTTTTATTCATTAAATAAATGCATGAGTGAATAAATGGATGAATTCCCAGCTAGATTTGTTTCAAACCCATCTGAGCAATGGAAATGTGGCACGCCTCAGCACATTCAAGCATGATCTGGTAAACATAACTCACTGCCCCTAATCTCCTCTTCGTAGCTTGCCAAGGAGGAGAACAGAAAAGAGAAAGAAGAGTTATCATGACCCATGAGAGATGAGGACTGTTTGATGAACCAAACAGAAGATGCCATAGGTTTTGGGTACCTTTCTCTAACCTTCTGAGAAACATACACCTTAATCAGATCCATAGACAGAGGAATGTTTGATCCTTATGTTTTATACAATTTCTTAGAGCCGCCATACAAGTCATCACAAATTAGGAGGATTAAATAACAGAAATGTATTGTCTCAAGATTCTGGAGGATAGAAACAGAGATCAGGGTGTGGGCATGTTTGGTTCATTCTGAGGGTTTGAGGGAGAATTTGTTCCATAACTCTCTCCTAGCTTCCAGTGGTTTGCTGGCATTCTTTGCCATTCCTTGGCTTGTACATGGCATTCTCCGAGTATCTCCTCTTCATCCTTCCTTTGTATGCATCTGTCTCTGTGTCAAATTTCCCCTTTTTATAAGGACACAGTCATAATGGAGTGGGACCCGCCCTAATGACTTCATCTTAACTTGATCATCTGCAAAGACTCTATTTCTAAATAAGGTCACATTCGCAGGTACTGGGGATTAAAACTTCAACTAGGGGACTAAATTCAATCCCTAACAATGGCCAGCTTGTAATTCAGTTAAGGATATTTAAAAAATCCTGAAGTCTATTATATTCATCTTTTCAAATAGAAAATATTTTAAATATTTCAAATAGAAGATATTTTAACACGTAAACTTCTAGGAAAGTTATCACCTCACTGCCAAGGGCAGTCTTTCCCAGAAAATGCAGGTGCAGCCTTCTACCAAACAGCATGAGAGTGAGGACTGTACTACTCTTACTTCCTAATCTTACTCTGGGTTTACGGGAACTTTGTCACAGACTGCCAGGATCTGTGCAAAGCGTTTCATTGGCACCCTTGCTAGTACAACTCTTGACCACTGCGGAAAGTCCTTTTGAAAAGTTAGTTTGAGCTTTGAAACTATCATCTTGTATGATGACAGATGCGAACCAAACAGACTGTCAAGAGGATACAGTGTCAACTCCATCACCACCACCTTTTTTTCCTCCCTCCCGCTTCCCCTTCAACCCTCAGTTCATTTTCAGCATTCAATAGTCTCTCAAGTTCTGCGTCCCTCTCTCTCCCCAAGTCGCTTTCCCCATTCCCCTTTCCCTGGTCCTCCATTAGATTTCTCCTGTTCTTCTGTTAGACCTATGAGTGCAGACATATGGTATCTGTTCTTCTCCACTTGACTTATTTCGCTTAGCATGACACCCTCGAGGTCCATCCACTTTGATACAAATGGCCATATTTCATTCTTTCTCATTGCCATGTAATACTCCATTGTATATATCTATATCACATCTTCTTGATCCACTCATCAGGTGATGGAAATTTGGCTCTTTCCATGATTTGGCTATTGTTGACAGTGCTGCTATGAACATTGGGGTACATGCGACCCTATGCATCAGCACTTCTATATCTCTTGGGTAAATCCCTAGCAGTGCTATTGTTAGGTCATAAGGGAGTTCTATGGATAGTTTTTTGAGGAACCTCCACACTGTTTTCCAG
The DNA here is from genome assembly GCF_006229205.1 of Suricata suricatta. NCBI lineage: Eukaryota > Metazoa > Chordata > Mammalia > Carnivora > Herpestidae > Suricata > Suricata suricatta. The sequence continues at coordinate 85,070,606 of NC_043707.1, forward strand.
AGTGATTGCACCAGTTTACATTCCCACCAACAGTGTAGAAGGGTACCTGTCTCTCCACACCCTTACCAGCATCTATAGTCTCTTGATTTGTTCCTTTTAGCCACTCTGACTGGCGTGAGGTGGTATCTCAGTGTAGATTTGATTTGTGTTTCCCTGATGAGTGATATTGAGCATCGTTTCATGTGCCTGTGGGCCATCTGGATGTCCTCTTTGGAGAAGTGTCTGTTCATGTTTTCTGCCCATTTCTTCACTGGGTTATTTTGGGGGGGGTGTGGTTTGGGGAGTTTCGTGTAGATTTTGGATACTAGCCCTTTATCTGATATGTCATTTGCAACTATCTTTTCCCATTCTGTCAGTTACCTATTAGTTTTCTTGATTGTTTCCTTTGCAGTGCAGAAGCTTTTTATCTTGATGAAGTTCCAGTAGTTCATTTTTGCTTTAATTTCCCTTGCCTTTGGGGATGTGTC
>NC_043707.1:85071172-85088707 GCF_006229205.1 Suricata suricatta
CATTTGCAACTATCTTTTCCCATTCTGTCAGTTACCTATTAGTTTTCTTGATTGTTTCCTTTGCAGTGCAGAAGCTTTTTATCTTGATGAAGTTCCAGTAGTTCATTTTTGCTTTAATTTCCCTTGCCTTTGGGGATGTGTCAAGTAGGAAATTGCTGTGGTGGAGGTCAAGGAGGTTGTTTCCTACTTTCTCCTCGAGGATTTTGATGGTTTCCTGTCTCACATTCAGGTCCTTCAGCAATTTTGAGTTGATTTTTGTGTATGCTTCACATTAAAAAAAGAAAGGATTAAAAACCATATGATCCTGTTGATAGATGCAGAAAAAGCATTTGACGAAATACAGCACCCTTTCTTAATAAAAACCTTGAGAAAGTCGGAATAGAAGAAACTTACCTAAACATTATAAAAGCAGTTTAAGAAAAGCCCACAGCTAATATCATCCTCAATGGGGAAAAACTGAGAGCTTTCTCCCTGAGATAAGGACCACGACAGGGATATCCACTGTAACCACTCTTGTTTAACATAGTGCTGGGAGTCCTAGCATCCTCAATCAGACAACAAAAGGAAATAAAAGGCATCAGAATAGGCAAAGAAGAAGTCAAACTTTCACTTTTTGCAGATGACATGATCATCTGAAAACTACATGGAAAACTCAGAAGACTCCACCAGAAGCCTTCTAGAACTGATCAATGAATTCAGTAAAGTTGCAGGGTATAAAATCAATGTACAGAAATCAATTGCATTCCTATACACCAAAAATGAAGTGTCTGACTCTTAGTTTCAGCTCAAGTCATGATCTCATGGTTTGTGAGATCAAGCCCCACATGGGGCTCTGTGCTGATGGCCCAGAGTCTGCTTGGGATTCTCTCTCTCTCTCTCTCTCTCTCTCTCTCTCTCTCTCTCTCTCTCAAAATAAACAAATAAACATTAGAAGGAAAAGAATACTAACCATATTAACCTTAGATTGTTAGCTTTGCTATTCATGCCCAGCAACAGATTTGCTCAGAAAGCCCTATACACCTGGAGGGTGAACTATCAACTATCAACTAGTTATGAGAAAAATTTTTTAAAAAGGACAGGTAAAGATCATGGCTTATAAATTACTTAGTCATTTCTTCTATTTGTCATTTCTTTGTCAGAATTCTGTCCTCTCACTATGGGCTGAGGGAGTATTCAAAGTTAAAATGTTAAGAGAGATACTTTAAGGGGAGAAAAACAAGAGATGTTGCAAGTTAAAAGATTGGACCTGGTGTCAGACCCAGTGGTTTGACTCCTGCTTCTGCCCCTTTATAACTGCATTATCTGAGGCACAATATTTACATTCCTTGAGTCTCATTTTCATCATTTATAAAGTAGAATTAATAATATCTACTCCAGGGGCTCCTGAGCGGCTCAGTTAGTTAAGTATCTGGCTCTTGATTTCGACTCAGATCATGATCTCTTGGTTCATAGGTTTGGGCCCTGCATTGGGCTCTGTGCTGACAACACAGAGCCTGCTTGGGATTCTCTCTCTTTCCCCTTTTTCTCTGCTCTTCCCCCACTTTCACACCCTCTCTCTCTCTCAAAAGAAATAAATAATAAAACCTTAAAAATATAACATACACTCCATGAGCCTCTCAAAAGGATTAGCATATCACTGATGGGGATAGGAGTGGCTTTCAAGAGAAGGATTTCAAAAAGCAAAAAGTAACTTTAATGTTCTCTTGCCTAATGGTGAGCCTTGAACCAAATGGCACAAGAATTTAAAAATTCACAGAAATTTTAAAAATTGTAATTTTCTTCCATGGGTTGAACAAATTATGTAACATTTTTTTGAAAGACATATTAAGTTTGCCTTCAACAAGGCAATGAAAATAACCAAATGTGCTTCATATCAGACAACCAGAAAGATACTGAAATGTGTTAAGCTATTCAAGGTCACTTAAGACATTGGGAATTCAATGTAGTTTTCTGGCAGACGTGCAGGCATAAAATGCCATTTGGTATTTAACAGAGTTAAACTGATGATTATCAGAAAACTACATAAGAAATCAAATTTATCAGGCCCTTCAAAAGGTTACTTTCCATTCTGCTGGAAGCAAAATGTGCTTCTTGGCATTTTTAAATTTCATTTTACAGTAAGACAAAAAGACAATGTGTTAATTTTACTATTACATGTGGATTAGTGGATTAAACACTTTTATTTTGAGAATAAAATTGTCAGATTGAGGAAAATGTTAAACAGAATTTGGAGAGTATAATTAAAATATCGGGGAAGCTACCAACAAATGAACTTTCTCTATTGCTTGTATTCCTAGCAGCAAATGTACTTTTGACCAGAACATTTGGAGAATTTCATCTTGGCAGTAGTTTTCAAAGGAATTTTTCCTGACCTATTTGAACATCTCGTATTATAAAATTCTATCCATTCATGGAAAAGTCCTGACTATTCAGGGAAGAGCTTTTAGTCATGTAAAAGGCATTTCACATTCCTGCCTGAACACTGACATATGAACTCAGGGAGCTGGATTTTAGTGGGGGGAAAAAAAAGGTTTCTCTCTATGATCTTGACACCTACCAGGATAAGGCAGAGGTTGGGGAAAGTCCTGGTGAGACAGCCTCATCAGGAAATCACAGTGTCACAAGAAAACATGCTGTCTTAACAGACCAACCAAGAGTCTACACTCCGTGCACAGCACGTTGGCTGTGTCCAGTATCATTCTTTAAACCACTGTCACTACTGAATCAATAGGCTGTGTGCTGTGGGAGTCAGCATCAGGCTGTTCTAGATTAAATCGAAGTGCAGTCTATTTAGCTGCCTGACTTTGGAAAAGTCTTCACTGCTCTGAGCCTTAGCTTACTCTATACCATGGGGAAACGTGTATCTACCTCATGTGGCTTAGCATGACAATTAGGTTTGGTAACACAAGGTACCTGGCACAGGATGGGTATTTTCCCTCAGACTACATTAGGACAATGATCCAGGAAGTTTGCAATGGAGCTAGTGAACTAGATCCAATCTTGCTTTGTCCTTAGTTCCCCTCTAGTTTATACTCAGGAGTAACAGCATAAAAAAAAAAAAAAGACAAACATCGGACCTAGTTTCTGTTTTCCAAGAGCCAATTACCTAACTGAAGAAAGCATACAGATGAAATCTTGTTCAATATGTGCTCCAAGATCTGCTGTGGGAATAGTGTTTGGTTTGGTGTGGGAATAGTTTCTTTCTAGAAAGCTAGAAAGGGAAACAAAGAAGCTCTTGCTTTAATGGAGGTTATAATTACTGGAGGAGGACAGAGGGTAGGGTTGTGTTTATCCTTGGAAGCCTTGGTATAATTTATGAGCATGTGAACATGAGAGACGTACTTTCACTTGTAACAGATTTTTCTCTGTATGCTTCTCATTTGTGATGGATTGTGCTTGGTACCAGCTATGTTAAATACATGTCAGCAGGTGATAGCCACCGTTTACTAAGCCCCACTCTGTGCCAGGCACTTTGCTAAGCTCTCTGAATGCACGATCTTGTTTAAACATCAGAACAAACCTGAGGTAGGGTTATTATCAGCATGTTACAGACAAGGAAGAACAGGCTTAGAGGTTCACTAACAAGTCTCAAAGCCACAGCTAATAAGTGAGAGAACTGGGATTGAAACACGGGTCTCACTGCCCCAGTGTTTTTTCCCTTGAAGCCCCATGTTTTACTACCTCACTTCTGGGTATTTCACACTAGACGTCACACAGTAGGTGCTCTGTAATACTTTTGCATGGGGTAATTATAAAGAAATACATTTCTGGCCTGGAGGAAGCCCTTTCAAAACTGACTCAGACCTATTTTGGACTTGGTCTTCTCAGTTGAGTGAGAATTTCACAGCAAAGACTATGTTGTTTTGCTGCATTCCCACGTCTAAGGGCAACCTCAAATGTCTTTTTCTAAGACTCATAGCACATATCTCTCTTACTCCGTTCTACAAATCATAAAGAGTATTTGCCAAGTATTGTTAGGACCTTTTGGGATCTCCGCTGATGATCTTACGCTGGCACAATTTTGTAATCTTCCCTTCCTTAGGCCATGAGTAAGGCTGCAAAAAAGACCATGCTATTTTTATGATTGTTGTTGTTAGAGAAAAAGAATTCTGTGCAAGTCCACAAGCTGTAAAACAAACAGCATGGCTCAAGAACACAGTTCCGGCTGGGGGGCGGGGGGCGGGGTGGTGGGCAACCACTGCAGGTGGATAAGACACTGACTTTGTTTCCATTCCCTCAAGCTGTTGAAGCTGTCATTTGATATTCCCACATTTTAAAACTGGAGGTGCTTTTTTTTGCTTGTTTTGTTTTGTTTCTTAAGATTCGCCTTTATTGGTTAGAGAGGAGGAGAGAAGCTCTACAAAGAGTAGCAAGGAGTGAGGGAAAGCAGTACTGGAAGTGCTAAACATTTAAAATTCATGGAAATGTTTCTGGCTGCTTTATTAATATTTATCCGTAACTCTGAGGGTGACATCTCCAGTCATGGGTGATCGTATTTATAGCAAATAGGAATACAGGAAATGTGTTCCAAAATCAAAGGGGAATAGTTTTTGGATTATTGTTTCTTCATTCTTCTGTTAAACAATCATCAGTCGGACATCAGTGATAAAGGAGAGTCCCTACCTGTTAGCAGTTCATGGCCTAGGATCAGAAATAGACAAATAAGGAGTGGGGTGAGTTTTGTGTGACTGAATTTGCTGGTTGTACATGAAATCCCAAAGAATAGCCACTTAATGTACCCCCCTCCAGGAAGGAATGTGTCAGGAAAGCCCAGCCTGGGAAAGCTAAAGATGAGTTTTACAAGACAAGTACAAGTCACTGTGGTCAAAAAGCAGGTTCCAGAGAGGAGAGCATTCAAATAAATGTGAAGAAAGTAAGAGGACTTAGTGTGTTTAAGGTAGGAAAGAAATAAAATGAACTCTTGTGAATGTATGTGGTGCACAAGATGGAATCACCCACATCCAGCCGTGTGGAGTTGTATAAGTTCTTTATATATTTTGCATATTAACCCCTTCTCAGAGATATTTGCAAATATCTTCTCCCATTTGGTGGATTGTCGTTTTGCTTTGCGTCTAGTTTTGTTTGCTGTGCAAAAGCTTTTATTTTGATGTAGTCACAATAGTTTACTTTTCTTCTGTTTCCCTTGCCTTAAGAGATGTATCTAGAAAAATGTTCTATGGCTATCAGAGAAATTACTGCCTGTGATCTCTTATAGGGTTTTTATCATTTCAGGTCTCGTGTTTAGGTCTCTGATCCATTTTGAGTTGATGTTTGTGTATGGTGATAAAAGTGGTCCCGTTTTATTTTTTTGTACGTAGCTGTCCAGTTTTCCGAACACAATTTGTTGAAAAGACTGTCTTTTCCCCATTGTATATTCTTGCCTCCTTTGTTGTAGATTAATTGACAATATATATGTGGGTTATTTCTGGGGTGTCTATCCTGTTCAATTGATCTATGTGTCTCTTTTTGTGCCAGTATCATACTGTTTTGACTAATACAGATTGGTAGTAGATCTTGAAATCTGGGATTGTGAAATCTTGGATTGTTCTTCTTTCTTTTTTAAAAAATTGTTTTATTTTTTAATGTTTTCTTTTATTGATTTTTGAGAGACAGAGAGAGACAGTGCAAGGAGGGAAGGGCCAGAGAGAGGGAAACACAGAATGTGAAGCAGGTTCCAGGCTCTGAGCTGTCAGCACAGAGCCCGATGCAGGGCTCGAGCCCATGAGCCGTGAGATCATGACCTGAGCTGGACACTCATCCGACTGAGACGCCCAGGTGTCCTTGTTCTTCTTTCTTAAGATTGCTTTGGTGGGGCGCTTGGGTGGCTCAGTCGATTGAGCATCTGACTTCGACTCAGGTCATGATCTCACAGTTCGTGGGTTCGAGCCCCACGTCGGGCTCTGTGCTGACAGCTCAGAGCCTGGAGCCTGCTTCGGATTCTGTGTCTTCCTCTTTCTGCCCCTCCCTTGCTCATGCTCTGTGTCTCTCTGTCTCTTGATAATAAATAAACATTTTAAAAATTAAAAAAAAAAGATTGCTTTGGCTACTTGGGGTTTTCTGTAGTTTCATACAAATTTTAGGATTATTTGTTCCAGTTTTGTGAAAAATGCTGTTGGTATTCTGATAGGGATTGTATTAAATCTGTAGAACGCTCTAGGTAATGTGGACAGTTTGATAATATTAATTATTCCAATCCATCAGCATGGACTATCTTTCCATCTGTTTGTGTCATACTCAACTTCTTTCATTAGGGTTTTCTAGTTTACAGAGTACAGGTCTTTCATTTCTTTGGTTAAGTTTATTACTGGGTAGTTTATTCTTTTTGGCGCAGTTGTTAATGGTGTTCTTTTTTAAATTTCTCTTTCTGTGACATTGTTTGTATATAGGGACACTACAAATTTCTAGGTATTAAGTTTGTGTCCTGCCACTTTACAGTTTTTGTTTATTACTTCTAGTAATTTTTTGTGTGAAATCATTAATATTTTCCATGTATAGGGGCACTTGAGTGGCTCAGTTGGATTATTGTTTCTGGTGCTTGATCTCAGCTCAGGTCATGGTCTCATGGTTTGTAGAATTGAGCTCCTCATCATGCTCTCCACCGACAGCACAGAGCCTGCTTGGGATCCTCTCTCTCTCTGCCTCTACCCTAATCTCTCTTTCTCTCTCTCTGAAAATAAATACATTTTTAAAAATAATTTTAGGGGCACCTGGGTGGCTCAGTTAGTTAAGCATTCGACTTCAGCTCACGTCATGATCTCATAGTTAGTGGGTTCGAGCCCCATATTGGGCTCTGTGCTAACAGTACAGAACCTGGAGCCTGCTTAAGATTCTGTGTTCCTCTCTTGCTCTGCCCCTCTCCTGCTCATGCTCTTTCTCCCTCTCTCTCTCTCTCTCAATCTCTGTCTCTCTCTCTCGAATAAATAAATATTAAAAAAAATTTAAAAACAGAAAAATAATAATTTTTAAAAAGATTTTTTATGTAAAGTATCATGTCATCTACCAATAGTGACAACTTAACTTCTTTGCAATCTGGATGCCTCTTATTTCTTTTTCTTGTCTTACCCTGTGGCTAGGACTTCTAGTACTACACTGAATAAAGTTAAATGCCAGTTGTTATTACTATTGTTGCTATTGCCTATTGAATACTGAGTGCAAAGTCTATCTTTCCTTCAACTTTATGTCCCCCAAAGTCCCTGTCTAGTGCTTGTACACAATAGTCTATCAAGAAATAATTGTTGCATTGAGCTGAATTGAAATGGTAGAACATAGAAGCACTAAATGAAGTTTCTGAAAGAGATGAAGAAGAATCCATGCATGTTTAATGTACAACTTCAAGTAGTCACACGGTAAAGGTCAAGAGTGACATTTGGGAATGATAGAGAGGAAAAGAGCTATGGTATAAAGTAAACTGGGGGGTGCCTGGGTGGCTTAGTCAGTTAAGCGTCTGACTTCACCTCAGGTCATGGTCTCACAGTTGGTGGGTTCAAGCCCCGTGTTGGCGCTATTCTGACAGCTCAGAGCCTGGAGACTGCTCTGAATTCTGTATTTCCCCTTCTCTCTCTTCCCCTCCCCACTTATGCTCTATCTCTCTTGCTCCAAAAATAAAAATAAAAAAATAAATGGAAGGTAGCTCTTAAAAGTAAAGAAAGAAAACTGACCCAAGAGAAGGAACCTAAAAAAGGAGTCCCACAGATACCTGGGGCTTTCAAGAGACAGTTTCATAAACATAAGACATGTTTCTTTCTTGGCTCAAGGTTTTATCAGGATACAGCATCAGAAATCATCATTCCATATTGTCACTGCAAGAAGAAAACTTTATAAAAAGAATTATATTGCCTAGAATGGAAATTTGATCTGGACACCTAATTTGATATATTATTCAGCTAATATCATGATTCTTGTTTTAATTTTTTATAGCATTTTAATTTTTTCTGAATACAAGATATGTTAATCTTTATATATAAACAAAATTTAAAATAATTGCCTTTGCATCTTCAAACTAAACTTGTCCAACAGAGAAATAAGATAATTATATTTATTATTAACAGAACATAAATATAGACCAACAAATGGAGCACAACCTTAAGTGGAAATTCTTTTGGTGCACTTGATTTAGATTTGGAGGCATTTATTTGCATGTTGCAAAAGGGCTACTTAACAGAGATCTAGCTACAGTAGGTCAGCAACATGGAAATCTAAACATCAGAAAGGGGAAAGACTTCCTTGAACACCGGATCAATTCAGCAGTTCTCAAACATTTTATTTTCCTAACAAACCTCCCAAACCTGCAGTGCACTGTGGCTCACTCCATCTCTGATGGCAGCAAATTATATGCATGGTGTTCCCAGCACGACGGTGCCAGGAAGACCAAAGAAGAATCTCTAAGGAAGAAGGATCTTTTTCTCATTTGCACAAATCAACATCACTGCTATATCCCATGTCTTTCCATCAGAAGGAAAAAAATTCCCAAATACACACATCAAGGCCTACTTTCTTAGTACAGCAGAATTGCATGTCTTTTCCCACCATCTCTGGTGATTTTTAAAGCCTGGGGGTTGACTGGAAAATGAGGATCGACATAGATACATACATTTTGGTGTTCCTGAACTTCCCTACCCCTGTCTGTGGTTCTCTCTGGGGGTTTATTATTTATCCTTTGGACGGTGGCTTTTCAGAAGCTTTGAATCTGCCTAAAAACATGAAAAGCTATCTCTCGGTGCATCTCATGCCTCTTCAGCGTCTCCTGCAATAAAACTATGCGGGCGCCTTTTCTGCTCAGTCAGGGGGCTTATTGGGGATGTTCTCTGCTAAGCTTGGAGAAAGGCCAGGGTGAGGCTCGCCAGCATAAGTGGTACAATTCCACTGATTTTCAAAGGGTCAACACCCACAGCTTTGCACACTTTGATTACCACCGAAATGAAGGAGACAGCGTTGTTGATTCATTGCTTTCCAGCCAGGATTAAGCCCATATGAAGCTGCCTTTTCCCATCCTTATTTTGAGTTGTTCAGTGGAAGGAAGATAATGTTTCTTTGCCTCTTGTTTGCATGCTGGTCTATAGTTTGTATTTGAATATGAGCTTTTGCATATTATGAAACCTAGCATAACCACCCAGCTAGAAAATGAGAGCGGACATAAATCAGGGAGCTCCCATGTAAAACAGATTTGTAAAATCTGCTTAAATTCTCTAACACACCACAGAAAGGATAACAAAATTTTGGAAATTTAAAGACAGAGAGAAATTATTTAGGGACTTCATTGGAAAATAAGTACAAAGAGCAATAAACAAAATCTGTCATATAAAGAACCTAGAATTAAACTGAAAAGATGTCAACTTCAATTATTTCCCTGGCCATAAGAAATATCAGGAGGTAGGATTCAGAAACCTGAGACTCACCTTCCCCCTTGACTACCCCACCATATACACAAAAACAGAAATAATACTGAAATAAAAACAAAAAGATGCTGCTCAGTAGAGACCAGGGACAACATATACACATTTGTATAAAAAATAATTCTAATAATTATGATTAGCAATATGCAGAATGATCTCCAAAAGAGACTAGAGATCAAAGCCAACCATAACTCAAAGTTTTAGCATTTAAAAGAAGTCTATACCAGGTCAGTGAAAAACACTAGGAAGGAATCTATTAACTAAATTCTCCACTCCGCACCTTTAAGATTGCAGTGTTCTGTAGAATTCTAATGGAAATGAAAAGAGATCTGAAGTGTCATTAAATTGTATATAAATGCCCTTTCCCCAGGTCAGATGGTCTCCAGCTCTCATCATTAGCATTGAGAGGGGATTTAAACACCATGCTGCAAGCCTCCTCTCCGTGTTCACAGGGGAGAAAATAAGCTTCTTTTCCAAGACTTCCAAATCCTTCATGATCTGTCCCAAACCATCTTCCTAGTTTTATCTTCAGGACCCTCATTCTCATATCCTCTATGTTCCAGCTTTCCCCAGTGTCAATTTATTTTCCTCTTCTTTCTCAGTAGGGAGAAGTATTTAAGACTTGGGGTCTGGAGTTAGACAGGACTGGACCCAAAGTCCGGGCCTGCCACACACCCAGAATGTGACCGTTGACAAGTCACTTTATTCATTAATGAGTACACAAATTCAACAATACTTACTGGGCCTCTAGTGCCAGCTTTGTGCTGTGCACTGGGGATAAAGAGCAGTATAAAGTTCAAGGACTTTATTCTCCTTGAGGAAGACAGAATATATCCAATTAGTGTCACGATGAAAAATAAAGCAGGGTAAGGTTTCGGGGGGAGTGGGAATGGAGAGGTGAGTGGGTTGTGTTTTCCACAGGCTGGTCAGGAAGGCTTTTCTGAGAAGATGACATTTGATCAGAGACCTGAATGAATGAGGAAGCCAGGCATGCCAATATCTGGGGGACAGTGTCCAGGCAGGGAGATCAGCAAGGAGTGTTCTTGGTGCACTCAAGGAAAGCAAAGAGGGGGGAAGGTGGCTGTAGAATGATGGATTCAGGAGAGAATCGTAGGTAATAATGTCGTAGGAGTTGAAGGCAAAATCATGCAAGATCTAGAAAGCTGTGCTAAGCACCTTGGGTTTTAACTCAGGTCAGGTGAGATGGGAAGTTGTTGGAAAGTTTGTTCAGAGCACTGATATTATCTGATTAGTTTTAGAAAGATCATAAAGAGACCAGGTTTAAGGCAATGGCAGCAGTAGAGAGACCAGTGTCTGCAAAAGTCTGAGAGAGAATAGAATTGCTTTGATTGGAGATTGGAGCAGTGGTGGAGGAGATGTGACAGAATGACTTCAGTGTCATCTTTGGGAATTACTCCACACCACCATTATATCCTTGATCAAATGACGTTGTTGCGAGGATCATACGAGGTTCATTAGTGTACAGTGCTTGGGGTAGTTCCTGGCATGCAGGAAATGCTTAACAAAAAGACAAGTGTTATTTCTGCTAGAAAGTTCAACAAAAATGTCACCTCTTGAAAGGTTCCCTCACCACTGACTTCCACTCATCTTTATCTCCAGCCTAATCTCTCTCTCCACTTGGTTTGCATTACATATTGTATATACCATTATAATAGTGTCTATCATAGTGTGTGCCCTCATTCTTTTCTTATGCTTTTCTTTTCTGAGCTACAATGTGAGCTTGATAAAGAAGGTGACTGTGCCTTATTCTTGGCCCCTCAGTGCCTAATACAGTGCCTGACACATCAGAGAATCTAAGTATATGCTTGTTGAATGAATAAATGAACTTAAATTCTACTTGCTCTGTTTTTTTAACTTACTCTAATTTGTACCTCCACTTATTATTTTTACCAGTCATATCACTTAATATATATCACTTAACCTTTATTATTTTGTATGCAAAATTATTAATTTTTTGTATCCATACCTTGTTTCCAAATAGACCATAAAATCTTATGGAATAGGAGTTGTATCTTTTATTCTTTGTTTGTCTCAGAGTATTATGTATTATGGTCAACTATCATTATACTGTTAAGAGAAAAGTTTAATGAATAAATACACAAGTGGACTTAAGGATCATTGGATAAAAGCTCATTATACATTTTTGAGGGACTAAGTAAGTGACAATGTCAGAATATAATTACTTTTGTTTTAGAGAAATCAGAGAGAACCCAAGAACTAGCCAGAGAAATTTTGGAATGCTCTCAGAATGATGAGGGAAAGTAAGAATCCTAATATCATTTCAACACTCATGACTGTTCATTAAAAATTCACTTATCCCTGCTTACTAAAGGGAGGAATAGAAGGAGTCTGATTCTAGAATCAGATTTGAGCTCTAGTGTTTTCCAGAAACTGACATTGGAATAAGTAGACAAAATGATGAAAGATATAAAGAATTCAATGGGATGTCATTATGCTGTCTAGATGAGTTATAACAAACAGAGAGCAGCTCCCTCAAGTTCCTATCTACAGGAACTTCGAAATTAGGCAAAGCTTTTGTACATGGGGAGACATTTAAATGTCTCACCAGGCAAATGATGAAAATTTCTATCAAGGAACAACAGCCTGGGGCTGAGGGTGGTGGTGCATTCAGATCTCTGTTAGTGGACAGAAGACTTGGGTATGATTAACTTGAACTTGAAGCATACAAGTGGTAAGACCACCTCTGATAGAGAATGTATTCATTTTTTTATTGATCTCTAACAAGTTACCACAAACTTAGCAAGTTAAAGCAAAACAAATTTATTATCTCACAATTCCCAAGGGGGTCTCTGGGTATTGGTTAGCTGGATCTTCTGCTCACGGTTTCATCAGACTTAAATCAAGCTGTCATCGAGGGCTATGACCTCATTTCAAGCCTGAAGCTCCCTCCCCAAGGCCAACAGGAGAGTACGCTCACAGCTTCTTGTTTCTTTTAAGGCTCCCCTGATTAAAGCAGGCCTGCCTGGGAAATCCCCCTCTTTGATTAACTCAGATTTATTACATCTGAAAATTCATTACATCTGGGAAATTACTTTTGCCATGTAATACAGTAATCACAGGAGTAATAGCTCATCATCATATTAACAAATTCCACCCACACCCAAAGGGAGATGATTATACAGGTGTGCACACCAGGAGGCAGAATCCTTAAAAGTCATCTTGGAATGCTGTCTACCACAGACAGAACTGACTTAGGTCAAGAGGGCTCAGTGTGTCCCAAGAGCATTACAGATAAGGGTCCAGTTATGTCCTCTTGATAATTCTGGTTTTTAAGAAACCTCAGAAAATTGAGAACCCATCTCCTAAAATTAATCTAGGAAAGTAACATCAAAATTATTGGGAAGGCAGTATTGTGTCCTTATCTTTTAATGATAGCAAAATTTTGTTTTATGAATAAGAAAACCAAGATATAAAAGCACTAAAATATTTGTGTTTAGGAATCTGCGCTTATTTTGAAGTTTATTTATTTGTACTCTTCAATAAAATTAGACCTATTAGAATAATAGGTCAACCTTATAATTCCAAGTTAAAATGGGCAATTGGTTCATTGCTTTAGACTTATCATTTCAAACTGAAATTTCATTTGGAACATTTAAGAGAATCTGAAGCTCACCATAACTATAAATTTAATTAATTAGATTTATAAGAATTAATTAAGTTATTGGAAAGATTGTTAAGTCACACAATGTACTTAAAAGGAAATAAAAATATATTACATTAATAAATGTGGCTAAATATTCAAAAAATTTAATTAAGTTGTAAATTATTCCTTCAAAGTAATTATTAAACTTGCTAGATTTATGAGTTTCTTAATTCAATTTATAAACTAGCATGTAAGCTTAAGAAAAACAAGCATTTCAAGTTAATTGAATACTAACTTTGCACCAAAATAATCTTGAATAGCTCTTTTCTAGTCATAAAAATTGACTTCAATAATGTGAAGATACTCATACATAACAAGTTTCAATTCTGTCATAATTTTTGTCAAATCATTTAACTTCTTTTAGCCTCAGTTTCTCATCTGCAAAACAAGGAGGTGGGTTATTATATTAACTTGCAGAGTTGCTCTAAAGAGTAAATGAGATATTTTGCATTAAGTGGTGCACATGTTAATCTCTCAATAGTGAGAGCTTAAAGGAAAAAAAATATGATTTTTCTCTTAAATATAAGGGTAAAGGTTTTGCTTATAGTCTAGCTTTACCAAGGACACTTTAAAGTGTAATCCTCCATATGCCTGCTTAGGTAACAATTAGTTTGTTATTTTACCAATGATGTTTGGAAGATTAATTTTAATGTTCATGGCAATACAGTGACTTGTGTGAAACCGCAGAGGATGTTGACCACACCCTTTAAATCTTCACCAGAAAGTGGCTGTATGAAAGTAATAGCAAACCAGTGTCCCATTTCAGTATTTAAAATTGGAGGCACAGAGGACAAAAAGTAAGTATCAGGCTCCAGGGGCTTTATGCAACCAGTATTTCTGTGCCAGCATCTGGGACCAAATTACTGGAATGGGATATAAACTCTAGGGGAAGGGGGAAGTTAGTATTCCCTCTAGGCTAATAGTGGCCTGGTGAAATGTTGCCATATTTGTTTCAGAAGGAGCAGAGGAATGCAGTGCTGTCTGGGCAGAGTGCAAACAGAAAATCCAGAGGAGAGTTGACACAATCACTCTACATGACTTAGAATGTGTTGTAGTTGATCAAGGACCAATCCACTGTTACTGAATCCCCATATTTAAGGACTAAAATGCTATTTCAAAGGGGAAAAGCATAAAATTAATTATTCTGAGCACTTATAAAAAATCTTCAAATGTCTCTAATCTCTTGGGAAAAAGGAAGGGATGTGTAGGGAAGGAAAAAATTTTTTTTACCCTTCTATGTTCTTTTGGCTGGTCTATTAGTTAAATTGACACAGGAAAAACTGACAGGAGAAAACCAGATTCAACTGCATATGGGAGTGCTATAACAATATGAGACCCCTAGACAGTTAGGCAACTAAGGCTTGTATGCCATCTTGAGCTAAGAAGAGGGTAGGTGTCTGAGACTTCAAAGGGGAGAAAGACAATCGCAAGAAAATGAAAAGAGCAAATGTGTGGTAAACAGGTATTTACCATGCAAAGTAAAGATACTAGGACACAGAAAGTTTACCACACCTGCCCCATATTCCTTGTAGTTATGTCTGGTGATTGCTTTCTTCTTGGACTAGGCCCTCTATCTAAATTCTTTTAGGCAGCTAAGGGGATGGTAAAAGCTCTTCCTTGAGTCTTTTGGGACTTTATTGACTTCAGCTCAAAAAGTGCACATGACTAAGTAGCACAGTTTGGGGGAGGCTTGCTGTGAACCCCTTCAGTTGATTACTCCAGGAGGGGAACAAACACAAATACAGAAAAGTATGTGTGTGAGAGATAGAGAAACAGAGAGACAGAAGGATTAGAGAAACAGAGAGAGAGAGAGAGAGAGAGTCTCAGAAAAAGAAAGCAGAGAGGGACAGATTCCAAGAGAGACTGAAAGAAGACACACAGAGAAAACAAACACAAAGAAGTGATATTAAAATAGCAAAGACTCACACTGAGAACTGATGTGTTTATCCATTCTCAAAAGAATCTGAAAATATATATATATGATTTTCAAGGCCCCAAGAAAGCAGCCAGAGAACCAGTACAGGAAAAAGAGAAAGGAAGATAACACAGGGCAACATTCAATTTAGCCAATATTTATTGAGTGTCCATGGGGAACATGGCAGGCTCCGGGAACTTAAGTGGAAATAAATTCAATTCTCTCCTATTCTGATGGGTGGGGAGGTTCAAGTCTGTGGAGTTGCCTTGGGGCAGAGGAGGTGTAAGTACATGCGGGTCCATATTGTGCTTTGCTTCTAGCTGGCTGGCCCAGCAATTCTGTGCCTTCTGGGGTGACCTGCAATTTTCTCTTCCCACAGCTCCATGAAGGAAAAACAAATATTTAAGGATAAACAAAGATGAAGGCATTACATTGTTGGTTTTCTTTTATACTTGTGATATCGGTCTAACCAAGTATTACTTAATAGTAACACCATGTTTCTTAGTTAAACATAAAAATCTTGAACCTAGATATTCAAAAAGAAATGTTAAAAACTATTTTAAAAGACTGAATCAGAGACCACTTTCATTAGGCTTCCTCCTTTCCATGTCCTGACATATATGATAATGTGCAGTATTTTTAAAACAAATCTGTCTTTATTTCAAACATCTCAGCCTAGAAAATATTATTTAGAAATATCAGAACACACACACATATCTGATCAAAATGTCTCCAAAAGACCTGCAGAGAGGGAAATGCCTGTCACATGACCCATGGTATCCATAACATAAAAATAAACCAGAGGTTTAAGGGAAATACTACTATTCCTGGCAGTGGGTTCTATAAAACAGACTTTCAAGGGAAAGGCACAGTCATTAAAGCTCATTATACCTCATCAGCAAACCCACACCCATTCAGACTGACCCATCTGATAAACCTAAAAAACAAAACAAAACAAACAAAGCAGCAGCAGCAACAACAAAAACATGTGGCAGAATAGTATGGGAATATTAGCTTACTCTTATTCTTCCTATATTTTCCTACCTCACAGCTTTGGGAGGAAATTACGCTACTATTATTGTTCCAAACTTTCAAAGTCCAAAGATCCCCTTTGATGCCTCAAATGTGAGATGGAGCAAGAGAATGGCCAGATCAGAAGGATTGGACTCTAGTCTGGCACTGGGAGGATCACACTGGTACTCGGCAAGTAGACCAATGACTGCATCTCAGATGATGTGGGACTAACTACAACTAACTCTAGGACCACAGCACAGCTTCATGGTGTGGTGAATTCCAGTAGTGACTCAAACTGAATTTTCTACCACCCTGGCAAAACAAGCTTAGAGAACAATTTGGGTTAATTTTATAAAAAGAAATTAACGTGATATTTTATATGTACCTGTACTTGTGATCTGAGTGTCATACCTGCCACTCAAACATGGGCATCACATAGAACTAGGACTGAGTAACTCTTGGGCACTTTACTCAATCTCTCCAAATCTCAGTTTTCTCCATCTGTAAAATGGAGATAAAAATAGAACTTAATTCATAAATTACTATAAGCAGTGAGGATTAAGTGCACATAAGGTTCAGTGCCTGGAACACAGTAAGTATTCAATAATGGTTGCTATTTTTATTCAGTTTGAAAAATGAGTCTAGTAGAAGTGAGACACAAAGCTTTCAGCCATTGTACAAACACAACTATTGCAAAGAAGAAAACACCATCAGTTAGATACATGGTTTACAAGATGGAAATAATTTATTAATAGCTCTTCAAAAGAAATACCACCATTCCTTGCTGGAAACACAATATGAACACATGGCCAAGAAAAACACCAACCATTCCTCACAGCTTTGCCAACATGAGGCCATACCCATTCATATCAGTTTGTCCAATAAACTCCAAACCCATGGAAAAGAACAACAGAAGCAATTCCAAATACTTAATATGGCAACGACTTTTGAGAAGTCAACTGCTACCCTTCTCCTCATTTTCCCCCTCCCTTCCTCCAACATAACCACAACTGAGGCTAAAGACATTTATAATTCTCTGAGTGACTTATTGTGACAAACTTTTGACAAGAAGACTGCTGAACTTGATAAAGTATTTTAATATGACAGATACACTTCTCCAATGGAATATGGGAAAAGAGAACATATTTAATTTTTGATAAACTAAAATAGCACCTTAAAAATTGAATGACTCCACAGTAGAGCCAGTTTCAGGCCAGATAAGGCTCCAGCTACTAGGTAGTCAAGAGTGTATTTATATTATAAATATTAGCCTTACCTGTTGTCTCCTCATTTTTGCTTTCTTCTATCCTTCCCAGATCATTTGGAACTAATCGCTCATCTTGGGTCTGTTACCTAATGGGCCCTGGTGGAAAAATCATAACTTCACACTTCAAAAAACATTTCTTGGGTAAATCCCTAGCAGGGCTATTGCTGGGCCATAGGGGAGTTCTATGGATAGTTTTTTGAGGAACCTCCACACTGTTTTCCAGAGCGGCTGCACCAGTTTACATTCCCACCAACAGTGTAGG
>NC_043707.1:85088807-85090032 GCF_006229205.1 Suricata suricatta
TGTTCTAGCTTTGAGAAGAATGTTGGTGCAATTTTGATGGGGATTGCATTGAATGTGTAGATTGCTTTGGGTAGTAATGACATTTTCACAATGTTTATTCTTCTGATCCATGAACAGGGAATGTTTTTCCATTTCTTGGTGTCTTCTTCAATCTCTTTCATAAGTTTTCTATAGTTTTCATCATATAGGTCTTTTACATTCTTGGTTAGGTTTAGTCCTAGGTATTTGATAGTTTTTCGTGCAATTGTGAATGGGATCAGTTTCTTGATTTCTCTTTTGGCTGCTTCATTTTTGGTGTATAGGAATGCAACTGATTTCTGTACATTGATTTTTGTATCTGCAACTTTACTGAATTCATTAATCAGTTCTAGAAGGCTTCTGGTGGAGTCAATTGGGTTTTCCATGTAGAGTATCATGTTATCTGCGAAAAGTGAAAGTTTGACTTCTTCTTTGGCAATTCTGATGCCTTTTATTTCCTTTTGTTGTCTGATTGCTGACGCTAGGACTTCCAGCACTATGTTAAACAGCAGTGGTGAGAGTGGACACCCCTGTCGTGTTCCTGATCTCAGGAGGAAAGCTCTCAGTTTTTCCCCATTGAGGATGATATTAGCTGTGGGCTTTCCATAAACTACTTTTATAATGTTTAGGTAAGTTTCTTCTATTCCAACTTTCTCAAGGTTTTTATTAAGAAAGGGTGCTGTATTTTTGTCAAATGCTTTTTCTGCATCTATCTATAGGATAATATGGTTTTTAATCCTTTCTTTTTTTAATGTGATGCATACACAAAAATCAACTCAAAATGGCTGAAGGACCTGAATGTGAGACAAGAAACCATCAAAACCCTCAAGGAGAAAGTAGGAAACAACCTCCTTGACCTCCACCACAGCAATTTTCTACTTGACACATCCCCAAAGGCAAGGGAAATTAAAGCAAAAATGAACTACTGGGACCTCATCAAGATAAAAAGCTTCTGCACTGCAAAGGAAACAATCAAGAAAACTAATAGGTAACTGACAGAATGGGAAAAGATAGTTGCAAATGACATATCAGATAAAGGGCTAGTATCCAAAATCTACAAGAAACTGACCAAACTTCACCCCCCCCCCAAAATAATCCAGTGAAGAAATGGGCAGAAGACATGAACAGACACTTCTCCAAAGAGGACATCCAGTTGGCCCACAGGCACATGAAACAATGCTCAACACTCATCAGGGAAACACAAATC
>NC_043707.1:85090132-85113430 GCF_006229205.1 Suricata suricatta
GAAACTGCAATACAATCTAAGTTTATTTGGGGAGTGTTTGCTGTATAATTGGATTTAATGAAATGTTTAGAGGTGCAGTAGGCATCACTTTGAGTAGATAATGAAAGAAAATGCAAAATGCTTATTGATTTATGATGTGGTTTCATCTTAGCTTGGGCAAACCATGCAGTATTTAATATATAGTAGCAGAATATTTACTATTGAAGCTTGAAAAGATGTGAGTTCTTTGTGTGCAATCTTTCATTTATGCATGTGAGAGGGTTTTCATTTTTTAATATTTTTACATTGTAGTACTTGTTTTCCTTGTTGGGGTGTTTGCTTATTTAATACATTCCGTCAAGGGGAAAAAAAAACATTTCTTAAAATTTTGTGGGACCAGGGAGGATCAGGACCTTAGGCAGACATACAATTACAAAGACGGGTTGGGCAATTGCACAGAGCCTTGCACAATATTCTAAAAAGAGGTGATGTGAATAGAGTGGTTCCTTAGCACACCTGATGAGGTAATGGAACACATTGTATGTTAGAGAGTCTGAAAAGATAGCTGGAAAGCCAATAGGCAATTCAGAGCACAGAAGTTGAGGCAGAAATAAGCACAACTACCTTCTGTCCTGCTGCCTGGGTTAAATAAAGAAGTCCAAGTTTGAGTTCTGGTACCTTCTCCAATGGCCCCTGTCCCTGAGTCTCAGCCTGTGGGAACACCTCAAGCATTTCCAGTCCGATTGAGCTGTTAGTGCCCTCTAGTGGTGGCCCACATGATGGCCCCAAGCTGTGAAGCACACAATTCCTGACCCATTTCCCAAGTATCCACCTACCATGTGCTGGCTTCTTGCTAGAGCCATAGATCTTCAAGACAATGATTTTTCACTCAAGAAGCTCAAAAGTTAAGATGTGAGGCACAGAGATGAATACCTCAGAATCATAGTGTATGATCAGTGCAATAAAATGTGCAATCAGAAATACGCGTAAGACAGAGTTCCTACAGAAAAGAGATAATTAACTTTTGGGCCTGGGGGCTTTGATGGTGGCTTGATGTCTGGGTTGGCAATGACAAAGGCCTCCTGGAAGATGTGGTTGGACTCTGAAATATTAGTAGGACTTTATTAGGCAATTAATATGAGATGAGATTTCCAGGAACAAAAATCAACAGGAGTTAATTGAAGAACTACAAATAATTGTGCTCTAGGAACATCAAGTGGGAATAGAGTTAGATTTTGTACCGGTCCATTCTGAGGAAATCTAAATGGTACTCAATGTTTCCCAAAGCGTTCCATTCAACAAACATTTATTAAACATCTTCTACAGGCAATGGATTAAATATTCTAGTCCTCAAGATGCTCACAATTAAGCATTAAGACAAATTCAGACAGAAATGTGAGGGGATAGTTTCTATAAAATGCAAGTTGTACACAAGTGGCAGTTGGTAGCAAAGAACAAGAAGGATTTACATTGAAAGCGGCAATCAAAGAAGCCTTTCCAAAGTAGGAAACATTTGACTTGAGCATGAAAGAACACACAGCGGGAATTTGCCAGATGGCAGTCCACGGAGAGGTTGTTTCTGGGATGTATCATGCACTGGCTGAATGTCTTCCTGCCTCTCTGGTCACATTTACTTTACTCTCCCGGCTCCCCTTTTTCTTCTCACCACTGCTGTGACCAATCCCCCCTAGGTTCTGTGCTCGGCACTCAGATCTTTGCTTTGTTCTTTCTCAATGACTTTATTCACACCCATGGCATCCACTGTGAACTTCAAACATTTTATTTAGTGGAGACCCCACATTACTGAGTGCATCCCTTTTTACATAGGAAGTCAGACTATCCCCAATGACACGTGCTACAAGTGGAATCCACCATCTTCAATCTCTGAAATCCACCTCTCTCTTGATTGGGTAACCCATCCACCCTTTAGTTGTCCGATGTCAAAAACCTTGAAAATACCTTACTTTCTTGTTTTCTCCCCCCAGCATCCAGTGCCTCTCCAAGCTCTGCAGCATTCAAACATTCTTTTCTTTTTGTGTCCACTATTACTGCCTTATAATAGTTCCATAATCTCTTGCCTGACTGATTACAGTGGTCTCCCAATCTGTCTGTCTGCTTCTAGCTCACCCCGCTTAGTTTATCTGCTTCACAGTATTTCTAATAAGCAGGTCTGATCTTGTATTATATACCATCCACCCCTCCGTTTACAATGCTTCCGTGTTCCCTATAGCCTTCAGAATCAGGTCTGAGCTCCTTAGGATGATAGATAACCCTCTCCTTCTAACCTCTCTAGCCTCATTTTCTGTCCTATGCTTCAAGGAATTTTCCAGGAATTCCTACCTTATTGTAGGCCACCCCAAACATCATGTTATTTCACACTTTCCTGTCTTGAGCTGTCACCTAGAGTGGTCTCCCCATCATGTTTCCCACATGGCAAACTCCAATTTAATCCCCCCAAACTCAGTTTCATGTCACTTCCCTTCATTGAGCCTTTCTTGACCCTCCCTTTTTGATATATAACCACTTTCTTCTCTGAGCAACTCCTCGGACCAGGTGTGTGCATATATTTTGTGACATCTGCTTACTTGTCTGTGGTCCTTGCTTCAGGCTGGAGCAGCAGTACATCAGGGAAATTAAGAAAATGGAACTGAATCCCAGCTCTGCCACTTATCAGAGTGATTTTAGGCAGGTTACTTGTCTCTCTTTGCCTTAGTTTCTTTGTTTTTAAAATAGGGTTGGTAATAGTACCTGCCTTGTGAAGTTGCTATCAGATTAATGTACATCAAGTGGTTTGAATAAGAATTTGCTTTATTTTTTTTTTAAGTGGGCTCTATGCCCAGTGTGGAGCCCAACATGGGGCTTGAACTCAGATCCCTGGGCTTAAGACCAGAGTTGAGATCAAGATTGGATGCTTAACTAACTATCTGAGCCACCCAGATGCCCCTGCTCTGATTTTTCTTCATGAAATTATGACTTATTCATCTCTATTTTCCGAGGGTCTGACATAGTATATGGGACAATTATTTGCTGAGAGAAGGAATGACAATCTTTGACTCTTTTCTTTTCCTTGCTCCATTATCTAATGAATCCCTGAGTCCTGCTGGATTTGCCTTTACAAAGTCCTCTGTACTTAATTTTTTTCTGTAGTTACTATCAACACTCTTTCATTTACTCAAGAGAAAGTTATTAATAATCAAAGTGTAAAAAGACCACCCTGCTGAGAATACTGCTTTGAACAAGACAAAGTCCCTCTGCTATGGACCTTACATTCTATCAGATGATACAGACCCTAAATGATAGCACATAAATTATTTGATTATAAGTGTGATATATATATTAACCTTGTGCTGAAGGCCATAAAGTTGCCCTCAGAGTGGAAATTTTACTGGTATATGAAAGCCTAGAAGTAAATTGCTTAAGCATAAAGTAGTAGCAGGTGTGGTAGAGGGCATCCAGGCAAAGAAAACATCCTATGGAAAGTCCTGAGTCAGGAAGAAATTTGGCACACATAGATTTTGAGTTCCTTATGTCTGGATTATTACTCCAAATGCTACCTGATCTCTGTACAGAATGACCTTCCACAGCTCTAGGATTACATTTCCTATCATGTTGATTCCCTGCTCAGAAACCTTCCATGATTCTCTGTTGCCTCCTGAATGACATATTAATTCCCTAATTCTTTCTCATGATCCAGTGCAATATGGGCTCTAGTCAAAGTCCAGTTTTTTCCCTCATACATCATCTACATTTATATTCAGCAATAACCATCATGAACTATTTGATACTCCCTGTACATTCCTTATTTTTTGTTACTTTCCCACATTTATCCATGTTGTTATAGTCACTAAAATGCCTTTCTTTTCTATTCCTATCCATACTTATATTTCTACAAAACAATATTTACTTGTTCTATGTGTGATATGCTTTGGTATTTTCTATTCCAGTCTATTTTGTTCTGTTTCAGTTTTTAAAACAATCAAGTAGTAACCCACCAAAGTGATTTCACAACCCACTAATAGATCTTAGCCCACAGTTGAAAACTGCCCCAAATAGACTTAAAGATTTTTCCTGGAACCCTGAATCCTGTTGGCTTTAGTAGATTCTAAGTTTTCTATCCAGCAGTAGAATCCTCTAACTCAGTTACATACATCTTGATTACTGGGCACCTGTATTCTCTCAAGACAGAATGATAAAATTCTGCATGAACACATGTGAATATGGGAGGTTAATCATACAGAGCGAAGGCATCCTGGAGATACGTGGCAGTACATTTTAATTTGTAGAACATGTCACACTTTGTTTTTCCAGTACTGACAATGTTCTGAAGTTGCTAATTGTATTGAGCTATTCCAAATCATATACTGGGCAAAGATGAACATGGGGGGAGAATTTCCAGTTGTAACTGAGAAAAACACAAACAAATAAACAAAAACCACCATTAACAAATAAAGCCATGGCAATTAGATGCAACTGTAGCTCATGTTATGAACTAAATGTACCTTTGCACATAGATTGCTCTATAACTGCCCAAGGAGAATTCTTGAAGCTTTTGTAATAATCACTCCTCAAAGAATCTGTTTTTCAAAATCACTTTTATATTGTGTTAACTTTCAGTGGACAATTTCAGTTTCTCAGTATCTCTTCTATTTCAGATTTTGCAGTGTCAACACCTAGGTCAACTTATCATCTTATTAATGTTCTTCAAATCATTGTCTCCAGCCCAGAGGACATTTGTGTTTCATTTTTCCATATATCCTACTGCCAACTGGATGTGGCTGTAACAATGATTCCCAAACACCCCAGACTCATCAACTTAAAATTCAATTCATTTTCATCACCCTACATCACACCCTTCTACCCCCATCTTACTCTGATTAGAGAACAGTAAGCCACTTTCCACTTAAGCCAAAGATCGGTGGCATCAGGCTTGACTTCTTCTTCAACTAACTTGCCGTAATTCTTCCTGATGTCGCATCCTATATGCTTCTTAAATCTGTCTACTCCTCTCCAATCTTCCTGCCTCTACTGCTGTTCAAGTCTCCCAAATGGTCCTCCTGCCATCTTTCCTAACATAGTTCACGAAGTGGCCATTGTCACATGTCATTCTCTAGCTGGAAACCAATCAGTTAACTCTTATTCCATTTAGAAGAGATTCCAATGGAAAGTACCTAAAATTGCTTGCAAAGCCTCCCAGAACTGTCCTCTCTTTCTTGGCTTGTTTCCATTCTCCTTTTCTCTCCTTTCTTCCAAACCCATATTTCTCTGTCCATTCTTATCCTAGCTTCTAATCACTTTTTTAATGTTTTATAAACTCTCTCTCTCCTTTTTTTTTTTTTTTTTTTTTTTGGTCTGGAACATTCCTTTTTTACTAGAAAGCTATTACTCTTTCCTCAAGCCACATCTTGGATATCCCATAGAAACCATTCCTGGAGTTTTCTAAGTCCAGGCTTTGGGGTCCTCCTGTCTTCCCTTAGTGCCATATCACTCACCATTATGTTATGTTGAAATCACCTATTCACTTCAGTACAACATTGTGATCACAGAAATTATTTAACATCATATATCTATTGCCAAGTATATAACAGGTGCATGATTAATTTTTTGAATGAACAAATAACTTCTGATTTCCTCTCTGTCAAGTGGTAAAGAGACTTTCCTTTGGGAGGGCCCTGTAGTGTCCAGCCATTCTGGTAACTTGGGAGATAAGTCTATGCAACCTTGGGATAAAGTATTGGAAAACTATTTCAACTATAAATTTAAGTCATGATCTTTAAACAGTCTCAGTGGCACAACTTACTTTAAAAAAAAAAGTCCATCTGTTTTATGTGTCTAACTTCACTAATTCAAGAGTGGGTAAAAAGGAGAGGGTTATTTTTGGCTCCATAAAATCCCAATATTTCAGGTAATCTTTTTTCTTTTTTAAAAAAATAATTTAATATTTATTTTTGAGAGGGAGAGAGGAGAGTGCAGGGGAGGGCAGAGAGAGACAGAAACATAGAATCTGAAGCAAGCTCCAGGTTCTGAGCTGTCCCCACAAGTTGTGAGATCATGACCTGAGCCAAAGTCTGATGCTCAACTGACTGAGCCACCCAGGTGCCTGAAGGTAATCTCTTTCTTAACTAAATTTTACTTCTTACCAGATTCATAATCCTCAGATCAATGGAGCTTTTACTAGTCTCATTCACTTATCCTCATTCATCTATTTCTCACTGATAAAACATCTAAGTGCCAGATACTGAAAATACTACATGAGTGAGATTTCATTCCTTCCTTCAAGATCTAATCTATTCAGGACTGGGAGGAAGGAGGAAGGAAATAGACATTGAAGCTATTATAATACAGATGTCCTCCAAGTTCATGCAAACTTGAACTTAGCCAAAGAATTCCACTGGGGCATAAAACAATGTTCAGGAATGAGAAGGTTTTGCTTTATGTATGAAAAACAAATAAGCTTTATGAGTGGTAACTAACTTGAGAGGAGAACATACTGCAAAGAGGAGATACCATAAGGGAAGATTTTTTTTTTTTTTTTGCTTATGGAGCTGGAAAGACTCTCATTGCATTAGTTCAATTTAGTCAATGCCATTTGAGTTTGTTAGCCTTGTATTGAATTCCATTCATAACTGAAATACAAACAGTCTGGCAAAGTCTAGACATTTTTTGAAGACATATAGGCAAAATACAGTCAATGTGTTGAGAGTTTGTGCTTAGTTACAGGTGGCCAACACTTATAGCTGGTGACAATTATTAAAATGTAAATGTCAATGGTGAGGCTGCTAATGCTGATACCAGAAGAGTGGGAAAGCATTTTAAAGGATTTTTTACTTAAGCAAAATTTGAAATTAGCAAGACATTTCTGAACAGAATGGTTCTGCAATGTTCACAAGCTGAGAATTCTTCAAAACACATTTCTGAGGCACTTAAATAAATATTTAGAGCCTCCTTGAATTTCTTGCTATTCCCTTAATGCACTTTGCTTATGGCATCTTATACCTTTGCTGTTCTTTCTGATTGTCACAGCTTTCATCCCCTTAGAAGCCTGTGAAACTCAAATCTCATCTCTTTTGTGGAACACCACAACAGAATCAATAGAAATCTCTCAGGCTGAATTAATTCCTCCCCACTCTGAGTGCCCACAGCATTTTGTGATTTGCCTTTCAAATTGCCCTTACATTATATTATCCTTGTTGGTAGAGGTTTCTCTGTTTCCTAACAGACTGGGAGCTACTCATTAATTCTGCAGCCACAGGACCCAACAGTGTCTGATACACATTAAAGCTTCCATCGAGACAGGTTTAATGGCTGAATCATTCTAATTTTTTTCTCCATCTCTTCTGTGTCACTGTAATATCAAGTTTGTGTTTTCCAGTTTGAGCTAACTTCATGATGGACATTATAAAAAAATTTTGAATGTGGGGTACCTGGGAGGTTCAGTCAGTTAAGCATCTGCCTTTGGCTCAGGTCATGATCTCGCAGCTCGTGGGTTCAAGGCCTGCTTGGGGCTCTGTGCTATCAGTGCAGAGCCCTCCTCAGATCATCTGTTTCCCTCTCTCTCTGTCCTCCCCTGCTCACACATGCTCTCACGCTCTCTTTCTCAAAACATACATGAATATTTAAAAATTTTAAGTTAAAATCTCACAATTAAGATATATATGTTTTTTCTTACTTTATCACAAATTTATCTTGGAAAAAGCAGAGGTTGTAGTTTTAAAACACATCACTGTGACTGAGAGATTATGTGGTTTGGGACAATCAATTTACTTGCCTTAGACATTACTAAATTATTTCTATATTCCCTGTCTTCTCTAATTCTATGAGCCTATATCCTTTTCTGAATTCATGTGAAATTAATCATCTAGGTCACACAATTGTGTATTTTATTAACAGTTTTTATTGACCTTGACCTTGTTTCCTTGCTTTTTCCTTAGAAACACATAATCAAATTGAAGTTCTTTATGGTTTCCTATGTTTTTAGGGTCCTGAAAGTCAGATGTAGGTTCAATTCTTAACTCTGTCACTTATAAAACTGATTTTATAATATGGATAAGTTTAACAAGGCCAAGTCTCAGTTTATTCTTGTGTGAAATGAGAATAATAGTACAAGTGCAGGCTGTATAGTGACACAAAAACCTCAATAACACATACATGTTCCCTGATGAACTAACCACTAGCTTCTATTTTCTCCCATTATGTACAATGTTTTATCTGTTTCTTGCTGATTGCCAGATATTGTGAGCATCTGTTAATCTAATGCCAATATAATGCCAAATAAATACAGTGCCAAGTACAATTGCAAATCTTACCACAGACGCAAAGCTTCATGAAATCGGTGAAAATAAAGTCACATAATTTCCAAACACACATGTAAAACCATTGACAAATAAATTGAAGAAGAGAAAACTAATAAGCACATAGAAGACTAGGCTTCTTAAATATACTGAATGGAATATGGGAATAAATATATATGTCTCTCTAGTATTTATCACAAAAAGTGACCATATTCATGATCATGCAGTAAAAAGTTTTAAAAGGACATTTTGTATTATGATTCATTTTTTTAAATGTTCAAACTTATTTAGTTTCTTAGCTTATTCTAAGAAGTAATTTATGGATGCAATGAGCAAGAGGATGAAATTCAGCCTGAGACTAGGGAGCGTCACCTGCAGGCATCGTGGGGCCGACGAAGGACAGCGGCCAGAGGCCCCGGAGACCACGCAGTCCCAGCTTCGCCGCCGCTCATCTCTGGTGGTGCGGCTTCTCAGCCACAGGAGCAAGCAATGGAGAACGACGCAAAAACGGCGTGTCTGACTGCATGTTTGACGTCTAGCAACTTCTTAACATTTCAACCTAAGCAATTCTATTCAAATATGAAGAATAAACTAATAAGTTCAAAACACCACTAGAAGTTCAGTAAACATTAATTTCATTTATCTCTAGCATTTTACAATAAGTAGAGTAATTTTATTACTTTTTTTGTTCTATTAGTAACTCTGTGAAAAAACAAAAACAGGTATTATTTCACTTTTACTCCTGAAGAAGCAAAAGTTGGCCACGTCCACTCAGCTGGTCCGAGAGGAGATGGGCTCTCTGACCCCAGGATATAACAGTAAAGATGTTCTATGGTGTCCCTTTTCTTTCCCCCGTAATACTGAAGTCTTTACATTGTAGTGCTAATTCTCATTACAACCTTTTCAATATAGATTTTGTTGCCCCCAAATACAGGTAAGAAATCTGAGATTCAAGAAGATTAAACTTGCCCCAAGTCACTGGTAAACCTAGCTTCCTACCTCCACCCCTCTCGCTGTTTTCACCCCTTTCTTTGCTGAAGTTCAGTGTTGAATGTATTTACTAATAGTAGAAGAACTACAGAGCATGCCCCTGGACTAGGGTATGGTGTCATGCCTCTTTGGGATTCAGTTTACCTGTCAAAAGGAGGGAGCACGGGGCTGGGGGGATGAATTTACCAGTGAAAATCCTGGGCTTACCCAAAGTGGTAATTTTCTGTTGGGGGGAAGATCAATCAGTGCCTCCGTGGTCTCTCCAAATTCTGGCTGAGGGACAGCCTGCTCTGAGGGACAGCCTCTTCTGAGGGTTCTGCAGAACAGGGTTCAGAGATACCTGAATAAAGGGGTTCCCAGGGAGGTCAGACCTGCAGGAGTGGGGTTACTTCTTGTTTTTACTTTGTAAACCATATTTTAAAATAGTACATGGCTAAACATTGAACAAAGAAGTACAGAGAAAAGTGAATCTCGCGCTCCCTGAATCACCTCATGAGCCACCCTTGAATTTCCTTCAGGAGATGATCCTTCCAAAGCCATCTCCCAGGGCCGTTCAACAGACCTTTAAATCCCAAGCTACACTGAGTTGGGTGCTTTAGACACATTGTTTATTCATAGCTAGAGGGGACACTGTAGTAAGCTACCCCTTTTTACAGATGAGAAAATCTAAGCCCAGAACAAGATGAGAAAATCCAAGCCCAGAACAGGGGAAAAATAATAGAACTATACCCACAAAGAAGAGGCTTCAGAAAATAATAGAATTTTAGAAAGCTGTCAGAAAAAAAGTGATTATTTTAAACCCTTCCGTTTACATCTCAGTTGTAATTACTGGTACATTTGAGACATAAAATTTTAAAGTGATACATTTATTTTACCTTTGTTCTCTTTTTCTATATGCTTTCTAAAGGTGATACTAAAGAGCATGAAATGACCAAAAACCATGTTGCACCAAAAAAAAAGAAGAATCTGTAATTTGTATAAATCTCTAGACTGAACATATCAGGTCACTGCCTCCATCACCGCGATTTGCCATCTGAGATGTGAACTATAAAGATTCAATAAACTTTTTAAGGTCACTGAATTTAAAGTCTGCTGGGAAATTATACTGACTGTTCTTTCAGCATCTACTGTTTTTGATGGCTACCTTTAATCTATGCATATTATAATACAAATATAAAGTCTTATTTAATAAAGCAATAAAAAGAATACATCAGCTGAAACTATGGTCAGTAAACTGTAAATTTAATTTATGTGTTGCGAGTGACCATTCACTTCTAATTGTAATAGCTCAAGTCATGGAATATTTGAGAAGAGGTTTTCATATGGGTGATATAAATTACATAAATGAAACAAGACAATGAACACATGAATATTTTAGGTTATATTAAAGTTGCAGCAAAATAGATATTTTCTATTAGCTGAAGTCTAAAAATAAACAATCTATATGGAAATTTTGGAATTGAATCTGCTGGCTTCATAAGAAAATTTTGATATCTTTTTTTGTTTATAAATAGAAAATTTAATACTATCAACTATTAAGAAGGACAGAAGATGAAAACATAGTTTTGTTTCACACTACATTCTTAGAGGTACATTTATACTTACTATAATTATTTTAGAATACAAAATTTTAAACGGACTCTATGCTGTTTCAGCTGAATTTCAGGACCAAAAGTCTCTCATTAGAAGGTGATGCATTTGTTCATTAAAATCGTAAAGCTGAAAGGCATGTTTCTTAGAAATGCCGGATTGCCATCTAAACTAAATAATAATAACCATAAGACAAGTTTTGTGTTCTTTTTTTTATTTCACACATTGATATTAAGATTAGCAAATGCTGAAAGCAGGTTATAAATTCAGGTACTTATCTACAAGTGGCCTCAAGAAGGAAAGCTGTTTCCCTGGAAAAGAAGCCATTAGGATTATTCAAAAGCAAATGAATTCTCAATATATTTTCATATTTTGACAATGAACATCTATCTATTGTGTCCATCACTATATTGTCACAGAGATATGACACAGCAAAAAAAAAAAAAAAAAAACCGTGTCCCGTATTACCCTTCAACTCCACACGAATCTCAAAACCACTAATCCCATCTCCTTTTCACTGCCCACTCCCCATGACCTTAACTCCTCTCCTTGCCTCACTAAAATTCTCTGTGGGGGAGCACCTGGCTGGCTCAGTCAGTAGAGCATATGACTCTTGATCTTGGGGTTGTGAGTTTGAGCCCTACATTAGGTGCAAAGATTGATTAAAAATAAAATCTTAAGATAAATAAAAAAATATCTCTGATCAGTCGTTAGAATCACCTCCTTGCATATGTTTTTGACTTCCTTTCCATAGCTGGTTCTGTTCCATATTTACCAGAACTAGAGATGTTACCAGTTACACAGATGTAAGCATTTGTCAAAAATTATTACATTGTACATTTAAGAGTTACTCATTTCATTGCCTGTAATTTACCTTTAAAAACTTTAAATATTGAACTTCAGTTAGTAGGTTACCTTTTTGCAATAATATACGTTAGCAATATTAAAACTTGCTTAAATATTGAGTAAATATATTGAAAGTAATGGGACTAGTATTTTAGGGGGAAGTTATATATATGGAAAGAAGAAACATTTTAGGTTATTGAATTGAAATAGAATGTATTAATAAAAACTCATGATTTTTAATATCTACCTACATAGCTAGACAAACTTAGAAGTGATTATAGATATAACCATATATGTGTGTGTATGTGTACATATACTAGATCTCTCCACTGAGATTAAAAGTTATGACAGCATTAGCAATGAACATACCTGATGCCTATGTCTTGATTTCTATTTATCATTTGCATTAAAAGTAACCTATGCTTCTTAAAGAAAAAAATGATTCCAAGGCTGTGTCAGAGGGATAAATACAGATATAAAGGATATCTGGGGGAAATTGATAATGTTTAAATATAGGCTATGAATTGAATATCAATTTTCCTGATTTTATTAATTGTACTGTAGTTATGTTAGAGAATGCCCTTGTTTTTAGAAAATATTCACTGAACTATTTAGTGGTAAGGGGTCACAAATGTTTCCAGTTTAATCATCTGTCTATCTATCTATCTATCTATCTATCTATCTATCTATCTATCTCTATTGAGAGAATGCAAATGATAAAAGCAAGGTATGAGCTATGCACGTCACAAGGAACAGTCAGTTGCTCTGGGTTCCTCTTTTTATTATCTGCTCCTCAACTTTGAAGGTTTGGAAATAAGGGACTGGCTCAAACTAATCAAAACTCATAAGATACTGGTGAGAATGCCAATTTAAAGAATTATAGTGAGAAATGGAGTTGCTACAGATATCAGATATTTGTATCTTCTCCTCAGCTTATTTCTTTAAGAACTTGACCTGGAGACCAATAGGTAAGTACAAAGTTACTTTTGTGGAATTAGAACAAAAGGAATGAATTAGTCAGATTATGCTAGCCCAGGGAATACATTTTTGCATTCACGAACGGAACATCTAGGAATATAGTATTGCAAAGTCCACTCCTCTGTATAGGGCATTTCATCACTTCATGATGTTGAAAAGGATAGTATTATAATTGGGTTTGGAACATTCCCCCTTTTGAAATTTCATGTTAATAATCAGTTCACATATTTCTTCCTTTAGTCATTTGAGTACATACCCAGGCCACAGTCAAGCCCTATTGCTATTGGTTTCCAAAGGAAGTCACATTGTTCTTTGAAGATGACTTGTCAGGTGGCTGATGTTAATCACTACATGCTGAATTTATCAGTTTAGCTTTTAGAGGTGATATGAGGTGATGCCTCCACTGTACCTCATGTCTCTATTATCTTCAATTAGATAACAAAGAAATGTTTAATAAAATCTGCTTAATGTTTAATCAAATTTGAAAAATTCCTGAACAAAGGCTTCATGAAGTTCTAAAATCTCACTAGGTATCTGGTTCTGGACCACAATAGAGTAGAAGCACTTCCTATTCCTTCCCCTAAGTGCAGGTAAAGGTCCTGGACATGATACATAAAACAAACATAAGAAGATTCTGAAGATTGAGAGAAAAAGGTTGACCAACTATGAGCCTTGGAACCCAAGAAAGACCATGATGGCCAGTTCCCTGGGTTTCCTTTTTGACTCCTATATTCTGGAGTGGGTACTGAAGAAGCCATACCTAGAAAACACAATGGAACTGACAAAAAGAGCCCTCATAAAATCCAGTCCTTTCTGATAAAGGACAAAGAAAAGAAAAGCTTAAGAAGATGAAAAATTTTTAAATAATAACTGTCCTACTGCAGAAGTGCACCATAGAACAAAATGCAGCTCTAGCCCCATCATGGTCAACAAAAGCTGAATGGGGATCCTAGACTTGTACCCTTGCCAGGCTATAATAAAACACTGTCAGTGTGGTGTTCGAGAAGTCAAGTGTGGAGATGGGACTCTCATCCTCATCCAGCAGTAGCAATCCTCTCCCAACATCCTGGACTTCTGTCTCCACCTAGCAGTAAAAATGGACCCGCCCATCTCCACAGAAGTGATACAAGAGGAGGCCAGTTGGGGAACTTTCACTACCAGCCAGCAGGAAAACAACGGCTTTCTTGCTCTGTCAGTGGAAAGTATATTTTTTCTGATTTGCATCTCAATGTATGTAGAGGAAGTATTTAAGACAGTTCTATTATAAGTGAAAAACAGTAAAGTAACTCAAAGGAACACAAAATCCCCATATATGATTCTGACAGTAGCAGACCGTTGTGGTGATGGAAGAATTCTGTATCTTGATTACAGTGCTGGTTACAAAAATCTACACATGTGATAAAATTACGTAGAACTATATACAACACTGTACCAATATAAATTTCCTGTTCTTTAATATAGTTTATTGTCAAATTGGCCTCCATACAACACCCAGTGCCCATCCTAACAAGTGCCCTCCTCCATGCCCATCACCCACTTTCCCCTCTTTCCCACCCCCTCATCAACCCTCAGTTTGTTCTCTGTACTTAAGGGTCTCTTATGGTTTGCCTCCCTCCCTCTCTGTTTGTAACTTTTTCCCCCCTTCCCTTCCCCCTTGGTCTTCTGTTAAGTTTCTCAAGATCGACAATGAGTGAAAACATATGGTATCTGTCTTTCTCTGACTGACTTATTTCAGCATAATACCGTCCAGCTCCATCCACGTTGCTCCAAACGTCAGGATTTCATTCTTTCTCATTGCCAAGCAGTATTCCATTGTATATATAAGCCACATCTTTTGATCTATTCATCAGTTGATGGTCTTCCAGGCTCGTTCCATGATTTGGTTATTGTTGAAAGTGCTGTTATGAACATTGGGGTACATGTGCTTTTATGCATTAGCACTCTTGTATCCCTTGGGTAAATTCCTAGCAGTGCTCTTGATGGGTCATAGGTAATTCTAACGTTAACTTTTTGAGGAACCCCTGAACTGTTTTCCAGAGCGGCTGCACCAGTTTGCATTTCCACAAACAGTGTAAGAGGATTCCTGTTTCTCCACATCCTCGCCAGCATCTATAGTCTCCCAATTTGTTCATGTTAGCCTCTCAGTATGGCTTTGAGGTGGTATCTCGGTATGGCTTTGATTTGTATTTCCCTGATGATGAGTGACGTTGAGCATCATTTCATGTGTCTGTTGGCCATCTGGAGGTCTTCTTTGGAACATGTCTATTCATGTCTTCTACCCATTTCTTCACTGGATTATTTGTTTTTTGGGTGTAGAGTTTGGTGAGTTCTTTGTATATTTTGGATAAATCTCCTATTTTGACATTGTACTACAGTTAACACAGGATGTAACCACTGGGAGAAAGTAGATGAGGGTACCCAAGGACTTTTCATGACTGTAACATTTTGTAAATCTATAATTATTTCAAAATAAATAGTAAATAATAAAATTTTAAAAGATCTTTAATAGGGAATATTTGGAAACTTCTCCTAAACAGACAAAAACATAAGAAACATACAGTAAAGAGTTGGTGTAAAATTATAGAGCAAATTTCCCCAGTAATTGGTTGGGAAAGATTCATAGTTATTTGTGACCTATTTGATTCAGGGAATGCAATTTTGTCTTGCTGTTGATGTTATTATCAATTTTGGCTTTTACTTTTTAAATTTGAATATGATTGATACACAATCTTATGGTTCAGGGGTGCAATTAGTGATTGGACAAGTTTTATACATTATGCTATGTTTACCACAAGTGTAGCTTCCTATCTGTCCCATTACATTGCTATTAAAAAATCATTCCACTTCTTTTTATGTAGTCATCTTGCCTGGTATTACCATAATTGACAAGTTTTTAGTATTTCCTAAAGAAAAGATCATTGATTATCTTCAGCTATCAGAGCTATCAGGGAATAGCAGCAAATACCTACAAAGTCTGCAAGCATTTTTTTGTTTTGTTTTTTTCCTCTTTCAGGAAAGTGAAACAAATAGAATAGGTGTCTCTGGATCTATTAGTGGACATAAGGTGACAGCGGCATCAAACTGTGATAGCCAAATACATCCAGACCTTATTGTCCATGTGTGTCTGATTTTTTTTTAATCTACGTGAAAATCCTTCCTCATTTGTTGTTTTTACTTCTGTACTTTTGGTGTCATACCAAAAAAACATTACCAAATTTAATGTCATGAATCTTTCCCCCTATGTTTTTTTCTACGGTCCTACATCTTACATTCAGGACTTTAATCCATTTTGAGTTAATTTTTGGGATGTGGTGTAAGATAAGGATCCAGGTTCATTCTTTTGAATGTGAATATCCAGTTCTCCCAATACCATTTGTTGAGCAGACCGTTCCATTGTGTAGTCTTGGCACGTTTGTTGAAGTCGTTTGACTAGATGCAAAAGGTTTTCTTTCTGAGCTCTCTATTCTACGCCATTAATCTATATGTCTGTCTTTATGCCAGTACCACACTGTTTGAGTTAATGTAGCTTTGTATAACTTAACCTATTTTTTAAAAAACTCTTACAATTTTCCTTCTTTATATATTTTACAGCAAATATTAGACCGCATAATTTTACCCCTATCTGATTCCATAAAAATCTCCAAAAATTGTGGACATTTTCTTTTCAAAAAGTATTACTATCACATAATAAAATTAGCAATGTTACTTTGTTATCATCTCATACCTAGTCCAAAATTAAATTAGAAATTGTCTGGAAAATGTGTCCATTGATTTATTTGAATTGGGATCCAAACAACGTCCCCACTTTAATTTGATTATATCTTATAAGTTTCTCTTGATTCAGAGAAGTCCTTCCCTTCCTCCTTTTCGCTCAGATATTGACTTGTAGAAACTGGATTTGTTTTCCAATAGAATGCCTTAGATTCTGGATTGTTAGCATCCTTGCTCTGTCATTTAACTTGTAAATGGAAGTTAACTGGTGGCTTAATTGTATGATTGTTTAACTATACATTGAAATTAGCTCAGAACTTTGATTTTTTTCATATCTATATGCAGTTTTTCTAATTCACTTGCAAACTGGAGATTCTGGGGACTTTTCCTAGTTTCACTGGTCATTCTCAGATATGTCTTCCCATGTTTCCACCCAAAATATGAAGGTCTTCCCTTTGCAATGAATATTTGTTGGCAAATTTTTTGAACCCTGAGTTCATAGAGTACACAGGTGGTCTCCATTCATTTCTCACTATTCCTGCCCCCCAGCTATGCCCTTACTCTGCTACTGTAGGTAATTCATCACTTTGTTCACAATCAGAAGTTTTTGGAAATATCTTGCCTTCTAGTTTTATACAGATGTTATCAATGGATTTCTCACTTGTTATCCTAATTCATTTCCTTATTTTTCAGGAGGAATATTTTGGAGATTAAAAATCAACCTTGCTGCCAAGATCACGTCGCTGGAAGTTTCTCAACTTTCTTTCTTTTAAGGAAAGAAAATATCACAGAAAAACCACACCTCCCAACCAATTCTTTTTCACTTTCTCCCCTATGCCCACCCCTAACTGTAATCCCATCCAGAAGTTGGCATGCCCTATTCCCATGCATGTTTTTTTCAGTTTTACTGTATGTATATGCATCCATTAAATTTATATCCTGTTTTGTGAGTTTATAATATTTACATATATGTTTTCAGATTATATGTATGATTTGCTACTTGGTTTTCTTCACTCAAAATTGTATTTCATAAAATTTATCCATATTGAACATGAAGCTCTAAATCATTAATTTTAACTGCTGTAGAGTGTTCCATAGTTTGAAGAAAAGCATTATTTGTCAGTTCCCTGATAAGAAAAAAATTAGTCTTTCATTATAATAGGCAGCTCTCTTAAAAAAAAAAAGGAAAGAAAAAATTACCAGTGAACATGTTAGCTTGTGCACATCATCATGAGTTTTGGAAGTGCTAGGTCAAAGGGCATAAGCATCTTCTTATGTTCACATGTATAAGAACTTCTTCCACGTGTATCTAAACTGAAATTTGTGATGTTTTAACTTCTTACATCCTTGTAGGTGTGAAATGGTATCTCATTGTTTATTTTACATTTTCCTGATTAAAACGTAAGGTAGAGAATCTTTCTTATATATAATTTGGTTTTCTTCTGAGACTTGCCTGTTTATGAAATTTCTTCCGGGTTATATGTCAATTTCTTATTGATTTGCAAGGGTCTTCTGGATAATAACCCTTTTTTGGTATTTATTAAATACAGTGGATTTTCTTAACATCTACTGTAAATCTTCTCTCTCTCTCATTTTTTTCTATTTCTATCTCTACCTCTACCACTGTCTCTATTTCAGCAACCCTTTCTCTCTCTACAGCCCAGACTTTGTCCATGAAAACATTTTGGGAAACAGGCAGCATACTAATCTTTTCATTTTCCCAAATCTTTCTCCAAAACCATGACCACCACTTAAATTTCTTTCTGGAACATCCTTTCTTTCTGAAGCATTGACACTCAGTAACCAGATATTAAGAATAGAAGAATTCTACCTTTACAGACAACCTGTTTGTCAGTTAGAATCATATTCTGTATATTAGTTTAAGTTCAACCGGTGCTTTTCCTTTTTCCTGAATGTCTCTTGTTACCCTTTTCCTTATTCTGGACCTTTTCTATTCCATGTATTTACTAGAATTTTGAAAGTCTGGTGAGTGCAGTAAGCAAAATATTACTTGTGTGGTTGGTGTGAATATGGATAATAAGAAAAAGAAATTCAAATTCCTTTATAAACATAAACCATGCATTGTTATGAGAATTTGGTAGTATGGCAAAATAAAAGTTGAGGTGATAATGTCTAAGTGGGTGGATGTCAAAGTCAAAATGATTTGGAAAAAAAAGAAAAGTTTCTAGAACATACCAGATTATATTATCACATTGTCTCCGCACACACAAATGACGTTAATGCACAAATTCCTCTAGAAGATTTTATAAGTTTGTGAGTCTGAAGCAATGCTATTTTAAATATTGACATCAAGTTAATGTAATTTCTTAAAGTGAAATAGATGGAGTAGAGGTTTTTTTTGCTTTATTTTCCTTTTTTTATCTGACTCTTTGGCTTTTCTCTTAGCATAGACTAGAGAAATAAAGGCACCTATAAATGCTAAGAGTTATTTATTTGGATTCCAATTTAAACTTTCCATTGTTTTTAATTTTATTTTTAAGCATAGGCATCTGTTTCATTTCATGAGAAAGCCCTCAGTTTTGTTCTCTTCTTACCAAAGTTCTTGAAATGGAAGTAATATTTTAACATTTGACAATAATAGACCAAAGAGGATGATAACATCCAAGTGTTAAGTAGGCATTTCATCACCTAGAATAAAAAATGTTTAACAAGAAAATGCATTAGACAAAGAATAGTAGGGGATTCTAATTATAATAATTATAACTGGAAGAAATAGTTGGCCTGGAAGAACACATAGAGTCCAAGTTTGTATCCAATATAGATTTTAAAATCTAAAACAGAATTCTAATCTAAAAATAATATTTAGATTTAACAGATTTGAAGACAAAAAATAGTAGCATGTAATGTTTAATTTGTTCAAAAATAGGAGTGACTTCATTTAAAACATGGCAAACATTCTTCAGAGTTCCAGGGCTCCCAGTTATTTCAACAAAACAAATTATCTTGGAGGAAGGCTCACAAACTCCGCTCTGTTCATTAGTTTACACCTGCACCTTGGGGGAGTTTGCTTAGGAAACTGACTCCTAATTTGGTTCAAACAGTCATTGCCCTTAGATTAGGGTTTTGTGCAATGCACAATACAAAGGGCAGATAATTTTATTTGAAAAAATTACTATTATAACTTTGCACCCTATTTAAACCTGTATCATCCTCAAAAAAAAATAATTATCTTGGTGATTTTGTATCTCCTATGCCTCAACGTTTTTTTGTTTGTTTTAATGATAAATGTAATATTTATATTAACTTCAGGCTGTTCCTTGTACAAATTCTCACTCTGATTTACAGAATAATTGAAACCATTCTCAAAACTGCCCAATATAATGAAGGGCAGGTAAACTTCCTGGTTATTAACTTTTTCCAAAAAGGCTTTTACTTCCAAGTAAATTTGGTCTATTCTTATTTGATATTAATTTAGCAGCCATGACCTGAATTTATTTATCTAGCTAGTTCATAAATCTTTGTATTAAGTCTTTGTACATACTTGGCAATGATTTACCCATGACTCAAGTTTTTAATTCTTTCTTCATTATTAAAAAAGAGAGAACTTCTGTTTTATCCTTGAATATTCCTCAATAATATTTGCAGTAATTTATCTCTTACATAAGCCTGGATTAAAGAGATGATTGGAATTCATAACAAATGTCATTTTTGTCTCTCACATTATCCTACTACCTGAAACTATGAAACATGGCAGTTTTATATTTGTAGTGCTTCACGCATATCAATTATCCTGTGAAAACCCTATGGACTCTCAATGAAAAAGAATAGTTCCTCCTCTCAGGTCCCTGAATGAGAATGAAATGCAACCTTGTGGTAGACTCCAGGACATACAGCAATGCCAAGGACAATGCTAGTTCCCGTCAATAGGTAGGAGACTGCAGACTGGAGTAAGCCCAGGTTCTGGAAAGGCTTGGCAGTTAGAAGATTTTGGGAAGAAAATAAAATGATCTCTGTTACTTCCCAACTCATTCAAGACTGCTCAGTAGGTCAGCAGACAAAAGAAATTGAAACAAATACCATTCATTTATTTCCTCCTATATGGTAATGTTAGCATAGATCCATATTGCTAGGTGTCAGTGCTGATACCATCTGTGTGAGTAAGAATGTAACCTCCCTGTGCTGCAGTTTTCTTATCTATAAAATAGAGACCACACAGTTGCTAAAATAGTTCAGTACATTTGTTCTTAGGATAGTGCCTGACACACAAAAAGAGCATTCCTTAAATATCTGTACTTAAGGAAAGGCTGTATTACTGATGCTGTGATTACTTAATGTGTGGCACAGCGAAGTGGCATGCTGTGGCAGAAGCTTAGCAAAGACTCTTTTGACTTAACT
Organism: Suricata suricatta; assembly: GCF_006229205.1. NCBI lineage: Eukaryota > Metazoa > Chordata > Mammalia > Carnivora > Herpestidae > Suricata > Suricata suricatta. Next base: position 85,110,871 of record NC_043707.1, read on the forward strand.
TTTCTGATCATTTTGGACATCAAGTCATGATCACAATTATGTGCAAGGTCCTAATAGCTCAAGTATATCTCTGGAACAACACCAGATGGATTTTATTTTTCCCTGAAGAATGGATTCTCCAATTAAACCTAATCATGACTTAAGGGGCATCTGGGTTGCTCAGTCTGTTCAGCGTCCACCTCTGCCTCAGGTCATGATCTCAATGAGTTCAAGCCCCATGTTGGGCTCTGTGCTGATATGGCTCAGAGCCTGGAGCCTGCTTCGGATTCTGTGTCTCCCTCTCTCTCTGCCCTTCCCTGCTCATGCTCTGTCTCTCTCTCTCTCTCTCTCTCTCTCTCTCTCTCTCTCTCAAAATTAAATAAACATTTAAAGATATTTTTTAAATTAAAAACAAACAAACAAACAAACATAATCATGATTCATTAGGAGCCAGAGGTTTGTAAACGGTTCTTTTCAGATGGCCACCAGATTTAGGGAAGGGTTTGCTCTACAGTAGTCTTCAGGTGCCAAAATTGAAATGCTTTGCCCCCAAAATGATTTTTATCTTCTACCCGGAGGCAGGGTTGGTAATGACCTGTGACCATGTTAGCCCACATTGAAGGCCTTGGCTTAACGCGAAAGTATCAAGTCCTATTTCTGCACTTTGCAACAGGCTCAGGGCTGGGTCTCTGCATCTCAGCATGTCATGGGCTTCAGCCGCCAGGAAATCCCAGGTAACCCATCTGCCTATCACTCATGGTGCGTTATTTGAGTTTCAGCTCATTCTTCCTTTCTTCACTTTCTTTTCCTTTTTTTTTCTTTCTTCCTTTCCTTCTGTCATTGGAGACTTTTCTCACTGCCATCTGAGGAACACATTTAAAAGGTATGTTTTTAATACTTCAGCAACAACCCAGTTGTACTGCAGGGAGAGGTCACTCAGTGTTTCTAGTCCATCATCCAGGAGAAACTGGAAATCAAGATTCCATCTTTTTGGAAAGCCTAAGCAGTCAGATTTGTGTTTCTTCTGTTGGTAACACTGCTGAAACTGACCACAAGGAGGCTTAGTATTTTTCAGGTTATAGGCTTTCCCATTTTCTTCCCACAGCAGCCCAAATTCATGGGAGGAAATTAAGTGTATGTGCCTAGGATCCTATCTATACCATGCTTTAAAAAAACTGGTTTCAATTCTCTTTGTTTCCCATTAGTATGCTTACCACCATTTTCCTCTCCAAACCTTAACAATGCAGTCCGTGGATTCGGCTTTCATCTTGTTGCATTACATTTTACACAGACATTGTACACATTTTATCTGAAGGAAGATAGAGCATGACTGAGTAATGGTATCTTATCTATAGGATGTGTGTGCAGTAATCTTAATCTATAACCTTAATTTTTAAATTATTTTTCAATATAATAAGAGAGAGGGTCAAGAAAAGGTAATAAAAGAGTTTATCAGAAAACAGACAACTTATATCCTCAGGGAAGGAAGGGCTACAAATCTCAGGTTTGCTCAGAAATGAAATTTTACAATGTAAACATCTGCAATTTCATGCTAAGAACTGTGTGCAGAGTTTAAACACATTATTATTATAGGTGGATTCCAGTCTTTGGAATGGAGGGGGCTGCTGGCAGAGGTGTCCCAGTTGACTGCCCAGAATACTCCAACAGTTATGTGCTGGGTAGAGGAAGCAGTGTTATCAAATGACTGCTCAGGAATGTGACCTAAAGGGGACACTAGTTGGAACACAGACTGGTCAGACGGCTCTCCTTGGGGGGTTGTTTTAAATGGTTGTCTGCATCTCTTGATGTCTGTAATCTCTACTAGGTCACCTTCAACAACTTCTCTTCCTGTAAATAGCGAAAGGAGTGCTGGGAAATAGGTGAGTGACAGAAAACAAGTGGGGGGTCACAGTTACTTCTGGCCCTATTAACCAGTATGACACTACTTGCTAGACTTGGACTTGAATTTTAGTAATCCTTAAATATTTGTGGCTGCTTTGTTTAGAAATTGAATCTTAAAGCCTTGACTTCTAGTGAGGATGGATGACATAGCTAAAAGAATTCAGGATTCAAAGGAATCAAACTCAGCCCCATTGCTGGATCACTTTGTAACCTGGGTCTCATAACCTATCTATGTATTATTATTCCAAGTCATGATTTGTTGATTACAATAACTCCTTCAATAGATTAATGTGAAGATGAACTAAGAAGACATAAGGTGCAAATACTAGATGCACAGTGTTTTTTGGTTCCTTTTTCATCATATTGTAGGTTAATTGTATCCAACTCTTTCACCTACAGAAACTGGGTTGGGCCTTAGAAGACATTCACATATTCACTTTGGGGATCAATTCATTCCATCCACAATAACCATTCTCATTGTTGTTCAAACACAGCAGATATTCTCCTGCCTTAAGGCAATGGATCTGGCTGTTCCCTCTTCATGAATGTTTTCCCAGTTATGCACTTAGTTGACTCTTTTGCCTCCTTCAATTCTTTGATCAGCTGTCTCCTTCACATTGTGGTTTATCCTAAAAGCCTCATTTAAAATTGCAACCTCTATATGTTTTCCTCGCAGCTC
>NC_043707.1:85113930-85131599 GCF_006229205.1 Suricata suricatta
ATGATGAAAACTATAGAAAACTTATGAAAGAGATTGAAGAAGACACCAAGAAATGGAAAAACATTCCCTGTTCATGGATCAGAAGAATAAACATTGTGAAAATGTCATTACTACCCAAAGCAATCTACACATTCAATGCAATCCCCATCAAAATTGCACCAACATTCTTCTCAAAGCTAGAACAAACTATCCTCAAATTTGTATGGAACCACAAAAGACCCCGAATAGCCAAAGTTATATTGAAGAAGAAAACCAAAACGGGAGGCATCACAATCCCAGACTTTCACCTCTACTACAAAGCTGTCATCATTAAGACAGTATGGTATTGGCACAAAAACAGACACATAGACCAATGCTCTCTCATTATTGTACTATTGATTTTCATTACCATGTTCTTCTCCTTTTTAAAATATAATTATCGGAGTAGGAAGAGGCAAGTCCGGTCTCAAAATGGAGGACCATGATCCAAAGGAACCAGAACAGTTGAGAAAACTGTTTATTGGTGGTTTGAGCTTTGAAACTACAGATGATAGTTTAAGAGAACATTTTGAAAAATGGGGCACACTTACAGATTGTGTGGTGATGAGAGGCCCCCAAACAAAACGTTCCAGGGGTTTTGGTTTTGTGACTTACTCTTGTGTGGAAGAGGTGGATGCAGCAATGTGTGCTCGACCACACAAGGTTGATGGGTGTGCAGTGGAACCAAAGAGAGCAGTTTCTAGAGAGGATTCTGTGAAGCCTGGTGCCCATCTAACTGTGAAGAAAATTTTTGTTGGTGGTATCAAAGAAGATACAGAAGAATATAATTTGAGAGACTACTTTGAAAAGTATGGCAAGATTGAAACCATAGAAGTAATGGAGGACAGGCAGAGTGGAAAAAAGAGAGGATTTGCTTTTGTAACCTTTGATGATCATGATACAGTTGATAAAATTGTTGTTCAGAAATACCACACTATTAATGGGCATAATTGTGAAGTGAAAAAGGCCCTTTCTAAACAAGAAATGCAGTCTACTAGATCACAAAGAGGTCGTGGAAGTGGATCTGGCAACTTTATGGGTCGTGGAGGAAACTTTGGAAGTGGTGGTAACTTTGGCCGTGGTGGAAACTTTGGTGGAAGAGGAGGCTATGGTGGAGGTGGTGGCAGCAGAGGTAGTTATGGAGGAGGTGATGGTGGCAACTATGGTGTTGGCCCTGGTTATAGTAGTAGAGGAGGCTATGATGGTGGTGGACCAGGATATGGAAACCATGGAGGTGGCTATGGTGGCGGTGGTGGAGGATATGACGGTTACAATGAAGGAGTAAATTTTGGTGGGAACTATAATGATTTTGGGAACCATAGTGGACAACAGCAATCAAATTATGGACCCATGAAGGGGGGAAGTTTTGGTGGAAGAAGCTCAGGCAGTCCCTATGGTGGTGGTTATGGATCTGGTGGTGGAAGTGGTGGATATGGTAGCAGAAGATTCTAAAAATTTTCAGAAGAAAAGGGCTACAGTTCTTTTTTTTTTTTACTTATTTTTGATACAGAGAGAGACAGAGCATGAGAGGGAGAGGGGCAGAGAGAGAAGGAGACACCGAACTTAAAGCAGGCTCCAGGCTCTGAGCTAGCTGTCAGCACAGAGCCTGACGTGGGGCTCGAACCCACGAACGTGAGGTCTGACCTGAGCCGAAGCCGGAGGCCTAACCGGCTGAGCCACCCAGGCGCCCCAGGGCTACAGTTCTTACTTAGCAGGAGAGAGAGCGAGAAGTTGTCGGGAAAGCTGCAGGTTACTTTGAGACAGTCATCCCAAATGCATTAGAGGAACTGTACAAATCTGCCACAGAAGGAATGATAATCCATAGTCAGAAAAGTTACTGCAGCTTAAACAGGAAACCCTTTTTGTTCAGGACTGTCATAGCCACAGTTTGCAAAAAGTGCAGCTATTGATTAATGCAATGTAGTGTCAATTAGATGTACATTCCTAAGGTCTTTTATCTGTTGTATCTTTGTCTTTTTCTTTTTCTTTTCATTACATCAGGTATATTGCCCTGTAAATTATAGTAGTGGTACCAGGAATAAAAAATTAAGGAATTTTTAACTTTTCAATATATATATATATATAATTATCACCTTCTATCACTCTATAAAATTTACTTTTCATTATGTTTATTGTTCAGACTCTGCCTTCTCCCACTAGAATGCACACTTCATAAAGGCTAAATAAAGATTTATTTAACTAATGTATCCCAAGTACCTGTTTCCTGATATATAGTTAGGGCACAATAAAGTTTTTGAATGAATGCACACAGGCATTTCAAACTAAATTAGAGTGTAAAATGACTCACTTCCATATCCTCAAAGCCTAAAGTATAGAAAGTGTGAAATGTATAATGGAATGGATGAAAATAATTGATACATATAAAATCAACTTCCTAAGAGAGCCAAGAATTATCTAAGCTCAGGTAAAACCTGTTATCATCATTCTCTTCTTTCTGAACCTGACAACCAAGCATACTGATTTAGGATTATTTCTATGTTTGACTAATATTACACAAGAAAGTCAGAAGGTCAATAACTGCAGAGGATATTAACAGTAGCCCAAGAACCTTGTGTAGTCCTGATGACCATTTATGCTCCTACTGGGTAGTTTAAAATTTGAATGTTGATACTTAAATTAGCACTGAGTTAATGTCCATCATTTTTGAAATAAAAGAGCAAGATGATGAAATTCAGATGCACCTCATCATTAGATATATCGCTACCCATGCTGTTTTGAGTATGGCTGAGCAGAATATTGGCATCTGTTCTTATGGGGTAATCTTATTACCCTCATCCCAGTGAAGAGACACCATTGATTAAGTCTCTTCTGAGAATCTATCCTTTGTCACTAGAGATTTTTGCTCTACATAATGTCAAGAAGGCATCATCTAATGCAATCTTAAGAAAGTACAGCACCACCTTAACACTCAAGAGATGACATCATCATGCTCAGAGAATTTCTATAGAGTCAAACCCAAAATGAAGAATAATTTATAGTTGAGTTATTTGGAGAAATGCCAAACATAAGATAGATGCATGTTATAAACACAAGCAAAGAAAGTTTATAGAAATCATAGTAAATTTCTGTCAAGAGAACTGGAATCATCACTTGACCTTTTTCTCTCTATTTTTGGTAGTTAAAATGATAGTCTGTCCCTGAGATCTCTCTCTAATGGAATGCTTAGAACATATTAACCTGATTTTACACAACTGCTGTGCTCAAACTGTGCTTACAGTGTCATATATGCTTGAACAAGCAAGCATTGTGCAAAGGCTTTATGTGATGGTAGTATCTAGCTTTGCCTCATAACTGTGCATTTATCAATTAACTGTGCTTTGTCTGGTCTCCGGATATTAACACAGTGACAGATTGAACAGCTTCAATGAAGAAAGATGCCCTAGAGAAGCACCGAAACCATTTATATTCTACCTCATGACTAACACAGTCATTCACTCATTTTTTAACACACGGAGTAAAGGAAATGTGCAATAACTCTCTGAGACAATGTGAGGACAGGGAATTAAATCAAGCATTTATGCCATCAAAAATACACTTCAATGTGTGAAGCAGTCTCAAGTGCTCAAAACTCAAAATGTCTCACTTTAAAGTTAGGACTCTCAGGTGGCAAATAAAACCACCAACATATTCATGATTCATTATTACCTCTTTACATAAGACTGCATCTGGGAGCACAAACAAGGAATATGAAAGCTGACCCAGAATCTATGATTTAACATTATTTTGGTGAAAATGTTACATAAAAGTATCCAGAAGTCAAGAAAGCCCAGTTGTTATACTGTTGCAGCATGGATGAATAAAGACGGGTGGCTCTGTGTCGCACTAAATGGTTAATGCTAAAGGTGACTTTTGAGGAACAGTTGATGCAGAGAATATACCAGAAAACAGAAGATACCATCTTTGCCATTCAGTTACATTTATCTTATTAAGTTCATCTAAAGATTTGGGCATCAGGCAGCATGATACCAAAAAACGGAACTGGCCAGGTGTTTCACTTGGTGCCCAGAATTTATAGATGAATAGTTATTCTATTTTGCCATTGCCTGTGTTTGGCATTATATTAATTGTGATACCCTTTTTAATTCAACTGGAAAATTATTGTTTCCAGGCTTCTCTGCCTAGATGCTGGCTATTTGTTTATACAGGCTATAATATGGAGTCTCCAGGATCTGCTCCTGTTTCAGCTACCCTAATTTCCACCCTGCAATTAACCAAAGGGAAGTGAATATACAGCTCCGAAAAGGGAGCCAACCAAGGGGTCAAGGCACTAAAAAATATAGATCCAGATTACTGGTCAACTATTCAGACGCATGGCTCTGGTTACACAGTGAAAATCCAGAAGGCCACAGGAGAGATTGCTGCATCCAGTTTAGTTAACAACTCACAGATAGTTATAACAGGAGTCATCTAATACTCAACTCTTGTCCAAGGTCATAGAGGTCATTAACGGCTGACCCAGAACAAGAACGGAGAATTCCCCACTTAAATACAGAGCTCTCTCTAACCAATTTTTTCTTAATTAAAAAAAATTTTTTTAACGTGTATTTATTTTTGAGAGAGAGAGAAACACTGTGAGTCGAGAAAGGGCAGAATGAGAGGAAGACACAAAATCTGAAACAGGCTCCAGGCCCTGAGCTGTCAGCACAGAGCCCGACATGGGGCTCGGACCCACAAACCGTGAGATCATGATCTGAGCCGAAGTTCGGTGCTTAACCTACTGAGCTACCTAGGCACCCCGCTCCAACCCATCTTTAACCATGAGGATAATGTAGCTCTGAAAGAAATTTGTACGTATTTTTTTGAGTTCTGTGGCATATTTTAATAACCCCACATAATTTCAAATAAATCCTGGTTGAAGTTTCAAGGCTCTTCATTTATTTGGAAATGGCAAGTTATTTACAAATGTACTGAGCTATGTACTGACTAACTTTCTTTAGTTTGTTTACTTGAGCAAAGGGAGGACAAGTAGCCCCAGACCTCAAGCTGTTCATGTGGAGGAGCTGGACCAGATAAATCAAGGACACAGGAAATAGCAAATAAACACAACTTCAGTCAGTAGCAAATTTATATGCTGGAGTGGCTGAACAGTTTCAAAGTAATATAAGGCAAGAAACCACAAGGAAGAAGGAAAGTTGAGAAGATAAATTTTTCTTTAAAAACTCCACTAAATTATCCCTTTTTAAATGGCAGTCTGCCCAATTTAGATAAGCCAGGATGACTAAGTTATTCTTTCAAAACACATCAGGATGTTATGTTTCTACCATGACAAAAGTAATTTGTAGCACTTCAAGCACTAAGGGAATTAGCAGTTGAACAATCCCTTTCAGGATGCTGCTCCCTTCACTTGTTACGGGACTGAACCTTCTGGAACAAGGCAACTGATGTGACCATTCACCTTATGCTCAACCTAGAAGTAACATAGAACCTGCTTCTTTATTGTTGTCCCTTTTCAGTCTGTATGTCACAAAAGGTTAGAGCTTAAAAGTCCTTATCTGACTGCCTGGAGTACCGACCTCCTTCAGTTGCATTATGTTGTCAAATGAGTAAAAAATAAGCTTTAATTATATTAAGTGATTGGAATCTGGAGTAACTTGTTAAAGCTGCTACTGTTGTTTACCCTGCCCCGTTACATGAGTAATTTTTCATGTAAGTGATTTTTTTTCATGTGGTAGACATCATATATAATTTTTCTTCAATACTTGATTCTCCCCTGCCTTCTGTACACCTAGAAGATGTGATTATTGGCTTCCTTAAAGTTGAGTAAAACACTGTGATTGGTTCTGACCAAAAAATTGTGAGTAAAAGTAGTGTGTAATTGAGATTGTGGAAACTTCATGTTTAATTACCTAACCTCTCTTTTTCCATGCTGAGTGATGAGAGGGCTTGTGTTCTAGGTGATGCAACCACCTCATAGTAGAGTCCTCATTGTCCTGGCATCTTCAGTTACTGGAGAGTTGAGTCCCATGCCAATCAGCAATGTACATATAACGTGAGCAAGAAATAAGTTTTTATTGGGTCAAGCCACACGGTGACTTTGAAGTTGTTTGTTAGCACAGCATGACTTACCCTATCCTGACTAATATGTGCATGCAGGCTAGAATATGTATACATACAGGATGTACATGTGTATATGTACATGTAGGTATATATCTATGTATGTACATATACATATATGTATAAATTTATGTACCTATTTATATATGTACCAACATATGTATTAACACATTTATGTGTATACACACATAAACACATATAAGAGGTGTATTAGTCAGAATATGTCTACATAACATATATATACATACGATTAGTAATTTGTTGAATGAGGAATTTTAATGATTGAAGTGTTTTATTTTATAGAAAGTGTTTTAAATTATGTCTTTAAAAATGATTTTTAGCAATTTTAGATAATTTTGTATAACACCATGCCAAAAAGCAGACCATACACCAAATGACCTGTATTATAAGTTCTGCAAAGAGCTAATCACATGTTTTGTCCTTTCTGCATTTTAAACAGTGTGAAAAATAAACATAGGAAACAGGTAGAATTGTGGATCTCAAAGTATTAGCATTTGCACCTTGAAAAAGGATCGAAATGGATTTTTCTACCTTAACCCACATAATGTGAACTGACTCATTCAACAATTTGTAGGGAAGCAACTAGAGGAATGTGGGCTTCCCCTTCCAAAGGCTAAAGGCTCTGGTCCAGAGAATTTAGCGTATGGAACAATTAGCAAGCAGGAGAGTAGGTGCTATTTGAAGACATACTGGAGAGGGAAAAAAGACTACTACCTTGGTCAACAATGATGTTCACTTCAATCTTACCCTTTAGAGAAAAAAAATAATGGGACAATTGGGAAGAGAGAGTCATGGCGGTCTTCCAATATTATTTCCACCTGGAAGGACATGTCTTTTGTCTGTGGACTTAAAGGAGTTGATTAATAAACTTTATCTTCCACCTACAACCTTTTCTGAGTCTTTTGCATTGTTGCTGTCATTACCACTCAACACTGAAAACTGTCTCCTCATTTATCCAAGGGATACAGGAATTCTAATTCATAGGGGAACATGTACCCCAATGTTTATAGCAGAGCTTTCAGCAATAGCCAAATTATGGAAAGAGCCTAAGTGCCCATCAACTGATGAATGGATAAAGAGGATGTGGTTCATATATATAAGGAATACTACTTGACAGTGAGAAAGAATGAAATCATGCATGCCATGGATGGAACTGGGAGGTATTATACTGAGTGACATAAGTCAGTCAGAGAAAGATAGATCTCATATATTTTCACTCTGTGGATCTTGAGAAACTTAACAGAAGACCATGGTGGAAGGGATAGAGGAAAGATAGTTATAAACAGAAAGGGAGGGAGGAAAACCATAAGAGACTCTTAAATACATAGAAAACTGAGGTTGGATGGGGGGGAGGTTTGAGGAGTGGGGAAAGTGGGTGGTGGGCATTGAGGAGGGTACTTGTTGGGATGAGCACTGGGTGTTGCATGTAAGTGATGAACCACGGGAATCTACCCCTACAACCAAGAGCAACTTTAGACACTGTATGTCAGCCAATTTTACAATAAATTATATTTAAAAATAAATTTTAAAAAACTGTCTCCTCTTACTAAGGAGACATGATGATTAAGTGCATGTGATATACTGAACTGGATCCTGGAAAAGAAAAAGAAAATTAGTGGGAAAACTGATCAAATATGAACAAAATCTGGAATTTAGTTGATAGCAATGTAGCAATGTTCATTTCTTAGTCTTGATAGGTATACACGGTTACATAAAATGTTAATATTGGAGATGATGGAATAAAAGATATATAAGAACTCTCTGTACTACCCTTGCAACCCTCCTGTAAATCTAAAATCATTTCAAAATAAAAATTTAAAAAATATATATCTGTCTTTTTCTATAAGCTCCAGGCCACAATCACTTGATAATCTATGAGTAAATGCATGGCAAACTCTCCTTAAAAGAAATATGGATTAAATAGGGTGAGTCTGAGGACGCAGTTTGTGGGTTTCTTTTAATATTCGGACTTAAGCGTAACAGTAATATGCTCCTTATAACACTCCACAACAAAGCTTGGGCAAAATTGGCATATTTGGTATATCTGCACTAAATGCTCATGAATAACAAGAGAAACATAAACACTTTAAAAACAAACTACAATACGTAGCTGAATTCTCATAATTTTGTGAATCCAAAAAGGTATTCTTTTATTTTGCTTTCAATTTCCTTCTACCTGGGGAAGTTCTTTTTAAATATCCACTATCCAAGAATGATACTTACCCTTCTCAAATTCTAGATCAAGAAGGGAAATGTTAAACCTTCACCCTCACGGTTCCTAGAGGGCTTCCATAGACATCCTTACTGAATGCAATATCCACATCTCTACATTACAAATAACCTCAATGTTCATGGGATGAAGGCAGGAGGGCGATGTAATTTTAACAAACAAACAAATGAACAGCCTCCTGTGAGTCAACACAGTGGACAAGAAATGGTTAATAGCGTTGGAACCAGAAAGAACTAGGTTTAAATATCAGACATGCCACTTTCTACCCAGCTTCTCTTAAGCAATATATTTTATCTAAGTATCAGTTTGCTTATCTGTAAAACTGTGATAATATGGCCTACTTACAAGGAGGTTCTGAGATTTATGAGATTTATTATGAGACACATCATACATAACACAGTTCCTGGGATTCAGTAGGGCATTTCTACATACTGATTCTACAGTTCTCTGAAGAAAGCAAGGTTTGATACAAAGTAGAAGAGCTTGAAACTCTAACAGTCAAGATGGAGACAGAAACAAGTGTCAGTGGGAGAAGAAAAGGCATACAACTGGACCTTGTTGAAAGGCATATCTTTTCCATAATTGTACACATTCTGGATTGTGGTCACAGCTACAGTTCCAGTGTGCCTTTCAATCAGCATAGTTCCACCCTTATCTCATTGCTCATGGCATCAGGGAAAGATTTACAAGATGCACTATACTGGTAGCGTCAAGATCACTGAAAGACACAACTCAGCTGATTATAAATGATAACTCTTCTTTTCTGTTAATTGTATAGTCACAGATAATTCAGCCAAAATGTGTTCACCAGTTGTTGCTTTAGATCTTTCAGTACTCCCATTTGGAAGAGAAAAATGTAAGAGTAAGATGAAACAAAATGATGGTCATCTTCCTGGTTAAATTGAAGATCTTCACCCAAATCAGTGCACATTGGTGACTTTGAGCTCAAATTCCAAGAAATTGGCAAATGGACACCTGACAATTCAGTGACCAGAAACAATTCTAGGAGCACTGATCTTAGTGGTGAGAGTTTTTAATACATATAAGAGCTCTTAGAATAGGTTTCAAGGCCTTATAAAACCAACTAATGATATAATGATATTTTGTTCTGTTTAATTACCAGTCATAATGCAATGTAATTAAATCCAGTGGCATGAGGATAACAGTACCAAGATACAGACAATTAAGTTAATCACAACACATGTAAGATATATTTATGCATCATATAAATCTTCTGACAAGAAGGATCTAAATCTACTTTAATTAAAATAAGTATCTTTTCTTGCATTTGCACATGATAAAAAGATACCAGTTTTCAAATTCTAAACAATATAGGATAAACTGCCAATGAGTGTTTTGAAAAACTGGATACTAATATTTACTGATCTTTAAAGAGTTGGGTTTCAGAATAAGAGTTATTTCTTCTAGTTCAGATGCTTAGAGACCTCTGGGTGAGAAAAAAAAGTCAAGAATATTGACGATTAGTATAAAGAGGTCAAATCACTATGTTGCGCACCTGAAATATGGGTATTGTGTGTCAACTGAACTCATATAGCCCTCAATGTAATGGTATTAGAAAGTGGGGCCTTTGGGAGCTAATTAAGTTTAGATGAGGTCATGCGACCTTCATCATGGGATCAGTGCTTCTAAAGAAAAAGACACCCAAGAGTCTTGCTTCCTTTTCCTCTCTCCACCAAATGTCTATACAGCAAGAAGGTAGCCATTTACAAGCCAGGAAGAGGGCCCCTCCAGAACCTGACCTTGCTGGCACCTTGTCCTAGACTTCCCAGCCTCCAGAAGTGTGATAGATAAATGTCTTTTGTGTAATCCCTCTAGGATATGGTGTTTTGTTAAAGTAGCCCAAATGAAGACATTTCTTCTGAATATTCTTTCCTATTTTTCTGTACATTTAACAGTAATAAGTTTTGGGAAACTTTCATCTTGTGCTCTTCGCCCACTCGACTGTAGTATTTTTCTCATTGGGCTAGAAGTACTTTTTTTTAAGTATATGTAAACTGTGCCATATTCTTTTTGCTAAAATGTCTCCAATTTACCATACACTTTTAAATGTGATAATTATTGCACACATAGGTTTTTTTTAGCACTTCCAGTGTATCAATATCTACCATCATATTTTTCATCATCTTAGAATTAAAATTCATTCATATTTTCTGATTTTTAAATTATTTCATTTTTATGTAAAATTTTTCACTCATCAGGGATTAATTTTGACATCTGTATGCAATAACAGGAAAGTCAACTTGATTTTTGTCCCCAGAAATCAATTTTCCTAACAGAACTTATCAAATAATCTCATTCCCCTCTGGTTTGTGATATCTTATTTATTATATATTAAATCTCAAAATATAATTCTCTGAAAATTTTTTTAATGTTTATTTATTTTTGAGAGGGAGAGAGAGACAGAGTGTAGGTGGAGAAAGAGCACAGAGAGAGGCAGACACAAAGTCTGAAGCAGTCTCCAGGCTCTGAGCTGTCAGACAGAGCCTGATGTGGGGCTCAAACCCACGGGCCACAAGATCATGACTTGAGCCAAAGTCAGATGCCTAACCGACTGAGCCACCCAGGAGCCCACCAAGATATAATTCTTATGTATTATAAGAACAGTTTTGGGGCTCTTTCTTCTGAACTCAGATCACATTCTTACTCTTGAGCCAATACTATATTATCTTACTATTTGTTGCTTTATACTTTATTTTAACATTTGGTTATTGTCAATTAAAATGTAATATAAAGAGCTAACCCTAGTTAAAAGTAGACTTATGAATATGGCCTTTCTGTTTTTGCTCCTGTAGTTTTTAAATTCCTATGCAAATTTCAATGGAAGCATTGCTTCCTTTAAGAAGACTTTGCTAAATCCTTTTCCTTCTCCCAGGTTGGGTTAGGTGCTTTTTTTCCTCTATGCTGCTTCTTTACATTTCATAATGTCACATGCAAAGCTTTGTTATGACTTACATCTCACTGCATTATGAAGGCTGAATTTTTGACTCTACCACTGGATTATGGTAAACTCTTTGAGCATAGGAAAATATATTCTGTATCCATGAAGCCTTAGTTTCTTGCCATATGAGGAGGTGGAGAAATATTCCTTCAATAAATGAATAAATGATGTCAGTTGAACTTTCCCCTAATGTGGATATAAGGTAGAAGGAAATCTAGTGTACAATTCAGGCAATATTGTCATTAATCTAAGGCTTATTACAAATATATGCATTATATTAATTTTAAATACAAACATTGAGGTATAATTGAGCAATGTCTTGATTTTGAAATTTCTTATTCTGCTTCAACAAAAATATTTGACTACCACCAATGGATATTCAAACACTTTGATTTGTATGCAGTTCCTAGTCAATGGCAATTAAAATGCCTCTTGCAGGGGCACCTGGGTGGCTCACACGGTTAAGCATTGGACTCTTGATTTTGGCTCAGGTCAAGATTTCATGGGTTCATGAGTTTGAGTCCCACCTCATGCTCTGCACTGACAGCATTGGATGCTCTCTCTCTCCCTGCTCTCTTTCTCCCCCTACCACATTTGCACTTGCTCTCTTTCAAAATAAATAAATAAACTTAAAATAAAATAGAAAAAAAGTCCCTTGTGGTTTTTCTCTGTTGTCAGCTCTATTTGCTTTTTAAGTCAAAACAATTTAAGTCAAGTATCTGCCAAATATCTGGTAATCCCAAGAGAAGCTGAAAGTCTCAACACTTGTTATTTACACTTGAAAAAATGATTTTTTGTTGCACATATCTGACCTCAGCTGCTACTAGAGAGATTATAACCTTGAGACACATATTCACATCCCCAACAGACTTTCCAATTAGAGATTTCTTAAGAAGCTAACTTGTATCCCAACAGCTACTTAACAAAAGAGGTCATTGATTTTCTTAGTAACAGCTATGGACTTTTATATTTTGAATCAGATTTGCATCTCAGCATCAGATGTAATCAGCTTATTAAACAGACCATACCTTTTACAGGAATTACATTTTTAAAAAATCTAAAGAGAATATTCATGTTTTCCAAATGAAAATATTGGAAGTTTTTGCTTAGCTTCTGAGCAACTAAAATGATCATAAAATCTAGTGTACAGTCTATTGAACCATGTCAAAATCATTTTGGAATAAGCCAATGTATAAATAAACATATAAATGCGTACGCTAAGAAAGGCAGATAACTTTGATAGAACAGAAATAACTGGGTATATGGAGATGAGTGAGCAGTGGAGCAGGCAGCCTAGAGAGAGCAAGAGTAACTACAAAAGCTTAGCTGTAAGCTACACAAAGAAGGCAGTCATTTAAAGGAGATTCAAATTGGCAAAACCAATGTGAAGTGGAGCACCAATGAATCTTTTATTAATGCAGTCTAAAACAACGTGTGTAACATTGACGAATGCTTCTGCATTCCATGTTTATTTAATGAGACCATCTTGAAGAGTGCATGTTGACCACTTATAACACTCAAGGCTCTCTTTAACCTCTTGCTTCTCAAAATGTGGCTTTTGAATCATCTATGTATGGCTGGGCATGACATTACAAGATTCGAAACTTCGCTTTCCCCCTTAGGAGCAAATGGAAGTCACAGCAAGCATCAGCCCTTCCTGCACTCACCAGCCACAGGGGAGCTCTGGAGCAGAGAGGAAAAGATGGATGGATACCACACTTAAGAAAGTCATTGCTTTCTGGAGGATCTGACTATATAGATTAAGCAGAGCTTAGTAATGAAGAAAAGAATATTCAGTGTAGTCAAATCCAGAGAATTAAAAACTCATTTCTATTCTCATTTGCCAAGCAGGATTTCAAAGTTTTGATTTTCGTAAAAGGGAAATAACATAAATGCTTACTTGTGTTAATAAATAAGGAATAAATATGTTCCAGCTAATACTAAATCATAGAGTCAGTTTTCCATGTCATGATTGGTGCCAACATGCTTGAGATATAACTTGATCTTCAGAGGTAATTTTATATTGGGTGTTAATAATCTGCCTCATCCCTCCAACTCCTTACAGCAAAAGAAATTCCCTGGCAAAGGACTTAAATCTCCACTAATGGAGAAATCACACATTACGAAGTGAGCATTTGTGTACCTAGAAGATTCTTGTTATAATACAAATAGCCTGAAAACAGGATCAAGGCTTAGAAATCTTCAACATTTTAGTGTAGATTTGCTTATCAAAGTCTTTTTGCTTCAGGGAAACTGGGAAGGGAGAATTCTGTGGCTTGTGTGTGGCCTGGGCACTTAGGGTTTCACCAAATCATTACCTGTCCACTTAGAATGCTGGGAGTAGGGTGCCTGGGTGGCTCAGTCAGTTAAGCATCTGACTTTGGCTCAGGTCATGAGCTTACACTTTGTGGGTTCGAACCCTGCATTGAGTATTGTGCTGACAGCTCAGAGCCTGAAGCCTGCTTCAGATTCTGTGTCTTCCTCTCACCTTGCCCTTCCCCTCCTCGTATTCTGTCTCTCTGTCTCTCAAAATTAAAATAAACATTTAAAAGAAAAGAATGCTGGGAGCAGCACAGAGGGAATGAGACACAGGGATTCTGATGACATAGAAAAGAGAGACATAGGCCCATAGCTACTCAAACACCAGCCCTCATCCTTCTTCTAGGCCTTTGCCCTTGAAACTCTGCTCTTCTGTCCCAGCCCCAGTGCTACCTCTCTACCTGACTTGTCTGCCCCACTAGTTCCTACTCAACCTTCAGATCTTAGCATAAATGCTACTTCCTTAGGCAAGCTTGCATGGGCTCCTAAGATTTGCATGTTGTCATAAAATACTGAAAATTTCCGATTTTGAATGTAGCAAATACCAATTAATTCTTTGTCTAATTATCTTTTAATATCAGCTTCCCAACTGGACTATAAGCATCATCACAGAAGGGCCATGGCTGCTTTACTTCATTCTTTCCCAGCCCCCTAGCACACAGTAAGGGAATAAAAAATATGTGTGACTGATTGTTTGGTACACTGTAAATGTACGCAGTAAGTGGAAGTGGAGTGTTACAGCAGCAAGTTCTCCATGACATGAAGGTGATAGATATCTGGGTGGCAATGTAAGTCTGAAAAGAGAGTAGATAAGGTTGAAGGAAAAAGGAAGGAGGGAGGAGATAATCTTTAATTTCACAATTTGACCAAGTTTGCCAAGTTTGTTACTTTTTATTGGCCCTTACTTTTTCTATTTCCTGTAGCCTCCCCTTTGAGGGTTTTGGTATAAACAAAAAAAAAATCAGATAAAAATTTAAATAGTGCCTACCATGTGTCAGTACTGTTCTAAATGCTGCATGTATACCAATTCATTCTCTCACAGTAACCCTATGAGAGAAATACTTTTTTATTATACTTACTTGAAACTGAAGCAATGAGAGGTTAAGTTGTTTCCCAAATTCACACAGGTAGAATGTGGTGGACCTAGTGTTAGAACTCAGCACTCTGACTTCATAATACATGCTCTTAGATGCTTTGGTAGTATTATGTAGAAAGAGAGTGTAGAAGACATCCTCACTTAGTTAAAATCTATTTCCCACCTTCTTTGCTCTTGCCTATCTCCTTTGTAGAAAAAATCGAATGTTACTGCTCTTCTAGCCATCTAGAATTGTAAGCCAATTCTGATAAATAAGGCATAAACAGACTATCTTCTGGAGAGAAAATCCTTCTGAGAAAGGATTATTTTTCTTAACATGTAACATGGGTGTGGCCATCTTTCCCTCTGGTTCCTACTTGGAATGCAGATAGTAAGCCTTAGCGTAACATTTTGTACCCAAGGGAACCACCAAAGAATTATGAAGGTGATTACCAAAGTCTTGACAATATCAGCATCTGATCATATTCATTCTCCTTGTATGTGATAAAAGCAAACTCCAATTACTCACTCTTGGTAATGTTTTCTGTTACTCATAACTAAGACAAGCTTAAATGATACAAGTCACAGGGGACCCTGGGTGGCTCAGTCGGTTGAGCATCGACTTCCGCTCAGGTCATGATCTCACAGCTCTGAGTTTGAGCCCCGAGTTGGGGTCTGTGCTGATAGTTCAGAACCTGGAGCCTGCTTCAAATTCTGTGCAGCCTGCTCTCTGCCTCTGCCCCACTTGTGCTATCTCTTTCTCTCCATCTCAAAAATAAATATTAAAAAAATTACACAAGTCACAGAAAACATTACTAAGTGCAGGTAAAAAAGACTTGATGTAGTTGTGTCTATTTATTTGCTTCTTTACCACACAACAAAAAGGAGTGCTCAAGAGATTTCTGAAGAAATGCCACCCTATAATGATAATTTAGGAAAATACTATGAACAGTTGGAATTATGCCCTATTATACCAGAGTTTCAGAAAGAGAAAGATGAAACATTCAAAAGAGCTTAACTGAAAATCATTTAAAGGAGATTATATACGGAGGATTACAGAGTCAACAAACAAATGGGATAGTGAAACCCTGAATCTAGCAACAGTAGGAAGCCAGGCTTGATAGGGCAAAAGGAGAGAGCAGAGTCACCAGAGGTCAGAAAGTCTTGGAACTGGGAAAGATCCCACTACACAGAACCTTTGTCCATAGAAATACTTAGTCATTGCCAGGGCAATGGTAGTCAGGGCTGGAGTGGGATGTGGGTGCAAAACTACACTAACACTCCTCTTTTCTGTTCACCTGCCGGAGGCTCCTCTGTAGCAAATTGAACTGGAGGTCAGAGGGCGAGAAGACCCTGGGAGATCCATTAATAGAAATCAGTCTACTAGGGCACTGAGAAAGCAGAGAAGGACAGAATAGTTCTGATAGCATTGTGGTATGGGGGTCAAAGGAGGAACTGGAATGAAAAACAAGGGGTGCAAATGAAGAATATAATCAAATTTGCCTGGAACAGAGAGAAAATGGATTAGCTCCTCCTTGTCTTCTCTTCTTTCATAGGTATCCCAGAACTAAATGTTGAATATTTGGTAAAAGTAATAAAGAAGCATACATCTAGCCCCTAAAATTGTGTGGCCAATAGCAAATTATTCAACCACTGACTCAAGAAATCCCAAGTCCAATCTATACTGATGGTTCCAGGATTCAAGAGAATGGCTCATCCAATGCCCTACTCTTTTACTTTCTGGACTGACTTAATGATCTTCATTTATACCCATTCATGGCTATACTTCAATTATACATTTTTTTCACTAGGAACAGTGAAATCTGAATACAGTGTTGTGGGAGTTTGAAAAAAGCCCCTCTCCAACATGTCTAAGCCAAACGTAGACCCTGTTAATATGCTAACTTATATGGTAAAATGAACTTTGCAGATGTAATGCAATACAGGTGGAACCAATGAGGTAATCACAAGTGTCCTTTTAAGATGTCAATAGTGCGAGATGCTACCACAGAGGTGGAGCCAACAATTGATGCTGGAAGCAGAAATTGGAATGGTGCAGCCACAAACCAAGGAACGCCAGCAGCCACCAAAAGTTGGGATGACGCAAGGAATGGATTCACCCCTAGATCCTCCAAAAGGAACAAGTCCTGGAAACACCCTTATTTTAGTCACATAAGACTCATTTCAGACTTCTTCTTCTTCTTGAGAACTATAAGAGAATAAATTTCCATTGTTTTAGCCCACTAAGTTTGTGGCAGTCAATAAGAACCCAATACAAACACCTTTCCTTTCAGCTCCTCATACCTTTAATTCCTCAAAGGGTTCCCCTGGTTCTTTAATTTTCCCTCAATAGTGTTCTGCTTTCTTTCTCTCTATTTGCATGATTTCCATCAACATCCTCTTTTTCCAAGTACCCCTTTTTTTCCATCACACACACTCAGGACACACCAACTCTGGGTCAGTCCCCATACCTGCTTTCTCATTCTTAGACCTGGGATGCAAGGAGCTTCTGAAGAAAAAAAAAATCACAATTGCAGGAAATTTTACCACTGAAAATATAAGTTCTCAAACCTAACATTAGGACAGCTTTTTTCTTCTAATTTTCTTGAGTCTATTTGTCTGCATGCCCTTATCAGATTTTTCCAGAGACATTTTCTAATAAATCCTTTTGGGGATCTGCTTCTGAGAATCTTATCTAAGACATTAGAAAAGCCAGCAGTATGTCTTCTTCCTCGTAGATAGCAGTGCTTAATATATAACATCAGTAATCAGGAAGATGGGTTGAATCTTTGCTTCCAATCCCTCCAGCTCCTCCAACAGATAAACTGATAAATTCTCATTCCTGCCTAAACTAGTTGAGTTTGATTTCTGTTACTTAAAATTAAGAGACACAATGTATCAAGGCGAGACAGAGGGGATCCTTTCTTTTCTCCATTTAACAACAGATTTTCTTTCTATTTTTTAAAAATTTT
>NC_043707.1:85131699-85139540 GCF_006229205.1 Suricata suricatta
TTTTTTTACACCAGCATAATTCTCTCTGGGTGTTAACTCTTTATGATAGCTAAGGTTAATAACCATTAAGATATGTACTCAGAAACAAGACAACTCCTGTGATTAAACAACAGGACCCAGAGTCACTTAATCATGATATCTGGCTTCCCTCCCAGAGCAAGGTAACCAAGTTCTCTTAGAAGAAAGCTGAAAGGGGCGCTTGGGTGGCTCAGGCAGTTAAGTGTCCAACTTCAGCTCAGGTCACCATCTCACAGTTTGTGGGTTTGAGTCCCGTGTTGGGCTCTGTGTTGACAGCTCAGAGCCTGGAGCCTGCTTCGGATTCTGTGTCTCCCTTTCTCTCTGCCCTTCCCCTGTTCATGCTCCGTCTCTCTCTGTTTCTCAATAATAAATAAATGTTAAAAAAAAAAAAAGCTGAGATTTGTATACCCACTGCCATGGAGTCTTAGGTTGATCACTTAACCTCTTTATTGTTATATTAACTTATAGATTAATGCTCATGGGCAGCTAGCTGTAAAAACTGCTATTAAAAACAACTTTATTTCCTAACGTGTCATTTAGTAAGTAGACAGATTAAGGAATAAGGAGATACTGACTTATAGAATGAAGTGCAAGACTAGAAGTCTGAAGTTCATGCACTATGAAAGCAGAAAGAGAAAGCACTAATCTATGTCTTGTGTCTTATCTGGTGCAGAGAAAAACTTACCGTTCTTTCAGAAGAGTTTATTAGTTTTAAATTATCAAGTTTTACCTTGACTAAGATCATTATACTGGATGTTAATCCTCAAACCATAGAGTAACCATTTTCAGACAAGGAGGATATGACCCTGGTACAGCCACTCCCTTATGCAACTTCCCTGATGGTCACACTAACTCATCATGACATTCTTTTCCATGAGACAGACCCATCCTTAGAGTGCTCCTCAATGCATTCTTCCAGCAGTCACTGCTGGCCAATTAAAGTTGCCACAGGAGATAAAACTACTCTGTCACTCTGACTTTCTGTTGAACTAGTGACAGACAATTATCTCTGGGATGTTAAACACTCATTTCCCTGCCAATATTCACAGAGCTCCTCACTACACGCCAAGCTCTTAGAGCACATGGGGTGACGTCTGTGGAACCAATGAAAACAGCTGCCCACCCACATTGATTTTAAGCAGCATTTACTTCTTGGGTATTACTCTTTGTGTCCTTTGCTATAATGTTATGGATTCCTTCGATGTTCACAGGTGGAAATAATGCCTGAAGTGTCATCTCATGGTCAACCCAATCCAGTCCAAATCTACAGAGATCTGTGGGTAAGTCATCCACACAGGCAAGAGTACAAGTAAGACTTCTTTGTTACAGGAAAGTATATCAATCTTACCACATACTCCTTTCATTTTGAAATATTTTGATCCAAGCACATTTGACAAAGAATACTGGAAAATATGATCTTTGTTTCAAGCTATTTGCTTCCCATTTCATCATCAATCTTATCATGGAAAAAAAAACTATTTTATTTTTCAAATTCCTTGGTCCTCCATATGTCCTTTCTTATCTCACAATCCAGCCCAGGGTTATTTAAAATTTAATCATTTATATGTACCTTTACAACCTTTGCCAACTGTACTCTTACAGGTGATAGATAGATGATAGATAGATAGACAGACAGACATAGATACAGATATTGATAGATACACAGACAATCTATTTTGGAGTGCCTCACTTTGTATAGTCTTTTGCTTGTCCTAAATAAGAATATCCACTGACTACTTATATATTTTTTCTGATATACATTAAAAACCATCATAATTACAATTTAAAATGATTTGGTAGCATCTAAAATGATCTTAATTATGAGTATAAATCTTTGAGAAACAGTGATTTATGACAGTGGTTGTCAATACTGGCATATCAGAATCACCTCCTCAGATTTTTTTTAAAAATCCCAATGCCTAGAACCCACCCCTGGCCAATTAAATCTGAATGAGAATATATGAGAACAATGGTATATTCAAAAGAGGAAAAACAATCGTGCAGAAGCTCCTCACTTCAACATGTGAACTGTGTGAAAACCTCAAGATAGATTTTCAATTACAAAATGACTTGACAATAAACTATTGGGAAAAAAAGAAAAAAAATAAATGACTTGAGAATTGCATCACTAACTAACTTTGGGATTTCTTCCCATCAGGAATTTAAAAACTGGCATTTAATGTCTGTCCTAATCAGTGGTTCTAATTTTTAAAAAATGAGCTATTGTTGGCTACCAAATTTAATTTCTCAAAGTTCATATAAACTGAACAAAAACTCTTCTTAGGATAATACAGAGTTCTTGATGTTCCTCCACCTGTATGCATTGGAATTGGCTAGGAGTTCTTATTGTATAAAAAACATTTTATAATTAGGGCAGGCACCTGGATGGTTCTGTCAGTTAAGCATCTGACTCTTGGTTTCTGCTCAGGTTCTCATAGTTTGTGAGTTCAAGTCTCGTGTCAAGATCTGTGCTGACACTATAGAGCCTGCTTGTGATTCTCTCGCTCCCTCTCTGCCCTTACCCCACTCACACACACACACATTCTCTCTCTCTTTCTCAAAATAAATAAAGAAGCTTAAAAATTTTTATAATTACTTCTCCTCTCGCTTGGACCTCATTATCTCTGTCGCAAGGTTTTCGTATAATAACTTGAAAGATAAAGACTAAAGTTTTATAATATCTCATCCGTTGCTAAAACGTAAAGTAATAGTGAGAAATTAAATGACAACTTAATTACCTGTTTTAACGTCACACGTTTTAGCATTTGAGATCTAGCTGAGGAGCTTCCAGCAATTTCAGAAGAGGTGATTGTTTCTAACCATTACAAATGAACTGGGAGCATTGCACTCCTATCCAACCACTCTCTAGGGCCCAGCACATGCTATGTGCTCAATATAACTTAAATGGGGATTTGAACAAACATCACGTGGCATATAATCAGAACACTTTTCAGTGGGAAAGTTTTTTCTCTATCACTGGATAGAACCCCTGGCAAGCCCCATGAGTCTAATCAAGTACATTTAACCTTCAAAAAACTCATTTTCTTCATCTGAAAATAAAGGGCTGATACTACACACCAAGCCTTCCTTTCTACTTTAAACATTCTCTCTTTTTTTTTCAGTGTACAATTCAATGCTATTAAGTACATTCATATTGTTGCTCCATTTCTAATTTTCTAACAGTATGATTTAAAATTTTCTACTGGACCTGGATATGTCTTAACTTTGTTTTCTCATTCATAATTTCAGGAAATGGGATGACACGTTGCATTCCCATAGAGATCCCACTATGGCTATAGGTACTGATCTCACATACCCTTTCCTGCAAAAACAGAGTCTATGCACACACTGAATCCTGACAGAACTAAAGTCATCGACCTACAGAGAATAACATACTATCTGCCAGATGATTTTAACATTCTCTTATCAGGCATTTGCCTCTTTTCCTTTGATTTGAGAAGGTTTTAGTTACCATTTAATTGAAACATGTATTCAATGGGATTTTTTCCTCTCTATCAAGCTTTTGGATAGATGCTACCAAATCTGCAAATGTTGGCACTTTTCATATACTTATGGCGAGATATTGGAAACTTCCTTCATGCCTTTATAAATTTCACATATAAAGACCTTGTGCTCACATTTTCTTGAGCTCCATGAGCAGCGACTGCAAAATATTGACAATTCATGTTGTGGTGATATCTCTCACTGAAGCATAAACAATCCCTGAAATTGCACTGTCCTTGACTGATGTTCTCATTTTCTTCAGAATTAAACCCGAGTCAATTCCTACCATATGCTGCAGACAAAGGATGAGACAATTTATGACTGTTCCTTTTTACTTTGTACATGAAGCCCAAGTTTTTAATTTTCGTATCTTGAAAAGAGATGTCAGAAAGAAATCTTTTTTGTTCCATATTGTTGAGCCAGTAATGAAAAATGCAAACTAAAACTTGCATTTTCCTTTCTAGTACCAAATGAAAGGAACACAGAGTTCTAGTGAGTAACAGCCAAGAACTAAACTGTATCCTGAGGGGCAGGAAGGATAAACATGGCACCATATTGTTCAGAGCAGCACTATTATGGGATATCACTCATGCTCTTCCTCTCAGAAAGTACATATTATACTAGAATAGGAATGTGTGGGCGGTGAAAAAAAATCTTCATAATAAGCCATGATAGAACCTATTGCCCTCTATTTCTATTTTGGGGGGAAATAACCAAGAGGTTGATGAGGAACCAAGGAAGTTGGATCACATTTTTCTTTTTGTCCATATTCATTTATTTATTCTTTCTTTTGTACCATAGATGGTTATTAAGCAACTATATATCAGCACTGTGCTAGCTTCTGAGAACACAAATATAAGTCATTAGCCATCAATAAGCTGAAATCACGTTGGGAAATAGTCACCTATGCAGATTCTTATACTACAAAGCTTTCCAGAGATTATGATTCCGAATTAAATTTTGCTTTAGTTAAACACTAAGCATAAATTGGGGTGCCAGGGTGGCTCAGTTGGTTAAGCATCCGACTTCAGCTCAGGTCATGATCTCACAGTCATGGGTTCAAGCCCCACGTCGGGCTCTGTGCTGACAGCTCAAAGACTGAAGCCTGCTTTGCATTCTGTGTCTCCCTTTCTCTCTGCCCCTCCTTTGCTTGCTCTCTGTCTCTGTCTCTCAAAACAAATAATAAAGACATGAAAAAATTTTTAAAACACACTAAGCATAAATTTAACTAGTTAAGTAATACCACCTCACACTTGTAAAAAGTTTGTTCTTTATCACATTCAACATATACACTTACCTATAATAATTATTAAATGTTGACTGTCAGGGCACCCAGGTGGCTCAGTGGGTTGAATGTCTGACTCTTGTTTTTGGCTCGGTCATGATCTCAGGGTCATGGAGTCGAGCCCCATGTTGGGCTCCATGCTGAAATTAGATTCTCTCTTTCTCTCTCTACCCTGCTCATGCATGCATGCTCTCTCTCTCCAAACTAAAAAAAGTAAAAATGAAAGCTGAATATAAATTAAACTTTGAAGGAAGGAAGTAAAAATAATGTGGAAGTAGGAATGGTGTCTTGTCAATAGAGGAGCTTGCATGAAAAATATTAAGAGAAATAGTTTATGTACTGAGCACATTACCAGCTGTTGTAAATGCCTGGAATGCAAAAGCAATGAAATGAAGTGACCATATAGTTTATTATCCAGAGAGGGACACTTTTGAAAGTGAAAAGGAATGTTAAAATATTTTAAATTGTATAACTTAAAACATTTATATGCTGACCTAAAACTGTTGCTGTTGTTATTATTATTATTAATTATTATTATAGTGTTGGAGTTACAACATCAGTTTTCCATAACTATCTTCAAAAATAAAATTCTTTTGGGACGCCTGGGCAGCTCCGTCGGTTTAGCATCCGACTTGGGCTAAGGTCATAATTTCTTGGTTGGTGAGTCTGAGCCCCACATTGGACTCTGTGCTGACATCTCAGATCCTGTAGCCTACTTAGATTCTGTCTCCCTTCTTTCTGTCCCTTCCCCATTCACGCTCTGTCTCTCTTTCTCTCTCAAAAATAAACACATAAAAAAACAAATAAAATAAAAATCTTTCAACACTTAAATAAAAAGCGTGCCTGGGTGGCTCAGTCAGTTAAGCATCCAACTCTTGGTTTTGGCTCAGGTCATGATTTCATGGTCTCATGAGTTGAGTCACACATCAGGCTCCAAGCTAACTTCAGAGCCTGCTTGGGATTCTCTGTCTCCCTCTCTCTCTCTGCCCCTCCCTCACATGCACTGTCTCTGTCTCTCTCAAAATAAACAAATAAACTTTTAAAAAATTTTAAAAAGAAAAATTAAAATATATCTATGTACATTAAAACAAATAACAAAAACCCCACCATTGATTTTCTGAATATTACAGACATAAATAGAATAATTATTCTTGATACAGATATTTGAGTTTAACTAGTTTCTGAGACAATATAAGTGTTGACAACATTAAATACTTCTCCTTTATCCCCAAGACCCAAAAAGTTGAACTATTCCTAGCCATCTTTTTTTGTTTATTAACAAATACTCTGCATTGTGCCTTGGAAAGGGAAGTGATAGTTATATCATGCCTGTAAAGGCCAGGGCAGAACAGGATGGTTCTCACTGATCACCTCTCAGATATAGCTATGTATTATAGAGAGAACTATCTTTAATATACAAGCAAATCATCACTAGCTAAGCCATGAGAAAAGCTAAAAGTATAAAATAGAATAAATCTACCTCAGCTTATTTGAATGCAACTATTAATAATAATACCTTATTTAATAAAATGAAAAATCCTGGGCAAATACTAAACCAGGTAGGGCTCTCAGACAACATTCACAAATCTGAATTGTTACGGGCCGAGTGGATACGTGATCAGCTGACAGTGAAGGAGATATGGTAGGATAAAGAGCTGAAGGAGGAAGCCGAGGCCACATCTCAGAGAGCCTCGTGCACCACGTAAGGGAGCTCGGAATTAAGCAAGGAAAAGCCAGCGAAGGACTGTAGACAGGATCGTGTTTTAGTTACAGCACTCTGGCTGCTTTTGGAATATGAATTTTGAGGAGCCAGAGCTATTAATTATAACAGAGACAGCAAACTGGGAGCTCATGAGCTGCATCCAAATTGTGTGTGTGTGTGTGTGTGTGTGTGTGTGTGTGTGTGTGTCTGTGTGTTTAATTATTCTCTGCTTGTTCCATGCTAATGTGCAATTTAGCAAACCCAATTTTCAGTTTAAGTCATTAAAAAGCAGGAAATATCACATAAAAATTTGGGTTGCTGGCTTGTATTGAAACACTGGAAGCTCTGGGGTTGTAAGATCCACTTTTCTGGATGACAGTAACTGGCAGAATCAAGTAGCAAGTGCTCCTCAGCCTGCAGGAGGGTCTCTCCACTTGACTGCCTGACCTGCTCTCACGAGCACACACTAAGTGCCTGGGCCTACCCCACTTGAGTTGGGAACCTCCAGTTTGCCCTGCCTTTAAGTACCCTACCTGTTAAATATTCTTGATAAAAAAGGTCCAGAAGAAAACACATACCTAAACTAGGGAGTGTGTTCTCATCAGATATCCCAAACTTATGGCACAAAAATGTGGACCAGACAAATGTAAAGGCAAGCGGGGGTAATGCCCACTCATAGGATCACTTCAAACATTATTTTCACCTTCTGACAGCACTGCACGCTTTGGCTCTGATGGTAAAAGGACCTAAATGTAGAGCAATTGAATGATCACTCTCTTCCTGGGATTACAAGCAGTAACTTACCAGAAGGAAATATCATTTCAATTATGGTTCATTAGCAAGTCCAAGATTACTAGAGGAGATGAACCCACTCTCACCCCCTCTTCCTTGGGTCCAGTGCTTCCTTGAGATGTGGAATATGTAGGGTTTCAAAAAGTTTCCCAAAGAAAGCCCCTGGCCACTATCCTTCCAAGCCCTAACAAAACCACTATGTGCTACACTGGTCATTCACCTCCTCTTTTTTTTTTTTGTTTCTCAGTAAATTTATTTATTTATTTTTACCTTTTTTTTAGTGCTTTTTTGTGTGGTAACTTTATTTTTTATTTTCTTTTTAGAATATAACACTATTATTTTAACATATGCAATTATTTTCCATCATTTACAATACAGTAGTTACAATGACACTCCAAATGGATAAGCAAAGTAAAAAATCAGAACCCCAGCTTTTATTTCATGTAATTAGACTTATAAAGAAATTAGAAGGTTAAGTAACAACTAGTTAATCACCTGATTTCACAGCTATCTGAAGTGGCAATCATTATATAGCAGCTT
>NC_043707.1:85139640-85161518 GCF_006229205.1 Suricata suricatta
TCTATACTACAATATACTTGGTGTTTGCTTATTTAATACATTCCGTCAAGGACAGAAATTACATGATGGGGTTTTTTGGGGGGGTTTGTTTTTTTTGTTTGTTTTTTTTGTTGTTGTTGTTTTTCCCCCTAGGAAGTGTGTCTTGGGTTTTTCCCTTATTATTTTCATTACTTTTTTTTTCCTCTTCTTTTTTTGGTGGTGGGGGTGGTTATGTTTAAATGAAGTTGCTTTTACAGCACCAAAGACTCAATCACCTCCTCTTTTTTAAGGCCCATGTAATTTGTGGCTTCTACTTTTCTGAGTTTCTTTACAATGGCTGTACATTTCACTAAGACTTTTAGCCAGAAAGAAATCATGTTATTAGAGAAGATAGCAGAGTTAAATTAAAAGAGCATATGCTTTCTTTCCATTATACCATACCTTTGAGTTTCCTCATTTATAAATATTACAGGCCACAGGATGAATTCCCAACTCCTTTCCAGGTTTTATGAGACCCTTTCATGATCTGCTTACCTCATTACCCACTCTCCTGTCCCTTCAGCGCCAAAGTGAATCTCCAGCAGTATTGTGTGCTTTCATTTCCTCAAACATGTCATGTTCTCCCTTCCTGATCTCAGCACATGCTCTTCCCTCAACCTTGAACACTTTCATAAGACCCCTACCATTGTTGCATATCAGTTATCTATTGTTATGTAACAAATTAACCAAACTTAGCAGTTAAAACAGCTTAAAACAACAAATATTTATTATCTCATAGTTTCTGTAGATCAGGAATGTAGAGACAGCTCAGCTGGGAGATTCTGGCTCAGAGTCTCTCAAAAGATTGTGGTCACACTGTCGGCCAGGAATGCCATCATCCCAAGGTTTTATTGGGATGGAGAATTCACTTCCAGAATGGTTCACTCATATGACTATAGACAGCAGGTCTCAGTCCCTTGCCTTCTGTGGGCAAAAGTGTCAGCCCCTTGGCACATGAGACTTTTCGCATGGTTACCTAAACATCCCAACAATATGCCAGCTTCTCCCAAAACAAGTGGTCTGAGAGGGGGCAAGGCAGAAGACATGTGTCTTTCATGACCTAGTCTTAGAAGTGAAACACCATCACTTTGGCCATATTCTTTTATTAAGTCAGTAAGTTCAGCCTACACACAAGGGAGGCAAATTAAATGCCATCTCTCGAAAGGAATGTCAAAGAATTTGTGGAGACATTTTATACCACCATGGTCTTGCTAAAGCCAAATGTCAGATGGTTACTTTGTTGGTCAGTAACCAAGACTGGCTTGGTATCTCTCTTTAGCTCCCAGGAAGTACCTCTCCAAATAGGGGCTACATTTTTGGAAAATACCCTAATTAGTCTCTCTTTTGCAGTAGAAAGTAAGCAACTTTAAGCTAAAGACTGTGTCTTGCTCACATGTGTATTTCCAAGCCTGGCATAGTTTTGGCTGTTGTAGGCATTCAATGTTTACTGAAAAATGAATCATGCCACTCAAAGGAGTTCTTTTCTAGCCTTTCCACATGATAAGCAGAGAATGAAAGGGGAGAAATGAATTTTAAGGTGCACTGCCTCCTGTGCCTTGCACTTTGTATATATTATCTCATTCAGTGACAGCTGAAAACTTTGACAGAAGCACAACTGTGTGGCAGAAAAGAATGCATACCCTCCTGCCACTTGTTACCATAGTCTTGGCAGCTAACTTAGACGCTTGGCTCTTCAGTTTTCTCTTGAAAAAAATTGAAGGATGTAATGATAATTCTCTTAACAGCCACCATGGTTTTAGTAGGCTCAAATAAAACAACATAAATAAATTATTAAATACAAGCCATAAAACATCATACAATATGCGAATATTACTATTTCTCAAGTTTCTATGGAATATGGATGATATTGCTAAACATGGAGAAGATGCTTTCATTTTTGGAAATGTAATCAAATGTGAAATTCTTACCCCCAGGGAGAACCAGTATTTTAATTAATTCAATCATACTAGTATTATTTTTAAGTTTACTTATTTATTTTGAGACAAAGAGTGTGTGTTAGACACATGGGGGGAGGGCCAGAGAGGGGGAGAGAGAGAATCTTAAACAAGCTCTGTACTGTTAATGTGGAGCCCAAATCAGTGTGGTGATTAAAATGACCTGAGCCAAAATCCAGAGATGCTCACTTAACTGATTGAGCCATCCAGGTGTCCCCATTCATTCTAGTATTGAACCCTTACCATGTATATATTCCAAGCATAGCCCAAGTGCTCGAATACCTTACATCCTTCAATTCATCCCAAAAGCATCTGCAAGTTCTCAAAATCTTTTTATACAGTTAGGTTCCATTTGTAATAACTAGCACTTTTTAAATGACGGAGGAAACGTTGCCAAAACAACAGTGCAAACAGTGGACGAGAGGACTTAGTTGACTATTTCTGGAGTCAGATCTCTGGTAGTTTGTGCCTGCTGCTTGCTGCCATAGCCTTCACTCTCCTCCCAGAGCAGGAAGTGTTAGTGCCTGGCATTCAGCAATGGCTTGGTCTTGGTTAAACAGAATGACATAAATGGCTATCCCATATACAAGGATCGTTAGATGTGATGGCTAGATGGAATGGCTGAAGTTTCCAATCCAGCTGCCTTATTTCTTAGAGGAGGAAGTAGAAACTCGTTAGGTTAAGTCCCAAGATCAGACAAGCAGTCAATCACAGAGTTTAGATTCCAAATAGATATTCTGACTTCCAGCTGAATGCTGTTTCACCATGGTGTGCATTAGCTTTATCACCTATTGGACTCTATTTTAAGAGTTTATCAAAAATGAGGCTCTTGGGTCCCTGAGTGGTTTGGTCAGTTAAGTATCTAACTCTTGATTTTAACTCAGATCATGATCTCCCAGATTGTGAGATAGAGTCCTTTGTCAGGCTCTTCATTGGCCATGGACCCTGCCCAAGATCCTCTCTCTTCCTCTCCCTTTATCCCTCCTCACACTCATGCTCACTTTCTCTCTCTCTCTCTCTCTCAAAAAAAAGAGTTTACGAGTTTATCAATAGAAATAGTCTTCCAAAAAATGACTTGCCTAACAGGCTTGCCCAAAGGACTATAAAGTAATAATGTCAATAAAGTGCTTCACATATTTCATTAATTATCCCAATGATGGCAATTGTGGTAAAGTTTGTGGACAAGCAGATGAGATACATTAAATCTTCTGGGCAAATTGTGCATAAGTGGTATCCTGCAAAAGGTTAAGGTTAGAGCCCCTTTGGCATAATAATAATATACAATAAAGTATCAACAGCACCACAGAAGTAAACTAGCACAAATTGCACCTTCATTTTATTTCTTCTCTCATTTTTATTTTCCTGATTATGAAAGGACAGTAGTATTTACCCTAAAGAAAGTAAGTGTTTTGTATCAATCATGAGGCTGTGTGTCAATTTTCCAAACTAGGAGATTCTGATGATGCTGAAGGCAGATTATTCACGCTCTGCCTTAGTTTTCTTGAGGAAGAAGGACTAATCCATAGGTTAATCTCAGTAGCTGTTGAAAGTTAGGATGATTTCAATCACTTCCCAACATCTTCTTCCAGCGATACTCTCCTTACTTCCCCTTCACTGGCTTTGGACTTGCAACTTTCTCACACATGCTGATCTTCCTCATGGAGTGTGATTGCCATCAAATCATCCAAGGCACATCTGGTAGGTCGTGAACCAGGTGAGCCTGCATCAGCTCCTTTTAAGGAATTTGACCCTGAAGCAGAAACTTGAGAGTTTTACTGCTGGACCCATCAGTTGCCATGAAATGTGATTCATCTGAGGCAGAAAAATATTCACTTGCTTCCATTTTCCCTAGTGCCTTGGAGGAATGCATGTGACCTGTTTGCCCATGTTCCAAATGAGCAAAGCTTCAATACATATGCCTGGCATTTGGGGAAGGAGTTGTAACTCTGAGTGAAAGTAAATAGGCTTATTTGTGAGAGCCTTGCTAGCAGCCGTCTTATGATGTAAAGCAAAAGCAACACACACACACTGGTGAGAAGTGCAGTGTGGTGGTTAAAATATAAGCTTTATCGTAAGAACTTGGTTTACAGTCAAGCTCTGCACTTGGCACTGGTATGAACCAGGGTGAAAATCAAAACTTATTTATAAAATGGAGATAAAATACCTGAGACCAATGTTGTGAGGGTAAGAGAAATAATGACTCTAGATCATTTATTCGGTGCCCATAACATACTAAGTGCCAAATAAATTGGAGCTTTTATTATTAAAAATAGTAAAACCAAACAAAGGTGACTTACTCCCTAAATAGTCCTCTCTGCTCTTTAAGAATTCAAGAGGCTGGCAATGTACACTTGCTTTCACCATACATATGTGATAGAAGACTAAATTGATATAAATTCCCTGAGTCGATTAATGAAATGAGAACATTTATTCCTGTAAGATGCAAAGCTCTGAACTTCCAGGGTCTAAGTGGAGGTAAATCTAAGCTATGCCTCCTCTCTTTCATTGGGAATATTCAAGCACAAGAATGAAAATCCATGGCTGGTAAAAGTGAGGCCTCGCAGGTATAGGTAATTTCTTTCAAGACGGTTTCATTTACAAAATCTTGAGCTAGAGTGTTTCACAACAAATCTTCTTCTCCAACTAATACAGGTTTCCGTATTAGCAAAACATTGATAGAGTAAAAGTCCAGAGTAATCTCATTCAGTGATATTTTGTTGTCCAATTTAATTTGCTTTCTTCTCTTATAAATAAGATTAATGATATAAGTATAATGCAGAATGAAAAATTACAATAGTACTTTTAGTGTCGTGGCAAGCAGCCAATTCCTCCAAATTAGGATTGCCAAATAAAATACAGGATGCTGATTAAATTTGAACTTATGATGAACAACAAATGGTTTTTTTTAACATAAGTATGTTGTAGGTTGGTCCTGGCCTTTGGGATCAGACTTAGAAAAATCGAGGTTGCCCTTCATGACCAACCTCCATGTCAGATGTATATTAGAGACACGAAAGTTTAACTGTATGTCCTATATTTTATTTGCAAAGTCTGACAATCTTCTTGCAAATGAACTGAATCAAACCAAATGCTATGGTTATTTGTCATGCAATTAGTTGATCACTTTTCAAAAAGTCATATTCTGAGACCCTGTCAGACATTTTCCAGTACTTGTTTATTTTGAAGGGGTAACAAAAATTGTAGCTTAGACATTTATTGAATGTGGTCACTTTTTATAATTTAATTTTACATAATGAAAACTCCTTAAGAAGAAGGTTAACATGCACAAAAAAAAATGTCTCCATAGACTATGATGAAAAAAATAGACAAGTGCAGGCTTCTGGGAACTGAAGACAGTTTTACCCCTATGATTGGAACCAGCTGGACAATTTTTTTTATATTAAGGCCCATGACCATTTGGACA
This sequence comes from Suricata suricatta, assembly GCF_006229205.1. Classification (NCBI taxonomy): domain Eukaryota; kingdom Metazoa; phylum Chordata; class Mammalia; order Carnivora; family Herpestidae; genus Suricata; species Suricata suricatta. The sequence goes on from NC_043707.1 coordinate 85,145,038, forward strand.
CAAAGAAATTTCCAATTTCAACTTTGGGACAGTTTTCACCAATGACATCATAGCTGAGAACTGGGTATTTTGAACTTGAAATGAAATCAATATCATGTATTCATAGACTGAAAGTTCAAAGTTCACCTGTGTTGACTTTGGACATTATAGTATTCATGCCATCAAAGTTTTAATGCTGTTGAACTCCCTTCTGGTGGCTGATAAGCTATAAAATCTGGGAAAATCATCCCAAATCCCAGTGAATACTCGTAGTGCAGTTTCTCAACACATCCCTACAGAGTTTTGTGGAATTTCCCTCTCATAAGGAGACCTCATTCATCTGCTCAGTGTGTTGAGAGAAGCTTTACGAAGATGTAACAATGACAGCCTCAATGGGTGACCTTTGTTTGCTGAAGTCCCTCAAACCTCTTGTGGGTAGTAATCTTGGTGACCTGTGGCCCCTGGACTCGTCACAAGAGGACTCCAACTCTTTCTACATTTCCCGTACACTCTCTGGTGGATTTTGATCCAAAATGAGTAAGACCCAAATCTAGACCTCAAGAGTGCTGTGGGGTCAACAGAGCTTCTGTCCCAGCCATTACCACCTCTTCGTCCATGGCTGCTGTGCTCTTCTCCCATCACCTTGTGGCCCTTTAACTGGAAAATGACCCCCATTCCCATCCCAAGCCAGTCCTGCATTGTTTACTTAAGGGCAAGTACATCTTCTCATAATCCCTTGGAAAGCTGCTTTTTTTTGTTTTCCACAACCTCCCCCTTCAAGGAACTTGGGACAAATTCCCAATGTTGGGTCAGAAGATATTTCAGTGGCTCCTGCTGGGTCTCACTGTCCTCTGGCTTTGCCACCAGTATCCCAGTCAGGCTTCTGTGCATCTCGATTCTTTTTCTTCACCACAGTGAACTTCTCATTCACCCAGAGCACTTTGACATCCTTTTATTTTTGGAGACAAACTTTATAATGTTAGATCCCATTGTAAATTTAAGTGTAGTCCCTGTTTTATCCAAAATACTGATGTACTTTTGTTTGTTCATTTATTCCTCCATTTATTCACATAATATTTTGCCTCAACACTGTTGGTCAAACAATCTGCTTCCTGCCTTCATGAATCTTATAGATTAGAGGAGATATACAGAAGAAATAACTTTATTTTTTAACATTTTCTGATGTCCTCTCAATTCTCTCTAAATCTTGTTGTCTTGTAATTTCTCACACTTCAAAAGAATAGCATTTTTTTTTCAATGAAAATGCAGTTCTTGCCCAGAACAAAAGGAACATTACTCACGTTTGGGTTTCAAAGTAGATTCTTTCTAAGTATGTTTAGAACAGTATTATTGAAAGTTTGGTTTTCTTGAGAGAAATAGAGGTTCTCTGAATCCTAAAAAGTTCCCTTAAATATCAGAGTCCAAAGTTTGAAGGATTGACTGGGGCATTAATCATAGAATAGGGAAAGGTGTGTGTAGACAAGAATACAATTTATAACTTCAGGGATGTCTCCAGCCCCCATAAAGTAAGTAAAAAACAACAAACAAACAAACCAAAAAAAAAAAAAACAAAAAAACAAGTTTGTCCAGGGCTTTGGGAGGAATAATAGGAAAGTTGAGTGAAGAGGGATCTAGGTTAGGTACTGCCTGGGCCTTCTCTAGACCCAGTGTGCATCATCTCCTATGCCTCAGCCCAGAGTGGAGATAGGAGCAAGATCGTAGGCGTGGAGAACATGAAAGACCATTGAGTCCAACCAAGGAAAGAGAATGAAATAGGTTATGTTTCTTTGTGTGGAAGACATTCCAGCTATCACCAAGATTTCCTATCCATTCTTCCTTCTGGGCACATGGCTGCCTGGAATCAGGCATGGCCATGTGACCTACTTTGAACAATAAAATGTGAACAGAAGCGGAAAGTTTCACTTCAAGGTAGAAACACTAAAGACAAGACTCCCCATGTGCTCCTCTCCTCTGAGCAACCCAGAAGGACCCAGACAGCACAGTTACAAGATACCAGAGACTCTGTCAGCCTGGATTCCTGAATATGTACAGCAGTGATATTTGAATTGTGTCTTTCATTTCCTTCTTATATTTCTCAATTTACCCTGAACTCATGGAGAAACAAAAAATGGTTCAAGATGGAAATCAGTTTTGGATATGTGAATATGTGATACCAGAGACATCTAAGTAAAGATGGTAAGACAAATGGATATGTGGATATAGAACACAAGAGGAAAGACCTACAGAGAGATAAGTTGATATATAGAAAGGATATATATATACAATCTCCTATCCAACCTACATGTCCTTCATCAGAAAAGGTATTTCAAATTCAGGAAAGATTTGACTTATGATGGTCTCATTTAACTGGTGCTAAGAACTTAAAGGAAAATTGGAAATATAAGCCACATTATTTTGAAAACATATAAAATATTTTCATTTATACATGATTGAGAGGAAAAATGGCGCTCCCATTTCCCTTTCTTAGAACTCCACTTATTTCTGTTTCAGCCCCAGATGCATTCATTTATTCCTAGCAGTGATACCAATACAAATTGAAACTAATAAACTCCATTCCTTAATTGATTTTTTCTAGATATTTTTAAAGGTGATTTTAAATTTTTTCAAAGTTTACTTATTTTTGTGTGTGTGAGAGAGAGAGAGAGAGAGAGAGAGAGAGAGAGAGAGAGAGAGAGAGGAGAGAGAGAGATCGTGAAGAGAGGAGAGGCAGGGAGAGAAGGAGACACAGAATCCGAAGCAGGCTCCAGGCTCTAAGCTGTCAGCACAGAGCCTGATGTGGGCTCAAACCCTAAGATTAAGATCTGAGTCAAAGTCATATACTTAACCTACTGAGTCACCCAGGCACCCCTAAAGGTGATTTTAAAGCCAGGCTTTGAGAACATCGAGAATTAGAAACATTTTTTAAAAACATGAATTAAGCAAATACTTCCCTAAGTGCACCTAAATTTTGGACTCTCTTGTTTATCTTTCATAAAAAGGTAAGCCCAAATTTTGAAGTAGGAGAGAGTGAACCAGTAAGAAGCATATAGTACATGTCTGTACACAGCAGGTAACACAAAAGTGAGTTCACAATACCACAAAATAGTGTGTTGCTCTTTGATGTGAAAAGAACTAAGTTATGACATGTCTTGCAGCTTGCTCCTAAGATTAGACTATTGACTAATGACTTTTGCCTCACCATAGAAAGAGAAGAGATTAATGAAAGCAGCCATAATGGGGAAGGAACTTGAATTTGAGGCATCCATGGAGTGATGGTAGCAATATGGTGGGGAAAGAAATGCAAGGGAGGAGGAGAATAGCTATTTGAAATATCATAATGAATTTTCCCCATGTAATTAGATTGGTGTTTGATTTGGCAGAGTTTCAGAAGATAGAAGATATAAAGGCAAATTTTGCTCCAAAATAAGTGACGGTTTAAAACTCTTTTCCTCTTATTTCTGATTCTTTTTTTTAATGTTTTTATTTATTTTTAGAGAAACAGAATACACGTGGAGAAGGAGCAGAGACAGAGGGAGAAAAGAATTCAAAACAGGCTCCAGGCTCTGAGCTGTCAGCACAGAGCCCCATGCGTGGCTCGAACTCACAAGCCAAGAGATCATGACCCAAGCTGAAGTCAGAAGCTCAACTGATGGAGTCACCCGGGAGCCCCATCTGTTTCTGATTCTTTTTTTTTATGTTTTTTTTAAATTTATTATTGAGACAGAAACAGAGCGTGAGTGGTGGAAGGGCAGAGAGAGAGAGGGAGACACAGAACCCAAAGCAGGCTCCAGGCTCTGAGCTGTCAGCACAGAGCCTGATGTGGGGCCCAAACCCACCAACTGTGAGATCATGACCTGAGCCAAAGTCGGCCACCCAACTGACTGAGCCACCCAGCTGCCCCTGTTTCTGATTCTTAAATATATATGCAGTGTAAATATTTTTGAAAAGTACAAAAAAAAAGACATGTTAAAAACAAATCACTCATAAGCCTTTCACCCAGAGATAATCATCGTTATTATTTTGTATATTTATGTAGTCATTTCAGCAATCATTTACTGAGTCCTTGTTATGTGTCAGATGCTTCTTTAGGCAGTGGAATACAGCAGTGAACAGAAAATGTCCCTGCTTTTAGGAAACCTGCATTCAAGCGAAGGAGAGATCAATAATAAAGCATATAATATGTCCATCAATGAGATGTTGAATGAGCAAAAAATAGAGCTGAATAAAGAGATAAAGCATGATGACACGAGGTAGGGAAGATATATTATATGATTATGATGCTATTTGAGCAAAAACCTAAAGGAAGGAACCAGGCCTTAGAGATATGTGGGAGACGAGCTTTCTTTGTTTCTTAATATAATTTGTTGTCAAATTGGTTTCCATACAACAACACCCAGTGCTCATCCCAACAAGTGCCCTCCTCAATGCCCATCACTCACCTTCCCCCCTCCCCTACTCTCCATCAACCCTCAGTTTGTTCTAAGAGCTTTCTAAATGTGCACAGAATAAGACCTACACAGCTTCGTAACCTGCATTTTTATTTAACAATAAATAAGGAACCTCTTTCATTCAATTAAGTATGTTTCACAAATGCTATTTTTAATGAATATATAGTCTATTGCATAGACATATGTAACATATGCAATTTTCTACTGTTGGACATTAGGTTGGGTTGACTATCTTGCTACTATACTGAATATCTTCATATATAAATTTTTATTGCATCTTTGATTAATTTGTTTGGATAATTTTCTTTTTTAATGTATTTCTTTTTTAAATTTTTTAAATGTTTATTTATTCTTGAGAAAGAAAGAGAGATAGAGCATGAGCAAGGGTAGAGCAGAGCAAGAGAGGGACACAGAATCTGAAGCAGGCTCCAGGCTCTGAGCTGTCAGCGCAGAGCCTGACACACGGTTCGAACTCACAATCTGTAAGATCATGACCTGAGCTGAAGTCAGACGCTCAACTGACTGAGCCACCCAGGTGGCCCCATGGATAATTTTTTAAAAATAAACTTTCTGAATCAGAAAATATTCTTTGGTGGGGGAGGGGGGAGAGTGTGACGGGCAGAGGCAGAAGGAGAAAGAGAATCCCATGCTGGGCATGGAGCCCAGCACAGAGCTCAAACCCACAAACCTCATGACCTGAGCTGAAATCAAGAGTTGGATGCTTAACTGATTTAGCCACTCAGGGGCCCCTGTCTACTTTATTATACAGGAGTGAGCTGCATTGTTTGTTTGTTTGTTTTAGTGCCCCTCCCCCAGAAACCATGTCACTCTTTGAATCTCTGGAACTCATAGAACCTGTCTAGAAAACTGTTAATCAAGCTCAAATTCCACATTTTATAAACAAGGAAATTAAATGACAGAATAGGTATGTGACATCTCCAAAGTCATGCTAGTTGATACCAGAGTCTGGACCAGGTACCATATCTTCTTGCTTTCGATTTTCATGTAGTTCCCACACACTACAGTTTCTCTCTTTTCCCACAAAGTTTTTTTTAATGTTTTATTTATTTTTGAAAGTGAGAGCGGGAGAGGGAGCAGGAGAGGGACAGAGAGAGAAGGGAACAGAAGATCTGAAGCGAGCTCTGCATTGAGAGCAGCAAGCCGAATGCAGGGTTCAAACTCACAAACTGTGAGCTCATGACCTGAGCTGGCTCAACCAACTGAGCCATCCAGGTGCCACTTGCCACTAAGTTCTGTTCTCCCCACTCATTCATCTCCCTTCCCTCCCTCCCTTCCCAGGTGCCACTTGCCACTAAGTTCTGTTCTCCCCACTCATTCATCTCCCTTCCCTCCATCAGAAGTCCTCCATCTGTCACTCCCTATTTCTGAGACTCTACAATGTGATTAAAGAAAAGTAATGTCTTAGAACACAAGGGGCTGTGAAATCAGACAGCCCTGGGTTCAAATCCTAACTCAGTCACCCACCCCCCTGTGTGAATTTGGGCAAGTTCCTTACTCTGCTGAGCCTGTTTCCACACCCATTATACAGATGTAGGATTGTAAATATTAATCGAAAAACAATATGTCAACCAAGTACCCATGTAAGGGCTGGCACAATCCAATGCTTAGAAACTGTTAATCTGTATCATTAATTATTTGTGTTATGCTAAACATGAGTATGTGTTTATTTGCCCTGGCACTCTGTTTGCAGTGTGCAGGCACGTCCATAGAGAAGGTCTGAGTTCAAACGCCGTATGATTAATATTGCACTGAACACAGATTGTCTTTAATACTCTGACATGGAGGAGTCAGAACAATCTCTGAAAAAAATCCTCTCTCCAGACTTCTTGAAACTGCAATCGTTGCTGCAAGGACAAGAAAATCAATCTTGAACTCAACCTTTTAATTTCTTTTCATGAGTACCATTCTCAAAAGGAGAATACAATTAAAACTAATGCTATATTAGTGCACTCTCCTCAAAATAAACATTGATCAAATTCTGTGTGAAGCGTCTGTAACATCTCTTCTGTAATTATTTTAAAATATAATAACCGGGATCTGTGTATTGTAGGACAGGGGACACTGTTTCTGCAAGACAGGAGTTCGGAGTTGGGGCACTAACTCCACCATTCACCAACCATGTGACCTAAGGAAAGTCATTTCTTCTGGTTGACTATCTCCTCTGCAAAATGGGTACATTCCTACCTCACAGAGTTGTTTAAGGATCACACAGAACATGAATATCTTTTAAAATTTTTAATGTTTTTTATTTATTTTTGAGAGAAAGAGAGAGAGAGAGGGCAAGCAGGGGAGGGGCAGAGAGAGAGGGAGACACAGAATCTGAAGCAGGCTCCAGGCTCTGAGCTGTCAGCACAAAGCCTGACGCAGGGCTCGAACCCATGGACTGTGAGATCATGACCTGCGCCGAAGCTGGACACTTAGCTGACTGAGCCACCCAGGCACCCCTGGGCATGAATATTAAAGGCAAAAATTGTAATACATTTGTAACAAACCATTATGAATACTACCCAAATTCCTGAAAAACATGATTAACACAAGCCACACAGAAAGCAGAATCAGTGGGACTCAACCCAAATAAGTTACAATGCTTATTACACAGAGTGCACAGTGGGCTAACTAGCTTACATTATTAAAAAGGTTATTTCTTTCATTTTTGATGACAGTCAAAGGTAGGAAAATGGCTGAGACTCCCTACCAAACACTAAATTTATTTATTAAATAATTATGCCTCCAACTGATTCAAAGTGATCAGGAACTGAGACACAATACACATAGTTCTGCACTCTTCAAAAGCAGCCTACTGCTAATGTGGAATATTGATCCAGGCTTATTGTTGGTCATAAGCACTCTTTGGACTTTACTTTTTTCCTCAACAACCTCTCTGATGTCTCAACATGCTGTTATCTAGGAAACGCTTCTATGCTGCAAACATTAACTTGGCTCTTGTCCAAATCTGCTGGCCATGAATTCTGACACTGTTCTGGAACTTCTAGATTTTAGTGTAGATGGAAAATTTGAAAATTCTACTGTCATCTTTAATAGCCCACATGCTGGATTAATCGTGGCTATACAATAAAGCATTGTTGTGCCCAGGGAGTAACAGTACTTAAACAGACACATAATTCTATCAGGGTACGTTGTTATCAGCCATCATGGTTTCACAACACTATAAAACTTGGTCTTTTTTCCAGGTCTGATTGGGCTAAAGAAAATGTTTACCCTTTATTTCGTATCATGAAAATGACAACATTTATATCCAGACTGATGCCAGAGGAGATAAAATTTTCCTGAAGAAAGGAAATAAACCATCTGCTATGCTCATAGAAGGGCTGGACCAACTGCACGCTCTTAATTGTCATCTGTAATTACTAGATGAAAGGGAAATGAGAAATTACCTTTTCGAAAGAGGCATGAGACATCAACAGGACAGTGTTTTGTTGAAAGCTGCTACTCCAGAGGTTAACATTTCTCAGGGTTACCTAGAACAAAAAGGAAAGTTCAATTGAGGATGCCAAAATATCCTTATGAAAATAAGCCCAAGTTCCTCTGACAAAAAAATTCTTTATCTCATTTCTTTCTCTAACCAGTTAAGCTAAATGTTTTTCATTGGACATTCAATAAATATTTACTGATCGATTAGTAATCTTCTTTCATTATTCAAGGCACAGAGAGAGGTGGAAATGGCACAATCCCTACATTCATGGAGCACAATGTCTTTTTTTTTATGTTTTTTATTTATTTTTGAGAGACAGAGAGAGACAGCGTGAGCAGGGGAGGGTCAGAGAGAGAGGGAGACACAGAATCTGAAGCAGGCTCCAGGTTCTGAGCTAGCTGTCAGCACAGAGCCCAACGCAGGGCTCGAACCCATGAACCATGAGATCATGATCTGAGCCAATGCTGGACACAACCGACTGAGCCACCCAGGAGCCCCATGGAGCACAATGTCTTTAGGAAAGAAAAGTGTGTTACCAAGCAATTGGAAAACAATAGGATATTATAGAAAATGCATTCTAAATGCTGTGGAAGCATAGGAGCATGAAGGATCCACGTTGTTAGTTAGTGTTTCAATGAAAAGAAAGCGGCATTTGGCTGGAGTCTTGAAAGTTGCATAAAAGACGAGGCAATGATATTCTAGGAAAAAGGAATCGATAGTACAAAAGCACAAGCTATGAAAAAGTATAATATCTTCAAGATATAACAAGTAATTAATTACATTTGTCTGGATAATCGTTGTCATAGAAGAGATTATTGACTTCCAACTTGCTGAAGAGAACAGTGAAATAACCTGTTTGATCAAACAAAGACTAGTTTCTTGCTTACTGCAGTAAGAGGAGCCACTTACAACTCTGACAGAATCTTAGTAGCATCTTGGAAAGGGGAGCAAAACAGCATTTGTAAGGTTTTGGGATCTGATTTAAGGGATATCTTTCAATGAGGGAGTCTGATTGGTACTGAAAAATGTTCATAATGTAATCGCATAAGATTAATGGATAAAGTAAGGTGGGAACTTTGAAGAGAATCTTTGAAGATTAAACAATAATTTGATGAGCCCAGTTGAGTGATCTATATTTTTGACAGAAAGATATTTATCTAATGAGAACAGATTGATTATTTAGTTAAACTCTGGAGACTCTGAAATAGATCATGGCTATTTTCAATTTCATCTTTCTGGGCAAACACATCCTGGAATACACAGTTAGGTATGGCAGAAGTTGAAAAGTAAAATTATGTTAATGTGGAGAGCAAGCTGTATGGGTGTAGATGGTTTCACTTATCAAAAAGCAGATGAAGTTTGAAACAGAACCTGGGACTGAATAGTGAGAGTCCTCACATGCCATCATGAAGAATTCAAAATGGGCAAAGAGAGAAAACAGTCCAGATCCCATGCTAAAGTGCTTTCGAAAAAAAGAAACCCATCAAAATTCATTTACTTTCTATAGCAATCCTGTAAGACAGGTATTATCATCCCCTTATTCCAGATGATACTGAGGCTTAGAGAAGTCATACTTTAAAAATAACCCTTGCCCAACATCTTGTAAGGAATTAGTGGAGTCAGATTTCAAATCCAGTTCTAGCTGATTTCAAACTCATCTTGCTCTTTCTCTTACATAATGCTATTTTAAAGCAGGGGTACAAACTGAAAAGATTTCTTTAGAGATTGGTTAGAGCATGGGCCCGTGGACCACTTGGCTGCTTATTAGAAATGCAGACTCTGGAGCCTCACATGGAAACTCCTGAATCAAAATCTATGAACAATATTTCAGGTAATTACTATGCACCCTACAATTTAAGTAGTACTGTTTTAGAGAACTCCCAAGAGTTCTGGAGTTGCCATCCCCATGAGACCAGCTCGTGTGGCACAGTGAGGTTTTCTATACTTCTCCAGCTTCCAGGTTTTACCTTCTACCCTTTATCTTCCTCATCTGTGATTTAAAGAAGACTAACAGAAACTGTTAGCATAATATCCTATGAAAATTGCTATGGAAGTGCAATGAACAGAGCAAGAGAAATTCTTTCTTTAGTTATTTCTCCCTAGGACTGAAAAACCTGCACCTACTTCTCATTGGGACAGGACCAACCATGGTCTGTTCCTGAAGGAACCTGGATTTCCTCTCTACGTCAGAAATGAGACTGTGGAATAGGTGGTGAGGGAAAAGGCAAAAGGATGCAAAAACAGGAGGAAAGATGGGAGGAGGAGGAAAAGGTGGTAAAATAAGAATGGAGACTATACTTCAGCAAGATTAGTGGCTACCCACAGAGAGGCATCACTGTGGAATTTGGGGAAAATCAAATGTTTTATATCATCTGAATCTATCCATGCATGTTGACAATCATAAGATAATATCATTTCGTTTTGGGTAATCATCTGTACCTGCACTGTAACTAAATCTTGATAAGACAAGATAAGTCTGTAGTGGGAAGGAGAGATAGACAATAAGGGGGGAAAGATGTTTTCCGCTGTTTAAAGAACTTCTATAAGCATAATTAGAAATAGATATCTAGACTATGAGGACAGGAGACATTTGAAATCAGTATTTCAGAGGGAAAAAAGTGGACAAAACTGGGAAAGTTGCAATTGAACAGAATGGTGCATTATCCATCCTGCCTTCTTTCAAAGCATGGCAGTGGGGTGATTATCATGACTCTGATGGTAGAAGACAAAGGAGTGGTCTCTGTACTGTATGAGCGTTTTGTAATATTTCTCAATTTCTTACTATAGCATTCACTTGTGAGACTCTTTGCAGAAGGAATAGCCACTCTTGCTCCTATTTCCCTGCATTTGAATCCCATGGTCCAAATCCCTCACGTAGAGTTTCTTTCTCATTAGAACAACACTAGAAAGTATACAATCAATAGTGGCCTAATCATCACCTAAGAAAACCTCCCAAATAGAGATAACTTGCTCTCCCTGGGGCATTTCCTGTGTGACACATGTGTTTTAGCAGCTTCAGTGTGACTTTCCTCCAGGGTGGCCAGGTTATTCATCTGTGTCTGGGTGACGTGGCTCAGTGATGTGGCAGAGGTCTGACCCACTACTCCTAGCGCAGAGTTTTTTACATTCTCTGCAAGTCTGAAGAATGCTGTCATTTGTATAGTGTTTGATGGTTTAAAAAGGCTTTTGTCACACTGTCTTATATTTTTATATCTTACAGATAGCAAAGTTGATATTCAGAGACAATAAACATCCTCTCCAAACATCTCTGTGCTCAAGAATTAAGTGTCATGACTTCTAATTCCAACCCCGCTACTCTTTTCACTATTCCAATGCTTATATTCCATCATAGCTGTTCTCTCCCTCTCTCTTCCCCCACCTTCTTTCTCCCTCTCCCTTTCTGGCTCTCACTCTCTCCTCCTTATGGTTTAGATATATTTAAGGCTAAAGGAATATAAAAGTGAAGTAGCCATTTTTTTCATCTTAAAAAAAATTTTTAAATAGTTATTTATTCTTTGAGGGAGAGACAGCACAAGCAGGGGAGGGGCAGAGAGTGGGAGATACAGAATCTGAAGGAGGCTCCAGGTCTTGAATCACAAATCATGAGATCATGACCTGAGCCAAAGTCAGACACTTAACCGACTGAGCTACCCAGGCGCCCTGAAGGAGTCATTCTTAACTAACCTCTTACATTAGTTTCTTATTTTCATTACCTCCTATTTTTTTTAAGATTTTATTTTTAAGGAATCTCTAAACCCAACATCAAGAGTCATGTGCTGCACTGACTGAGCTAGCCAGGTGCCCCTTCATTGTCTTCTTTACAGGAAAAAATGCTTAGCATTCTTCCATCACCATTCTTTATAAAGATAACATTATTAGTTATTATCCTTATCATGAATTATGAACTTCATTGTTAGTCCTACTGGCACTAAAAAGAGATGGCTGACTGGTGCCTATCAGTCTCAAATAAACTAAAACTTTTTACTTTTTATTATTACAATGTATTTGCATTATTTGTTAAGGCCATAACAAGGAGATAAATTTGGCTCTGATGAAGAAAATACCCACACATATCTCTCTAAGCACTTTGAAGTCTATTGCCAACAACAACAAAAAAGTTACTCAAAAAGGAAAAAAATTCTCCTTAGGAAACTTCTCTTTTGTATATAAGGCACTGATTATTTAGCCAGTTACTGAAACTTGAAGCAAACTTGCCACTGAAATATGTATAAAAGTAATCCATAAAGACTAATTGTGGCAAGGAGGAAAAATAAAAGTACAAGCAGTAATGTATTTAGAGATCTTAAAGAAAATCCTTAATGGATTATCATTACCTCTCCTCTTTTCAGCACCAATGTCTTACTGAAGAGAAAATATTTGACTTCCTCTATGGTTGTTTCATTTTAATTTGGAAGCACCTTTACTTTGGACCCTAAACGTAAACTCAGGAATGCCTCAGTGTTGAAGTTTTACACTGACACTCAAGTGTACTCAGTTTATAGATCATACTTTATCTGCCTCCTCAAAGTGTTTACAAGAAAATTAAAGCAATTGTATGGATTCCTAAACAAGAATCATGTGGATCTACTAATCTATGTTCTTTATTTAACCACCTTACCAAAATGGGATGAAAAGGCACTTAGCAAAATTCCACAATAAATGTCTGCATTCTAGGAAGTTTCCAACAAATATCCTCAAATCCCAGGGAAATCTAAACCGAACAGATTGCCTTCAAAAATTGTATTTTGTTCATACAGCTGTAATAAATAGTACGACAGAGTGAAATTATCCATGAACAGAGGAAGAAACCATGGCCATTTATTTTTGCATTTACAGACCTAGAGTAGTACCTGGTTTAGATATGTAATATACATTATACTGAATTGAATATATACTGATATTTTGAGCTCTATTCTTTCTAACATACTCAGGGGAACATAAACAACTAAATATGAAGGGAAGATTTCCCCATACCCCACCTTGTGCTTCTGCGTGAGCACATGGAAGTTCTGCTTGACTTTTCTATTCCTACATTTGCTTCCATGGCTCAATGAGAGGCTCCCAAATCACTGTGTAGCCTGACTGTGGCCAGAGTGAAGTTGAGACAGACTATTGACCCCCTTACTCTGAAAGTAGCATTTTTGCACCTGTTTCTGCCCTTTCCTCAGACCCTATAGACTTATCCCAGGAATAAACTCTCTTTCTGTTCTGATCATTTTTAAGGTATTTCCTAGTATCTTTGAGGCTTTGCCATCTCACTGTGATATTCCTGGGTGGACTGTTTTTTTAAGACTGCTCCACACTCAGTAAGATTTTTCAATGTGATAGCTCAAATGTTATTTCTAGAAAATGTGAAGACATATGTGCTCAAACAACACAAATTTACTGTCTCACAGCTCTGAAGGCTAGAACTCTGAGACCAAGGTGTCTTGGGGCCAGTTCTTTCTGAGAGCAATGAGGGAAAATCCTTCCCATGCTCCTCTCTCAGACTCCAGTGGTTTGCTAGTGATCTTTGATGTTCCTCAGCTTCTCCAGCATCACCGCCATCTCTGCCTCCATCTCCCTATGACATTTCCCTTTTGCGTGTCCATATGCAAATTCCCCTTTTTGTAAGGGCACCAGCCATGTTGGATTAGGGACCAACCCTAGTATGACCTCGTCTTAACTAACTACTAATGATCCTATTTCCAAATAATGTAACATTCTGAGGTAATAGAGATTAAGACTTCAATATATGAAGTTGATGGCAGAATGGAGTTCATAATTCAACCCAAATTCAACCCATAAAAGACACCAGCAGTGTCTTCTGTACTATCCTTAGTTGTGTGTCCATGTGTCCAGTCTCTGACCTCTCCCATCCTCACAATACAAAGCCTAGATCACATGCCTGCCTGCACCCTGGCTATATTTAAGGTTAAAAACAAAGTGTCAGGAGTTTAATTGGGAAGGTGAGATTCATATTGTGTGATCCTAGGAGAATGTAGGGACGGTGTTAAAAAATATGAAGATTCATAGCTAGGGTTTATTTTGGACCCTCCCTTCTTGACCTGAGTTACTGAATTTCCCTGATTCTTCAATTTCCTCATTTTTAAACTGGAGTGTTGTGTGTGTTAAATGCTAAGGTCTTAGCATAGTGTATGGTATATAAACAGGTGTTCCTTAAATGCCAGGTCATTCTGTTTTCACTTCTCCAAATGCTCAAAACTCTTGAATTCTTGTCCAACACATTATGTCTTGTATTTTTATGTTTTCTTGTCATATTTATTCAATTTAATTGTGTTTCAAGGTCCAGAGACATTGTTCTAGATCAGTGTTTTTCAAATCATTTGTGATAAAAGATGATTTATATATATCCAAACTGTCAAAGACAAAAATTTTTGTAAAATCTAATAAAAATTTCTTTTTTTAAAGTTTATTTATTTATTTTGAGAGAGAGAGCAAGCAGGGTAGGGGCAGAGAGAGAAGAGAGAGATAAAGCATCCCAAGCAGGCTCCACACTGTCAGCCCAATGTGGGGATCGAACTCACGAACTGTGAGATCATGACCTGAGCTGAGATCAAGAGTCAGACACAACCGACTGAGTCACCTGAACACCTCTCTAAAAAATTTTTAATGAAATTAAGAAAAACAAATACATATAAATCACAAGCCTTAATTTTCATTTATTGTATTCAACAGACATAAAATTACTCTGTCAAAATGCTATAACAATTTTAAATGCTTACTTCAAGTGCCTGTATTTAATCCACTGTAGACCAGTAACCAACATTTCATTGGTCTATGGACCACATTTTGATTGGCATATCCTAGACCCTGACTCCCCAGAATGTGGCCTCAGCACCAGTAGTTTGGGTCTCACCCATGACAGTGGTGCAAATGAAGAATTCTGGGTCTTATCTCAGACCTATTGAATCAAAACAGGCACACTGATGTTTGAGAAACACAGTTCTGGCTCATTTTGAACCTTTTGTTACTGAGCCCCAAGGGTTCAATCAAAAATCTATTAAAACTGTTTGAGAGCAGAGACACCAGAAGACAGCTCAATACGTGGCTTTTAGTGCATCTGTTAGGAGATTTTAATTTTGGGGGAATCTTGTAACTATTTTTACATGAATAGATGATTTTATATTTTTAAATCACAGTATTATTACAACTTATATTCTTAATGCATATGTATAGGGTGTGTGTGTGTGTGTGTGTGTATTTGTGTGTGTGTGTGTGATTCTTTCTTCTGTTTAGGTATCAGTTTGTGAAGTATTTTAAGGAGGACATAATTTGTTCCCACTGGATAATTTGCTGTTTGTGTTTCATTAAGTCAAGATTAAGATTCATAGAAACATTTCAAAATTGCAGTACATCATAGTGAAAGGAGACCAGCTTCGAAGTCAGAAATGCCTCCATCTGCATACTGGAGTTTTGTCTATTGTTTCACTTATTTTATGTGATCAAGATTTATAAACCGAGTTTAGTATTCTGAATCTGTGGGATTGATACGGTTAAAAGACTTCATATTAGGCACCAGTAAGATGCCTCTTCTATTGTTAGTACCCAGTAAAATTTGTCTTTCTAAATAAGGAAAGGAGGGGCGCCTGGGTGGCTCAGTCAGTTAAGTGTCTGGCTTCATCTCAGGTCATGATCTTGTGGTTTGTGAGTTTGAGCCCCATGCCAGGCTCTATGCTGACAGCTCAGAGCCTGGAGCCCACCTCAGATTCTGTGTCTCCCTCTCTCTCTGTCCCTCCCCTGCTCACACTGTCTCTCAGTCTCTCTCAAAAATAAATATTAAAAAATTTGAAACAGGGAGGTGGAGCCAAGATGGCGGAGAGGAAGGGAGCTCTATAAACTCCGTCCACACCATTTATCGAACTGAGAAGGATATTACGCTCATCTGCGAGAGCGGAAGGAGAAAATACGAACTCCAGAAGGAATAGAACCTCAAGGATACCTGAGTGAGTGGGGGCGAATGGGGGAGATCCGAAAATGGACCAGCCCCGGACGGGCAGGGAAGTAAGATCCCCAGCCCAACGTGGTGCAAGCACGCAGCGCCCGAGAGACAAAGGGAAGAGACAGAGTCAGAACACGCTCATAGAACTGTCTCTGGGGAAGAGGTATAGAACGCTTGGCTGCGCTTGGAGACAGACACCCACTCCATAGATAACTGCTGGAGAGCCGGAATCCCGAACCGGGGTGGCGCAAGAGGAGGAATAGCTTCCAGCCCTAAGCCATCTCGGCGGGGAATCAGAGGCGTCTGTGGCGGTGAGAAGCGGCTGCGCTGGGGAGGCGCGCTCCCCGGCGGGAAGCGGCCAGAGCGGCAACTGCGCCAGGCGTGAGCAATTCGAACTTGGTTTTGGGAACAGGACCACGGACCGCATTTCCACGGCACACCTCGCCCCCTGCACAGACTGCGTGAATCCCGGGTGCCCACAGGGAAAAAATAGGGCGCACACCTACGTGACCCCCAACAAAGAGTCGGTGGCGGGTGGAGGCCCGGGCGCACGCTTAGACTGTAGGAGCTCCCAGCTCATTTCCAGCAGCACACAGCGTCTTGAGCAAAGCTATCGGAAACTAAGAGAGACTCGGTTTTTTGCTTTTTTTTTTCCTTT